>NC_071998.2:18038053-18357874 GCF_028885655.2 Pongo abelii | reverse complement strand
CTGAAAAAAAAAAAAAAAAAAGGCCAGGCGTGGCGGCGGGCGCATGTAGTCCCAGCTACTCAGGAGGCTGAGGCAGGAGAATGGTGTGAACCCAGGAGGTGGAACTTGTAGTGAGCTGAGATCGCGCCACTGCACTCCAGCCTGGGTGACAGAGCAAGACTCCATCTCAAAAAACAAAAACCAACCAACCAACCAAACAAAAACAATAACTTTAGTTAAGGCTTTTTTTTGGCATAAAGTTGTTAGAATTTTTTCTTTAGTTTTTCTATTACCTTCTTTCTTTGTATGGGCCTCAACCTTAAAATAGCCAACTCTAGAAAGTAGAGTGCCTTAACTTATTCATTTTCATGGGGTTTCCAGCAGAGATGATGAATTTCTTTTTTTTCCCAAAGCATCTCAAATTCATGTAGTACTCTAAAAGCATACCTGCTATATGTTTACTACGTGGTCTTCAGCTAATTGACGAGCTCTAGTAAGTGTAATAAATTCCATTATATGGGTTGATTTTACCTCAGATAGAAAATATATTCTAAAGTAGAGCTTAAATTAATGATAATTTTCAATATCAGTTTTGAGGTATGATCCATCAATGAATAACACTGGATCAGGGTTCACAATGAGAGCCAGTCTCTCGTCAATCTGAGTGAGGTACAGAAACTCCCCTAACTGACTTATAACCATCATGAGGTTCTCCTTCTTCTGGCAGGGGGAGAAGAGTGGCAGTTTAAGGAATTGCATCAGTGAATAGTAAAGCAAGAGAGAGAGGGAGTAAAACTCTCATAAGAAGTTAATCAGCTGGTTGAAAAGTATTGCATGCTCTTTGTCAGTAGTTATGTCTACACTGCCCGGGGAATCATGATGTGAGATGGGGAGCCTAGAAATAGTTTAAAAGAAGCATCAACAAATGTTGCAGTGGAAGCTGTTGCCTTAAGACAAGGGCTATAAGCCTTTGCATCTGGGTCAAGGGTAAGGCTATGGAAAATGATGAATTTTTGATGGTTTCCATGACATTGAGTTAAAAACAAAAAAGCTTGTACAAGTTGTCCATGCACAATTAGACAAAATGGCATATTGTAGTCAGGGGTGCCTAATTATGAAAGGGAGTGCCTAACTACCAAAGGAAGAGGCTACTGAAGAGCCTTCTTGACTTACAGAATTTATATTTGGGCCCCCACAAAAGACAGTTTCTTACTAAGGACTCGGCCAATTCATAAAAAGAGATCGCAAGCTCAGAAAAATTTCGCAGCCATTGTCTACAATATCCAGTTAAACCGAGAAATCCTCTCAATTGTCATTTTGCGAGGCATCGAGGTGAAGTTTTGATAGTGTTCTGCCTACCAACAGAGGCAAAATAGTTTCACCCTCTTAAGATAACTCATGCCCTAAATACTAGCCTGTCTTTTGACAAAATTATAATTTATCTTTTGAAACATTATGTTCTTTTTCTGCTATGGCTGAGAGCAAGTATTTACTTGCTCTCACCTTCTCACCAGCTTCCTCGTTCTCTGAAGAAAGGAGTGGAGATCATCTGATCCTGCATATACTGCATCAAAACCGAATCACAAGTGAAATTTAGGTCTTTTAAGTCTTGATTGAGGACTTGTGGAAAGTAAGAGGGGGCTTTAGTGAGCCCCTGGGGTATGACTATCCGGGTATATTTGTTGTCCTCTCCAGATGAAGGCAAAGTCGTTGACTGTTCTGGTTTGGAAGCACACTGAAAAATGCACAGTAAAGATTCAATACGGTGAAGCAAGTGGCTTTGGGCAGAATTGATGACAGGATAGATACTACTAGGAAGCAAAGCAAAACAATTTTGTTGATCTTTCCTGAGGTCATGAAAAAAGTGTACTAGCAGAACAAGTGTGGTGTATGGGCTATTGCAGCGTGTGAGAAAGTCTTTGGATATAAGGTCGTCAACTACAGTTTTGAATCCTTCCTTTGCTTCTGGTTTTTCAAGGAATATCAGGGAAGTTTGACCATGGCTTACTAGGATACTTCTGAACTTGACTAGGTTCTGCTCCAATTATTTCCCATAAAAATGGATTTTTTTAGTTCGTAGAGTATTAGGTAGAGTGTTGAGGTCTTTATCTGGAGCATACGTCAAATATAATGAAGGAGACAAACGTATATCCAGGATGACATATAAATAGAGGAACCCTCAGGAGACTGCTGTGCATTTATTATTTTTCTGAGACAGAGTGTTGCTCAGTTACCCAGGCTGGAGTGCAGAGGTGTGATCTCGGCTCACTGCAACCTCTGCATCCCAGGTTCAGGTGATCCTCCCATTTTAGCCTCCCAAGTAGCTGGGATTACAAGCATGTGCCACCACACCAGCTAATTTTCGTATTTTTTTTTTTTTTTTTTTTTAGTAGAGGCAGGGTTGCACCATGTTAGCCAGGCTGGTCTTGAACTCCTGGACTCAAGTGGTCCACCCACCTCAGCCTCCCAAAGTGCTAGGATTACAGGCGTGAGCCACCATGCCCAGCTGGTGCATTTACTCTTATAATTCTATTTGAAAATTAAGTTACTCCCCATTAAATTTGCAAGAGTGTTATAATAGAGCAGGGAGACATGTTTTTAAGTCAAGTACCCAAAGGTTGTACTTACAGTAGGAGATAGAAGGAATCTGTGGGTTATTTGAGATACCGGCTACTTGCTTCCTATGAGGAAAATGTTGAGCAAAATTGCCAGGCTTTAATGTAGAGTTAGTGCCTGGCTGGGCATGGTGGCTCACACCTGTAATCCCAGCATTTTGGGAGGCCAAGGCAGGCAGATCACTTGAGGTCAGGAGTTCTAGAGCAGCCTGGCCAATATGGCGAATCCCCGTCTCCATTAAAAATACAAAAAAAAAAAAAAAAAAAAAAAAAAAAAGCAGGGTATCAGGATGCATGCCTATAGTCCCAGTTACTCGGGAGGCTGAGGCAGGAGAATCGCTTGAACCCAGGAAGCGGTTGCAGTGAACCGAGATTGCGCCAATGCACTGCAGCCTCAGTGACAGACTAAGACTCCGTCTCAAAACAAAAAAAGAAAGAAAGAAAAGAAAGAGTAGTGCCCATATTGCCAGGAATTGCTGAGATTGGCCACCTATATTTATGGTTACTTCACCTTGAATGTTAAATTTCAAATCAGGATATTGGGTACTTTCATTGATCTAAATTAAGGGGTCTTTTGGTCTTATTTTTACTGGAAAATCATTTTTCAGGTGTCCCTTCTGTTTTCAATATCTGCAGGTGTCCTCTTCTATGGGTCGTCCACTCAGCTGTTTGATCAGCAGGGCCGTAAGGTTATTCTGGATCCTGTCTTGTTATTGTTCTAGGGCTCTGCAAAAATGTCAGCCAGGTGTTGAAGTTCAGGTGAAGTGGCTATTTCTCATTCTAGTTTTGATCTAATTGTCATCTCCAATTTCAGGTTTAATTCCATTAATAAAGTAGGTAAAAGAGCCATTATTACACTGACACTTGTTTAACACTCAAATGTTGTTGAAAGGAGTTTTCTAGTTTATTCTGAAAATCTCCTATAATTTCTTCTTTTCTTTATTTACATCATTAAATTACGGTCAATTTTATTTTTACTAGAAATGTTTCAAGTAAGGCTTTTAGGATACATTGCCCTACTTTTTGAGCCTCTTTTTGGCCCTCAGGCTTATTGTGGAAAGAAAGATGCTGTAGATCTCTGTCCTGGTGAGTCCAACTGTCTTTTGCCATCAGGATTTAATGTCTGAGGATCTACAGACATAAATACAAGTTGATATAGTTCAGGTAACCCTGAGTTGTGTACACCTAAAAGAATTTAGAATTCTGAACTCCTTTGGGAAATGCTTAATCATAGCTTTTAATTCAGCTCACATTCACGGTTTAAATTCTACTGCTGCTTGCATATTTGGGTCATTGAAGAGATGGAACTTTAGAGGTAAATGACATTCCGGGATCTTAGGAGATTCACTGGGAGAGGGTAGGGAGTCTGGAAGAAGAGGGAGGAGTCAATGAGATGTGAAAGGAGGATGGGGGGATGAGGAAGAGTTGCAGAGCTGAAGTCAACTGGAGGAGAAGCTGGGGGAAGATTTGCTGGGCAAATGAGTTAGTTTGTTGTTAAGTTTGTCATATTGTTCATTAGCTCTGGCCAAAAAATATTTTAGCGGAGTGATGTCTGAATCAGAATTTCATTTGAAAACTTGTGTACCAATCGAAAACTGCTGCCCATTGCCCCTGACAAATGTTACTCTCTTTCTTTTCTAAGGTGTTTTTCAAATGAACAATTTTGTTCAAGTCCAGTGTTCTCCAGATTGGCCACTGAAGGCCTAAATTATCCTTGGTATAGAGATGGGTGCAAGTGCTAGGATCGTAGCAAGGGTACATGTAAGAAATGGGAGGTTTTCCTGGGGGAAAAAAGGAGAAGTGGATTTACACTCAGAAAATTCCATGAGAGCTGGCAACAGTCAGTTGAAAGTAATATTTGTGCACTTTATGTCTTAGGCCCCCAACCTGATAGTTGGCAGCCTCCAAATGCAGACTTGAAAACTTGTGCCCATAGGCAGATGGAAAACCAGAATATTCCCTCTGCATCAAACTCAACCTCTCAGGACCACCCCCCCCCCAAAAAAAAAAAAAAGGTAGATGAAGAACCTTATCCCATTTTATTGGTGACCGACAGGAAAGTTTAGGAAAGTTTGTCCAGATGGATGCTGGTTTGGTAAGAATTGCAGCTCACCGGTTGTGGAGTGAGCTGAGACACTCTTAGAGGAGCAATGCCTGTGTTCTGCACTGATTCTCCTTCTGATAACAGACAACATTTTAAACATATCTCATAAAAGAGAAGCACAAAAGAGAACAAAAAGGAATGAAAAGAAATGGCAGTATTTTTCCAAGAGTGCCAAACAAATGGGAATTGGTAGCAAAAGCTGAGTACCAAGCTGAGAGTCAATAACCAAGAATCTCAATACAAAGAGAACAGAGTTGGAGCCCAACTCTGTTCTCTCACAGACACTTGTCAACACAGACTTGACAGGCCTCAAGAAGCAAGGCACAAGAGGCCTCCATAAATACTGCACTTGATCAGGGTCCAAAGTCCATGGTGATGAGCAGTTAAGAATGTGTCTCAGTGGAGCTTCCAGGAAAATTACAGAAATACAGACCAGGCATGGTGGCTCATGCCTGTAAACCCAGCACTTTGGGAGGCCAAGGCAGGTGGATCACCTGAGGTCAGGAGTTCGAGACCAGCCTGGCCAACATGGTGAAACCCTGTCTCTACAAAAAATACAAAAATTAGACAGGTGTGGTAGCACATGCCTGTAGTCTCAGCTACTTGGGAGGCTGAGGCAGGAGAATCTCTTGAACCTGGGAGGCAGAGATTGCAGCGAGCCCAGATCGCACTGCTGCACTCCAGTCTGGGCGACAGGGCAAGATTCAGTCTCAAAAAAAATTAAAAAATAAAAAATAAACAGAAAATTACAGAAATAAACAAGACAACTTAATGAGAACAGAAGCTATTTATTACTTGCTTGCTAGAGAAAGGGAGGCAGTCACTATCATTTATGTTTGGCAGAGACTCAAAGGCTGGGAGAATGGGAAAGCTTTATAGTGAAAAGGGGCAAGGCTTTGGGGTAGGAGACTATGGGTATGGAGAGGCTGGAGCTAGGCTAAGGAGAAGCATGGCATCTGATGGGATAGGTTTGGAGAAGTATTTGGCTTTCTTTAATTAGTACTAAACTAGAAGCAGGGGCAGTCTTAGAGAAGTTGGCAGTCATTGACCAACCTCTGATTGTTTTTGGCAAATTTCTACTGAATTTGTGGCTTGCATTCCTGAACTGGCTGCTGCAGAGGTTATGGTTTGCCTTCCCAAGCTGGTTGCTACGTTGTGGGTCAGAGTTCCATTGTCGTACGTGGTTTGGCCACTGTCTGTTTTAATGTTCAGTCTCTATTACTAAAAGGTATACAAATGGCTAGGCTTCTCACTTTAGTTCTTCGTGTACAAGCTCCGTTTAGAGATTTCTGCACTAAACTATTGTAAAAAAAAGAAAAAAAAAAGGCCAACTCCATTGATCCAATGTCAACCTTGTTGTTAAGAATGATGAATGTGGCAGCTGTTTCCTTCTGTTATTGATCTTTTTACAGACCCTTCCCATTGTGCTTTGTCAACAACTGAGTATCTTCCCTGGACTGCTCTTATCTGAAGTCGTCCTCATCTCTCAAGGATTTTCAGCACCATCTGTCAGCCAGGCACCATGACTCTGTCGTCAGTGACCATTTTTATTGACTTTTGTCTCTTCTGGCCTTTCCATGGTGCCTTGGCCTTAAATATCCTACTAATTAGCTCAGTGGTGATTACTGGTTTTGAGAGCAGCCTGTTGTTTTTTTCCTATCTAGGAGAATTTTTTTTCTCTCTTTATCTGGAAGTATTACCTTGCTGGCTATGCTGACTTAGGTCATTGACATCAGATCAATATTCTAAATCTGATGCTAGTATTCCCATCTACAGTCTTCCCACACAAGCCAAGGGAAGAGACACACTTGATTAAAACCTCACACTCTCTTTCATATTTGGCTATTTTTTCTCCTCTTGGAGAAAGAGTTTCCCCAAAATACTATATGAAGTGTTATTTTGTAAGCCTACTTAACTTAGTTTTATATACTGTGCACAAACTTTACATATAATTTGAATAGGCTCAAGTTTTTTTTTTTTAGTTTTTCACTGAATTTTATATGACAGACTATTTAAGCTAAATAATTTGTTATAGTTAGAAGATACTGTTATCTCATTTACACACCAAAATCTACCAAAATGAATTTATTACAGTTAAGAATTTTTGTTAATTACCATTGTCACTGCTGTAAAATAAAATAAATCTGTAAGAATTTTATGAGCAAAGCTTTTTCAAGTCTACTATTTAGTTTAGCAATTATTCTAAATATCAATCTCAAAATTAGAGTAAGGGATTTCCCCTTTTAGGAAAAGGTATCAATAATTATACAGTAAAAATTTAAAATTAAGATACAGACATTTATTCTGTGTTGGATCCCAAATATCTCATTAGAGAATGATCTTCTCTCATTGTCTGCTATTTTCTAAAATACAGGAAGATATAAAGTATAAATCTGATCTTTTTTCTACCAGAAGTTAAAGAATGTAGAATATATTTGGTATGATTAATTGGGAGTTTGTATTTCCTCTGCAATCTAGAAATATTATTATTTTAAATATCTGTAATATTATTTATTTTAAAAGTTTTTAGTTTGAAAAGACATTTCTGAAAGCCCCAAATCTGTAAGCATTTGCTACTACAAAATTTTTAATTGTCAGCAATTGAGAGAAAAGTCCTCGTATTTGGCCAAGCGCGGTGTCTCACGCCTGTAATCCCAGCACTTTGGGAGGCCGAGGCGAGCGGATCACGAGGTCAGGAGATCGAGACCATCCTGGCTAACAGGATGAAACTCCGTCTCTACTGAAAATACAAAAAATTAGCCAGGCGTGGTGGCGGGCACCTGTAGTCCCACTACTCAGGAGGCTGAGGCAGGAGAATGGCGTGAGCCCGGTAGGCATAGCTTGCAGTGAGCCGAGATTGCGCCACTGCACTCCAGCCTAGGTGACAGAGCGAGACTCCATCTCAAAAATGAATGAATGAATAAATAAATAAATAAATAAAAGTCCTTGAATTTATGCAAATGTCTTAGCAATCACTTCAACTCTTAAATAATCTAACCATCATGAGAAAAGAGAACGGATTTTTTTCTACTCTTGTTTGTATCTTGTCTTTTTGAAAGAGAGTACTTGTTAATAATATGCTTCTGACAAAACAAAAACTAAGGAAAGTGTGTTATACAGGCCTGAGTCTCTCTCCTCAAGTTCACTTTTTAAAAATAAAGCATAATCAGGGATAATGTAGCCTCTACTTGTAAAGGAAGGCTGGCTTTATGTATTAATGAAATAGGCAGCTTCTTACACGATGTGATTTCAACAGAGCCAGGAAGTATGTCCTGTCTCTAAATAACTCCCTAAATAACTCCTAACACGAGTATCTGAAATGTTGTGACTGATTTCTTTCTGTCCTGCCCTGAAGTTCTTTCCTGACTGCAAAGAACAGCACATTTTGAATGTTTCAAACTGTCATACATGTTCTCTCCAGAAGAGTGGAGTGATGCCCCACCAGACATTCTAAGTCACAGGATAACATGACATATTCCATGATTGTCAGTTTTACCATGTGGCAAGTAGTTAAAAAGATGAAGTTTATATTTCCAAGAACACAAACTATGTTATGGAATAGGACTAAACACAAGGAGTAAAGTAGTCCCTTGTTTTTGCTTTAGGTTACTCACCTTGCTGTCAGTAATTGTATTCACTGAAGTATTGAGGAACACATTAACGTTGGTTTCAGATTTTTTGACTTTAAGTTCCACATCTGAAATATGTTGGCACTTTGACCTTGCATAATTCAATGTCGTGTCTCTGCACCACTGTTTCATTCTATATAAAATGATTGACAGTAATAGTTATCCCACCCAAGTTGGACTTCCATTTCTGTCAATTGGCCAAACTGGGTTTCCTAAAAAGCCTTGTAGCTCTACAAAATATCAGAAAATTATATCAAGTCTACTTTTAAGTAAATGTGAAGCTCTCAAGGAAGCCCTGATGGCAATCCAGAAATAGATAAAAGCAGCACAGGAGCTAGAGTTACCTGGGGAACAGAAACTGACCTGGGTTACCCAGAGTTTGGGGTATTAACAACTACTCAGGGGAAAGTAAAAGTAGGCCTTGGACACATAAAATGTTGGGAAGGCTGAACCAGACTTCTTGCATATAGCCGAGTCACAATAGGCTAAGAACATGAATTTAGGAAGGAAAGCAAAAAAATCTACAAGCAGTATGAAAAAAAAATCTCCAACACCTTGATACATTTTAATGAATCATCAGATGACAAAGAAAAATACAAATTCTTGAAAGTGCCAGAGAGAAATCAGAGATTCCTAGAGGAAAAAGAATGTCCACTTTTTAATGGGGTTGTTTTTTTCTTGTAAATTTGTTTAAGTTCCCTGTAGATGCTGGATATTAGACCTTTGTCAGATGGATAGATTGCAAAATTTTTCTCCCATTCTGTAGCTTGTCTGTTCACTCTGATGATAGTTTCTTTTGCTCTACAGAAGCTCTTTAGTTTAATTAGATCCCATTTGTCAATTTTTGCTTTTGTTGCAATTGCTTTTAGCATCTTCATCATGAAATATTTGCCTATCCTGTGTCCTGAATGGTATTGACTAGGTTTTCTTTTAGGTTTTTTATAATTTTGGGTTATACATTTAAGTCTTTAACCTATCTTGAGTTGATTTTTCTATATGGTCAATTTTTTGCATATGGCTAGCCAGAGTTCTCCCAGCACCATTTATTAAATAGGGAATCCTTTCCCTATTGCTTGTTTTTGCCAGGTTTGTTGAAGATTAGATGGCTATAAGTCTGTGGTCTTAGTTCTGGGTTATCGTTTCTGTTCCCTTGGTCTATGTGTCTGTTCTTGTACCAGTACCATGCTGTTTTGGTTACTGTAGCCTTACAGTATAGTTTGAAGTCAGGTAGTGTGATGCCTCCAGCTTTGTGTTTTTTGCTCAGGATTGTTGTGGCTATTTGGGCTTTTTTTTGGTTCTATGTGAATTTTAAAATAGTTTTTTTAGTTCTGTGAAGAATGTCAATGATAGTTTAATGGGAATAGCATTGAATCTATAAATTGTTTTGGGTAGTATGGCCATTTTCATGATATTGTTTTTTTCTTATCCATGGGCATGAAATGTTTTTTCATTTTTTGGTGTCATCTCTGATTTCTTTGAGCAGTGTTCTGTAGTTCTCTTTGTAGAGGTCTTTCAGCTCCCTGATTAGCTGTATTCCTAGGTATTTTATTCTTTTGTGGCAATTGTGAATGGGAGTTCATTCATGATTTGGCTCTTGGCTTGCCTGTTGTTGGTATATAGGAATGCTAGTAATTTTTGCACATCGATTTTGTATCCTGAGATTTCACTGAAGTTGCTTGTCAGCTTAAGAAGCTTTTGGGCTGAGATGATGGCATTTTCTAGATATAGGATTATGTCATCTGCAAACAGAAATAGTTTCCCAAGACGGGAGTTAAAACAGGAACAGCTCACAGCCATTACAGAAATTGAAGCAGTATTTACGTATCTCAATTAAAACCAAACCACCATAAATGTATTTCTTTGAAAAATATCTTTTTTTTTTTTTTTGAGATGGAATCTGGCTCTGTCGCCCAGGCTGGAGTGTAGTGGCGCCATCTTGGCTTACTGCAAGCTCCGCCTCCCTGGTTCATGCCATTCTCCTGCCTCAGCCTCCCGAGTGGGACTACAGGCGCCCACGACCACGCCTGGCTAATTTTTTGTATTTTTAGTAGAGCCAGGGTTTCACTGTGTTAGCCAGGATGGTCTCGATCTCCTGACCTCGTGATCCGCCCACCTCGGCCTCCTGAAGTACTGGGATTACAGGCGTGAGCCACTGCGCCTGGCCAAAAAATATCATCTTTAATGCCTGCTAAAATATTCCACTATATGGATATACCAAAATTTACTACATGACTTAGTAATTAAATGTATTTATATTCTGTCTTGAGTTTGCCTCCCATGTTTCAAATATGCTAGTCTTCTCAGTTACATTGTCAAGGCCATTATTTATATTTTGATGGTATTCTCAGCACCAGCTGTTGTGATCATTGAAATATATTCTTGACCTTAGATGCTCACTGCACACTTGACAGACTGAGAACTGAGTAGAGGTGCTTGTTAGTATCTGCATCTCAGTGGCTGGGGACAGCTGAACTCAGAGCTTGTGTGACTCATGCAAAGTCAGATGATCAGTCATAGAGGGAACTTGGAACTTAAAAGTGTAAACTGGAACTTACACTTTTAAAAATTATTCTATCTCACATAGTGAGAAATCTTTATGGCTCTTTAGTCTACAAAAGGGATCAGTGAACATTTTCTGCAAGGTGATAAGATGATACGGTATAGAGTAGTTCCCCTTATCCATGGTTTCACTTTCTGTGATTTCAGTTAAATGAGGTCAACTGTGGTCTGAAAATATTAGATGGAAAATTCTAGAAATAAATAATGTATAAGTTTTAGATTACATACTGTTTTGATTAGTGTCCCTCCTAGAACATGAATCACCACTTTGTCTAGCATATCCATGCCTTATATGCTACCTGCCCGTTAGTCACTTAGTAGCCTTCTGAGTTATCAGATTGACTGTTGAGGTATCACAGTGCTGTGTTTAAGGAGCCCTCATTTTACTTAATAATGGCACCAAAGCACAAGAATAGTGATGCTGGCTTATTGTTAGAATTGTTCTATTTTATTAGTAGCTATTGTTGTTAATCTCTTACCATGCCTAATTTATAAACTTTATTATAAGTATATATGTAAAGGAAACACAATATGTATAGTGTCCTGTACTACTGAAGATTTCAGGTGTCCACTGAGGATCTTGGAAGGAATCCCCTATGGATAAGGGTGCACCACTGTAAATATGTTCAGCTTTGAGGGCTACATAGTCTCTGTCACAACTGCTCTACCTGCAACAGCACCAGACAAATCTGGCTAAACTTTAATTCAACAAAGTTATGAGTTGGTCTGAGCCCTCAGGCTGAAGGTCATGTAAACTGAGCATGCCCAGATGAACCAAGTATGCAACCACAAGGGGAACAGAAGTGCCCAGACGAAGGAGAAGACCAAGGAGCAGGGATTGAATTAAGAAGCAGACGCAGTATGGAAGGATCCAGGATCCAATCAAATTGAGCTCTGACATCAGCCCATTGTGGGATGGAATCAGATCATGCCTCCTGGCATCATCTCATTGCAGAATTCAATCAGATCACACCTCATTACCCTATGCTTATAAAACCCGATCCAAACGCCAGCTGGGGGTGATATATTGGAGCACTTCCTCCTGTCTCCTTGCCAGTCCACTTGCAATGAAGCTCTTTTTTCCTCAAAAGCCAGTGCCATGGTCTTGGCCTCCATGTACATTAGGCAGCAAGCCCATTGTTTGCTCGGTAACACCCTACCTTTGCATCCCTTTGTATCGTGAAAACAGCCACAGAGACAATGTAAATGACTTTTATCTCATTTAAATGAATTGTCAACCTCAGCTAAATTACTACTTATCGTATAAACAGAAAATGTAAATAAACTGATTATTTCTTTCCATCCATGTTTTTACTCTCCTCGTGTATAGCATGTATAGGATTTTGAAGTTAACCGTTTCTGAAAACTTACTTGCAAATTTTTCAACACTGCAAAAATTGCTTAAAATAATGAAGCCAAGAAAATTAAGCCAGGTTAAAAACATAAAAGAAGAAAAGGAAGGAGGGCAGGCAGGTAGGCATTTTTTAAAAGCTTATTTCCCTCAGCATACTATTATTTGCGATTCAGCTGTCTTGTTATGTTTATCAGTAAGTTGATTCTTGGCCAGGCACAGTGGCTTCACGCCTGTAATCCCAGCACTTTGGGAGGCCCAGGCACGTGGATCACTTGAGGTCAGCAGTTTGAGACCATCCTGGCCAACATGGTGAAACCCCGTCTCTATTAAAAATACAAAAATTAGCCGGGTGTGGTGGCGGGCACCTGTAATCCCAGCTACTCCGGGGGCTGAGGCAGGAGAATCGCTTGAACCTGGAGGCGGAACTTGCAGTGAGCCGAGATCTCACCACTTGCACTTTAGCTTGGGCAACAGAGTGAGACTCCTTCTAAAAAAAAAAAAAAAGTTGATTCTTTTTATTGTGAGTACTGTTCCACTGTATACCATTTGAGAGAATTAGCCAATAAGAGAATTGGTATAATTAGTATAATTATAATTGGTATAATTAGCCAATGAGAGAATTATACCAATAAGAGAATTAGCCCATTCTCTTATTGATGGACAGCTGGGATATTTAGATGTTAGAAATAAAGATGCCTTGAACTATCATAAGTTTTCATGTGAACCTATGTTTTTTAATTCTCTTGGGATTAGAGCTGCTGGGACAGAGGATCAGTGAAACCTTTTTTTTTTTTTTTCTTTTTGAGATGGAGTCTCACTCTGTCACCCAGGCTGAAGTGCAGTGGCGTGATCTTGGCTCACTGCAAGCTCTGCCTCCTGGGTTCATGCCATTCTCCTGCCTCAGCCTCCTGAGTAGCTGGGACTACAGGTGCCTGCCACCACACCCAGCTAATTTTTTGTATTTTTAGTAGAGACGGGATTTCACTGTGTTAGCCAGGATGGTCTCGATCTCTTGACCTCGTGATCCACCCACCTCGGCTTCCCAAAGTGCTGGGATTACAGGCATGAGCCACCACCCCTGGCTGAAAACTTAATTTTATGAAATGTTTTTTATGTTCCAGACCTTAACTGATGAGCTTTTAATACTAACTTCTAAATTTGAAATGTATATTTAATTATGGAATACGCTTTAATGTAATCTGTTGGGATAATCACCTAATATTTTGCCTTGAGAATTTTAATATAAATAACAATAAAATAAATAACTAATAGTAAATTGATACCTTCTCAATCTTCCTAACCTTGGAATGTGGGGACAGAATGTGAAAATATCTTAGAGTTTTGAGATCTTTACATGGTTCCCTCAAGGCTTTTAAAAAGAGTATTTAATTGCTGGGAGTGGTAGCTCACGCCTGTAATCCCAGCATTTTGGGAGTCCGAGGCGGGTGGATCACCTGAGGTCAGAAGTTCAAGACCAGCCTGGTCAACATGGTGAAACCCCGTCTCTACTAAATACACAAAAATTAGCCGGGTGTGGTGGCGGGCACCTGCAATCCCAGCTACTCAGGAGGCTGAGGCAGAATTGCTTGAACCTGGGAGGCAGAGGTTGCAGTGAGCTGAGATTGTGCCATTGCGCTCCAGCCTGGGCAACAAGAGCGAAATTTCATTCCAAAAAAAAGAGTATTTAATTGTGTTGATTTTAATGATTACTAAAATTTTGGCTGTTTTTTGGAAACTGTTTCTTGTTTCCTTTCTCTTTCCCTTGTAAATAAGCTGTAAGAGAAAACTGCTCAATCACAAAACGTAACATAAGGCTTTCATGTCAGTATCCAATAGGACTGAATTTTTTATGGTGACAAGGTAGGGTTATAATCCAGATCTCTGGTAGGCACATCCATAAGGTGCAAGGTGTGTGGAAAGTAGCATCAGTTTTTTTGGCTGGGTGCGGTGGCTCACGCCTGTAATCCTAGGATTTTGGGAGGCTGAGGACGGTGGATCACCTGAGGTCAAGAGTTCAAGACCAGCAGATATGGTGTTCTTGTTCTCAAAGCCGAGGTGGGTGGATCATCTGAGGTCAGGAGTTCAAGACCAGCTTGGCCAACATGGCAAACCCCGTCTCTACTAAAAATACAAAAATTAGCCAGGCGTGGTGGCAGGCGCCTGTAGTCCCAGCTACTCGGGAGGCTGAGGCAGGAGAATGGCGTGAACCCGGCAGGCAGAGCTTGCAGTGAGCCGAGATCCCACCACTGCACTTCAGCCTGGGCACAGAGTGAGATTCCATCTCAAAAAAAAAAAAAAAAAAGAGTCTAGGATCCAGAGAAGTAAACTGTGTTAATGATGTGGTCATATCCATGCCAGAGCTTATTTGGAAATGCACAGAATTGATTCCAAGATGTTTTAATAATGCAATCTGGGGTTTGCATCTCAAAGTAATGATCCATCAAGGATGGTCTTCAGAGCTATTTTCTAACTCACATGCTTAGTGGAGACTCACATCAAAATGCCCTGTTAATAGGAATCAGTAGCTGGTAAACTGAAGTCTAATTCAATTTGTGTCATTTCCCTGCAAATTCGTACTCCATTTCTGTGCTATCACCTGAAGACCACCCACCCAAAGCTATTGGTATGCAATATGATGTGTAACAGAGCTCCATGACTTCTCTGTGGAATAAATTATTTCACCATATTTTTTAAAAATATTTTTCATGTTTATACTCAGAGTAAATGAGCAATGTTACAACTATTCTTCTCTGTAAATTGTCACACTTTAAATTCCTTAGGATGGCTCAACTCTTTCACTCTTCCAGCATGGGAAATAATTGTTTAATAAAAATAAAACATAACAATGGATTCATGATCCAAAGAAGGCAAAATAGAAGATTTTTTGTTTTCTATTTCTCTTGACTCCTCAGCTAATTGTACCACCACTAAACCTTTCTTTATCTCCCCCACCTCACAGGGTTAATCTCTAATGCTGCTCAACATTTTATACCTATGTGGAAACTGCCATTTAACAAAATTTTGTTTGATGTGGGAAAAAAATCATTCTTTCAATATTTGATAATTTTGTATGGCTAAGCACTTTTGTTAGATTTTTATTTTCTTCAAGAGAAATAAAATAGAGGCAGTGGAAAGGATTACTTCTCAGTCCCCAGGGGTTGAATACTCACCCAAGGGACTCAGTGCATTTGATTCCTGATACTTATTTAAGACCCCTTTTCATGCTTACTTACTAGGACTTTTTAAATTTGTCTTCTTCCAGGCGAAACAATTCAAAACAACTCGAGAATGGAACTACTGATTGATTAATAAAGAACAGAAAATAAACAAGGGCAAAACCTGAGAACATACATACACAAAAACACAAAGACTCACTTAATTTTTATCTCAGATAAAAAAGGAAAGTAGTTTGCTGAATTTGCCTTTCTACTAAGAAGTCTTTGTTTTCACTTGGTTGGGAGGGTGCTTAACATGAAGCAGGAATTCCTGGAAAACAGGCCTCTTCTACCCTAACATGTTTTCTGTGGGGCCGTTCAGTTATTGTCCCTAAGCAGAGGTAACTGGGAAATAGCCTTGGGCTGTAATTTTCCCATTTTACCTTAAGCAATATCATAACTAGCAATGTGTGACACCCAGGAGGTTTGTTTTCTAGATAACACTCTCTTTACAATATAAGGGCTCTTTGAGAGTTAATATAATAAATCCTCAGAGTAAAGTCTAGGATACTCTTTAGAAATTAAATATTACTTGAAACATACGAAAGCCATTCAGCAGGTGACAGAGCTATTTGCAAATAGATTAAACATCTTTCAAGTAAATTATTACAATATAATTTAACATTCATTAATGTTGTTAGTGTTTATGCACTAAAACATAGCCCAAAATAACATATTTTGTCCTCATATTGTAACACAATTTATGTTACACTTGAACAAAAATCCCTCATCGTGCAGCTGATTTTAAATCCATCATCAGTTCTACTAGTCAAAAGTGGAGAATCTTTTTGCATTTGTACCTCTGGTAGCCAAAGTAATGTATCTTCTCTCCATGTTTCTTTATCCATTCATTAATGTGCTGTTTTCACATTGCTTAGTTTTGAAATTGTCCATGGCCCAGTTGAAACAAGCAGAAAGATTTCCCAGGCTGGTTGCATTGTATTTCACCTTCTATTGTCAATTCCTTTGGTCTCGTAAGAATAAAATCCTTTGGTCTCATAAGAATAAAATGAGGTTTTTTTTCCTTTGAGCGTATAGAATATTTTTGGTTATTGTTCAAAAGTGAAGCCACAAATCAGAAAATGTTTTTCTTCTTCGTTTATTTGCTCCTCTAGCAATGTATATTTCATATATGTGAGTGCTTAGGTCTAAATTTCAGGTCTACATTCAGCACAGCATCTTCATGGACAGCTAATGAGATTGCAGATGGTAAAGCAGAACATGTGTGGTCATGGGATGAAACTACTCCAAATATTTTATTAAACCCTTACACTCCCCTCTCTCACAGGCCTCCTTTGCATAAACATTTTATGTTACATTTTTATAAAGACATAGATACATGAATACCTCCATTGTAATTTTTCTTAAAATTTAGCATGATTATCTCCTTTGAAGAATAGAATGGTCCTTTAATCAACCAGTTAAAATTGTATAACCCACCAGAAGAATTCATATATTATGTTTAATGATTAGTCACAAACCATATGTCTGGGACTATTTAATATTGACTTTAGCTCCATGTATATTATTTCTATCTACTTTTTTATTTTAGTAGGTTAACAGTATGAGTATGAATATATGAATTTCTAAATGGAAAGAGATGTACTTTATTAAGCTTTGGATTGTCAAGGAGAGCAATGGTTAAATATGACTAAGGTCTATTTATATTTAACTCTGCTATTTTTTTCTGGAATTGACAGTATAGGTGACTGCATGCTCGTATTGTACTTTCTCCTTTGAAATAATGAAGAAGCCAGACAAAAGGATTATTGCTCACAGAAGAGAAAAAAGCAAGAGAACCAGGGAAAGGACCCAATCCACCTTCTCTAAAATTATTCACGTTTGAGACAATGACTGATTTCATGAGTATCTTCTTACCTCTGTATGTCTTTTTATGGAATATTTTAAGGTTGATTTTTGAACTGGCTTTATAAATGTTTTCTAAGGTTTCAATGAAGGTAAATATGCCTTTGCAAACTATTTCTCAGGCTATGAACCATGAGTGTGTGGGTCAGTGAGTGGCAATGATGACATGCCACACTTGTGGAGAAATAAATGATGAAAGGTTAAATGCATTTTGCCTTAGATCAGGAGGAAGAGATTGTTCACTTGTTTAGAACGAACTCTCTGAGTTTCTTTATCCGCTCAGCTTGTAGCCATTGTTTTCTGCAGCCACCAGAGATCCAGACAGAAGCACAGCAGCAAGAGATCCACCTGCATGGGTCAGATTGCAGACGTGGCTTCAATGACATGACCACAGTGTGAAAGTTCCCTGGGGGGCACACAGCATGCTTAGAAAACACACACACACACACACGCGGAGGTCAATGCCTTTATTGGGTCCAGGGCATTATATAAACAGGGAGCTTTAAATTGATGGGCTTAAAGCAAGCAGGCGCTAGTACTAGGAAGTCACATTGTGCCTGAAAAGTGTCTAAATGGTCTGTTTAGAGGAAGCAGCAGGAAAGCTGGGAGCCCAGCCTGCTAGGAGACAGAGATGCCTCCAAGTTTTTATTTCTGGTCACCACCTGGAGCCATTTGGGGGGTATAGTACAGGAAACTGCATCAAGGGTGACTGAACCCTGCTTCTGGTTTGACAAAGTTAAACACATATTTAAAAATGGATGCTAAGGCAACATAAAACTTTAAGCACTCACTGCAGCACATTTACCTCTTTTATTTACCATTGTACTGGAGGTTCTAGCCAAGATAATTAAACAAGAAGAATAAAGTAAAGGCATTCAGATTGGAAAGGAAGAGGTAAAATTAGCTCTACTTGCAAATGACGTTACCTTTATATAGAAAATCCCAACAATGCCACTAAAAAAAATTATTAGAACTAATAAGTTCAGCCTGACGGCAAGGTACAAGATCAATATACAAAAATTGTAGGGGCCCGGCCCTGCACAGCGCCCTGGGGAAGCTGGTTTGAAAGCTCTGGAGCGACCCCAGTGCCGGGTAAAGGACAAGATTTGCCCAGACAGAAGGGAACTTGGGGTGAAGTGGCCGTAAGAGTGTGGGACGAAAATGTTTCGGGCAGAGCGGTCGGAACTCACCTGAGGAAAGCATGGGGGGAGGAGTCATTAATATGAATGAGTGGCAGGGACAGGGCGGCCTTGCAGCGCCCTCGGTGTTGGAAGGGAAGACCGTGCAGCGCCACGGGGACCAGGGCGGCGGGCCGCAGCCGGGGTGGGGTTGGGCGCCGGTCAGGGTGCCTTGAAGCAGATTCTGTCCTCGGGAGCTGCAGTTCTTCCTCCTCTGCCCTCACCGGCGGGCTACCTTAGGCAGGGAGTGAAATGCAACGGGAGCCCTGGAGGGAGGGTGAAGCCGCGCGTGTAGGAGGAACCTCCTATTGGCGAGTTCAGGTCCCCCAGCTGCGGAGGTGGGGTACCCTGTGTGGCAGCCTGCTGAGCCGCTGCGTGCTCCGCGGTTGGAGGGGGGAAACTCTAGCCCACCTCCTCTTTTTCAGCCAAGGAACCGCTAGTTACCCCCTTATGTGACCAAGACTGTAATAACCCTGTCACCTTTCACGGCCCTCCGGGTCTGCTCCCATCCTCCTCTGAGGATTCTCTCATCCACCCCGAGGCCTGTTTTCCTCACCTGTTATCCCTCTCGCAGACCCTAGGCCCCCTGGAGACCAGCCAGCATCTATCTGCCCGCTGTTCCCGCCCACCACACTCCCTCCCCAGTTCTATCCCAGCTCCTTAAACGGTTGGAGTTCAAACCTCAGACCATGACAGCACACGGGCCTGGACTCCGGTATGACCCTGGACAAGTTCCTTAATCTCGCTGAGCCTCAGCTTTCTTCCGTGTGAAGCAGCGGTAACATTGTTATTAGGAGCCTCCCGGCCCCAGCACACCCACATACATATAAGTGGATATCCATCCTGCCTGTGAGGAGTCATCTTTACTTTGGGTTGTTTCTTGTCCACAGAGGTCCGTACTTTATTTTCCTGGAGGCACCAGCGGAGTCACTGATGCACCCCTGCATCCAGCATGTTTAAGGGAGACAGTCTGGGGAGGGCAGGGAAGAGCCTAGAGGGTCCCTTAGTGATTAGGGCTGTGATGGGGATGTTACTGGAAAAGGGTCCCTATCCAGACCCCAAGAGAGGGTTCTTGGACCTCCCGCAAGAAGGAATTTGGGGCAAGTCCCCATAAAGTGAAAGCAAGCTTATTAAGAGAGTAAAGGAATAAAAGAATGGTTACTCCATAGGCAGAGCAGCGGCATGAGCTGCTCAACTGACTATACTTAGTTATTTCTTGATCATCTGCTAAACAAAGGGTGGATTCTTCATGAGTTTTCCGGGAAAGGGGTGGGCAATTCCTGCAACTGAGGGTTCCTACCCTTTTTAGACCCTATAGGGTAACTTCCTGATGTTGCCATGGCATTTGTAGACTGTCATGGCACTGGCAGGAGTGTCATTTAGCATGGAAATGCATTATAATTAGCATATAATGAGCAGTGAGGATGACCAGAGGTCACTTTCGTCACCATCTTGGTTTTGGGCGGCTCCTTTACTGCATCCTGTTTTATCAGCAAGGTCTTTGTGACCTGTATCTTGTGCGGACTTTCTATCTCATCCTGACTTAGAATGCCTAAGCTAGTGGGAATGCAGCCTCACAGGTTTCAGCCTTATTTTACCCAGCCCCTGTTCAAGATGGAATCGCTCTGGTTCGATCACCTCTGACAGGGGCAGTGTACATTCACATCTTGGCCTTTGCTGCCTTATCCTTCCAGATGCTTGCCCTCTGGCATTCTAGGATAGGAAGACTGCTTCCAAAGGGACGCAGGATTTTTCTCGGACACTTTTCCAGCTGCAGACTTCTGGCTGGCGATGCCCCTGCCAGTGCCTAGCTCTGCCCCAGGCTGAAGGTGCCCTGCCCACTTGGGCTTGCACTCTGGTGGGGATCCTGCAGCCACCGAGACTGCATGCTCAGCCCCAGTAGGAGGGGGTGTGTGATCAAGTGATTGCCGCATCTTGCCAGCAACTCCAAGTGCTGGCACAGGAACGGGCTCCCTTTGGGGCCTGCAGCTGGATCAGGCCTGTCGGAAGCGACTCCGGGGGTGAACTCTGGCATCCAGACGAAGGGAACTTGGTGGCGCCCAAACAGGAAAGCACTCGACTCTGAAGCCCCAGAGGGGATGTTACAGCCATGCTAACAGCTCTTTTAGTCCCACCGTCAGCAGCCTGACAAACAGGGGCCGTTAACAACGAACGGCGGGGGTGTGTTAACAACTCTGTTAGTCCTGTTGCCTGCTCCTGCTGGAGGCTCCCTGGCTGGTCTGGCCCTGCACTGCTTCTCATGGCAAGGGGCTGCCACTGGGCACAGATAGTGGGGGAGGGGGGGAGGGCTATGGTGTTACTGCCTTCTTCGTACCCTTTGCTGACAATGGAAAGGTGAAAAGGGTGGAGAAGAGTTTTATGAAGCGATGAAACAGCTGTCAGTGGAGAGGGGATGCAAGGGTGGTCACTGACCTGAAGTCAGGTGGTCTCTCTCCCAGTGTGGCTGGATCCGGGGCTTTTATGGGCTCAGAAGTGGGGACTGCATGCTGATTGGTTTACGAGTATGCAAAAAAGGCTAAAACAAAGGCACCATTCAAAGGTGGCATGACAGTGTAGAAAACCAATTAGGGAAGGGTAGATATATGTAAAGTAAGTGAAGGGTGGGGATCAGTCAGAGGAAAGTGCACCAACAGGAAGAGATGTTCTCAGTTCGGTCCATGGATTTATCCAAGACTTGTAGCATAGCTTTCAGGCTTTAAACTGCCTTTGGTTTGAAAGTTGGATTTCACTGGGGACATGCCACTATCTGCCTGGGGTTTGTCTGCCTCCTGCCACTATTAAAAGTACTAAATCAGTGCATCCAGCCTGAGGGCTGCCCCTAGTCCACCCAGCAGAGGTTTTTGTGTTGTTTTTCTTTTGTTTTAATTAAAATTTTAATTAAAAGGGACTAATATAGAGGGTTTTTAAAAAATTACCATATGTGTTGAGTATTTATGCTATGCCAAGCACTTCCCATATATTTTCTCATTTAATCCTCTAAATAGCAAGGTTGATTGCCTTATCTCCATCCTTTAGATGAGAAAGCTGAGACTCAGAGAAATTAAGAAACGCACATGAGGTCATGTTGTATGTAAGTTAGTTTTTGCTGCATCATAAACCAACTGTTTATGATTTCAAACAGGTAATACTTGTTTCTCAACAACTGGATGGGGGCTGGATGGCCAAGGGGCCTCATATTTTAGGGACAGGAGGAGCTCATCATCAGCTGGGTGATGGGGATGCGACCACAAGTCTCATTATCCAGGAGAGCTTGAACATAGGGTTTGAGTTTCAAAAGCAGCATAAGGGCAGCAACACAAGAACTTTCCATGTCTCACTTATGTCATATTTGCTATTCTCCCATTGGCCAAAGCAGGTCACAAGGGCATGACCAGCCGGTATGGAAGGGGACAACCAAAGGGGTGGACAATTGCTGCTATTTTCCCCAATAAAGAATCTACCATCCATAGCTTCTAAGTGTGCAACTGGAAATCAAAACTAAGTTTGTCTTACTTGAAAGTTCAAAACTGTCTTGGAGCTACTGCCTGGGGTCTAGGAATCCAGAACATTCCACACACTGCCTAAGTCAACAACCTGTTGCACACACACACCAGCAACTGTTTTGCAAAAGTATGTGGATCTGGTTGTCATTGATAAAATGCAAATTAATTTAGATGTATTATTCAATTCATAGTATAATTTTGTTGTATTTTCAAATAAACAGATATTTACGTAATTTCGAAGCAGCTCTTCACAAATTATTCATTAGTTACAAAAGGAAGTCACTTCACAGTGGAAAAATCTGGCAGGTGCCACCTTAATCAAGTAACCAAAATGAACATCATCAGTAATAGGACAAATTGCAATCGTGTGCCTCCTGATAGTCTAGCAAGAAGAACACAGCATCACTTCTTTGATGCTCCTGCCAATAATACATAATTGGAATTTAATCCTAAAGCAACAAATTCAAATTAAGGAAAATTCTACAAATCATTGGCCTGTAATAGAAGTGTAAAGGTCATGAAAGTTAAGGAAAGACTGAAGAACTGTTCCAGACTGAAGATGAAAGAGATGTGAGAAATAAGTGCAGTGGTGATTCTGAACTGGATCCTGACTTGGCAAAACTTGAATAGGTCTGTTGGTTGGATGGTAGAAATACATTAATGTTGATTTCCTGATTTTGCTAGCTATATTACAATTTTATTGGATTCAGTCCTTGTTTATAGAAGACACACAGTATGTAGGGGTTATAAGGAGTCAGGTCAGGAACTTTCAAATCATTTAGCAAAACAAAAGTTCTTTGTACTTTAATTCCAAGACTTCTATAAATTTGAGATTATTTTAAAAATCCTTAAAAAAACTCCTTTAAAGTCTCTCAACATGCTGTCCTATTAATAATAGATTTTTAAATTTGTTTTTATTTTTATCAAGGTTTTGTGTGCCCATAGTTTGAAGTATTAAATCATTTTTTTATTTATTAAAACATTTTTTAATGTCCATTCAGAGGTAATGAAGTGTTAGTTTTTTTGTGTGTTTTTTTTTTTTGAGACAGAGTCTCACTCTGTCACCCAGGCTGGAATGCAATGGTGCAATCTCGGCTCACTGCATCTTCTGTCTCCCGGGTTCAAGCAATTCTCCTGCCTCAGCCACCCGAGTAACTGTGATTACAGGCTTCCGCCACAGTGCCCAGCTAATTTTTGTATTTTTAGTAGAGACAGGGTTTCACCATGTTAGTCAGGCTGGTCTCGAACCCCTGACCTCAGGTGATCCACCCGTTTTGGCCTCCCAAAGTGCTGGGATTACAGGTGTGAGCCACTTTGCCTGGCTTGAAGTGTTAGTTTTACGTCTTTTTTTTTTTTTTTTTTTAAAGAAAAGTAGTTCCCTTATCTCCACTTTCCCCCTTTCCTGCACCTCAGAGGCAACTGCTTTCAGCTGATTACTTTGACAGGTATGACCTTATTTCCACATAATTGCTTATGTCATGATTTTTTTCTTTTTGAGATAGGGTCTTGCTCTGTTGCCCAGGAGTGCAGTGGCACGCTTGTAGCTCACGACAACCTTGAACTCCTGGGCTCAAATGATCCTCTGGCCTCAGTCTCCTGAGTAGCTGGGACTACAGGTACATGCCACCATGCCTGGCTAATTTATTTTCGCAGAGACAAGGTCTCACTATGTTGCTTGGGCTGATCTCTAACTTCTAGGCTCAAGTGATCCTCCCACCTTGGCCTCCCAAAATGTTGGAATACAGGTGTTGAAATCAAGTTTAGCCTAAAGCTGCCTCCTTATATATTTCAGTTTGGCCTGAAGGTTTGTCTGTATATTGTGACAAGTGGAGGTGTAAACAGACTACACTTGTGCCAATCACTGAGTTTTGGCCAGTCAAATGTAGCCAACTGTTCAAACCATGTTCAGATAAGGCAAATGCCAAGCTGTAGCCAAACCCAGCTGTTTCTGTACCTCACTTCCGTTTTCTGTCCATAAACTTTCCACCGCATGACTGCGCTGGAGTGTCCAAGCCTACTCTGCCTGGGAAGGCTGCCCGATTCTTGAACTGTTTGTCGCTCAATTAAACTCCTTTAAATTAAAAAAAAAAAAAAAATTGTATTTCTGTACTCTAGCAATGAACACTTCAAATTAAGACAATTCCATTGATAATTGCATCAAAAAATAAAATGCTTAGAAATTAATTATTCAAAAAGAGCAAAAGTTATACCCTAAAACTACAAAACATACTTGAAAGAAGGTTAAAAAAAATTAAAAGGAGTAAATAAATGACAAGACACCAATGTTCAGAGATTGGGAGACATTATTAAGATGGCTTTCCAAATTGATATACAGTCACCACATCTCTATAGAAATCCCAACAGCCTTTTCTGTGGAAATTGACAAGCCCATCCAAAAATTCATGTGGAAATGCAAGGGACTCGTGATAGTCAAAGTAATCTCAAAAGTGAAGAGCAAATTTAGAGTATGCACACTTCTGTATTTCAAAATTTACTACAAAGCTATAGTAATAATTACAGACTTGTACTGGCATAAGGATAGACATATAGATCAATGGGATACAGCTAAGAGTCTAGAAATCAATGTTTACATGAATAGTTGATTTTCAACCAGAATGCCAAGGCTGTTCAATGGAAATAATAGTCTTTTCAACAAATGGTGCTGGGAAAACTGGATATCACATGCTAACGACTGAAACTGGACCCTTTCTTCATATTTTATACAAAAAGTTACCTCAAAAATATCTCATAGACTAAAATTTAATAGATAAAATTATAAAACTCTTAGAAGAGAGCATAGGGGAAAAAATCTTCTTGACTTTAGCTTTCTTAGATATGACACCAAAAGCACAAGCAACAGAAGAAGAAAATAGATAAGTTGGACTTCCTATAATTTATACATATATGAATATACAATTTATATTCATATATTCCTATAATTTATACATATATGAATATATCACATTGTATCCCATAAATACACACAATCATTATTTGTCAATTAAATTTTTTTTTTAAAGTAAAAAAAAATTTTTTTTGAGGTGGAGTCTTACTCTGTCACCCGGGCTGGAGTACAGTGGTGTGATCTTGGCTCTCTGCAATCTCCGCCTCCTGGGTTCAAGCCTCCCCAGTAGCTGGGATTACAGGTATGCGCCACCACACCAGGTTAATTTTTGTATTTTTAGTACAGACGGGGTTTCGCCATGTTGGCCAGGCTTGTCTCGAACCCCTGACCATCAGGTGATCTGCCCGCCTCGGCCTCCCTAAATACTAGGATTACAGGCCTGAGCCACTGCACCTGGCCAGAATTTTTGTAGTTCCAAAGATGCTACCAAGAAACTGAAAAGATGACACACAGAATGAGAGAAAATATTTGCAAATCATATATCTGATAAGAGATTATATCCAGAATGTATAAAGAACACTTAACCACTCAATAATAAAAAGACAAATAACCCAGTTTAAAAATGAGCAATGGATGTGACTAAAGAGTTTTCCAAAGATTGGCCTGTGTGCTCATAGGAAGATGATCAACATTATTTGTCATTAGAACAATATAAATCAAAACCACAAAAAAGGCTGGGCATGGTGGCTCACACCTGTAATCCCAGCACTTTGGGAGGCTGAGATGGGCAGATCACTTGAGGTCAGCAGTTCAAGACAAGCCTGGCCAACATGGCAAAACCCTGTCTCTACTAAAAATACAAAAATTAGCTAGGCATGGTGGTAGGCACCTGTAATCTCAGGTACTTGGGAGGCTGAATTTTGCTTTTAGATGGATAAAATGTACATTATATAAACTATATGTCAATACAGCTATGTATTTTTTTAAAGTACAAACTATTTTTTTAAATACAAAATCATTACCTAGAGTGAACTCCGTGGCACAGCTGCCATACTGAAGGAATTATACTCTGTGTTTAAAAACCTGATTAAAAATTAAGTTTTTTAAAAATGGGGTCATTAAATTTTATTTTAAGGTTTTAACAGTTCTTTACCCAAGCCAAACATTTTATCTACAGTTGCCCAAGGAAATGCAGTAAGCGGGTTACTTAATTTCCTCCCTGTGGCAATCCTTGGCTCTCGCCCTTCTTAACACTTTATTAATGCGAGTCAGCAACTGCTATTTTTACATCTTATCTTTCATCAATGTTTAAGAGATAGCAAGTCTAGGGCTCATAATGATCTGCTAATATTGTTCTTAACAAGACACTTAGCTTCCATAGTTATTTGCCAATGAAGCAAGAAAGTGGTACCACTTCATCATTATTCTGATTTTATTGGAGAGAGTGGATGTGTGAGTTTGCTGAGGGAAGCAGCCCAAGGAAGTGGGATGGGACAAATTCTACAACAGAGATCACCCATAGACAATGAGTGGACCCATGAAACTTAAAGACGTAGCAATTTAGGGAGTGACTTTACATCCTATGATTAATGTCTTTGGGGGTTTATGATTAATATTTAGTTCCTTGTTGCCATATAACAAAAGATGTCAATGGGTTGCTGTGTGAGTCATATTATAATTTTGGTTTTTTTTTTTTTGAGACGGAGTCTTGCTCTGCCTCCCAAGCTAAAGTGCAGCGGCACGATTTTGGCTCACTGCAACCTCCACCTCCCTGGTTCAAGTGATTCTCTTGCCTCAGCCTCCCAGGTAGCTGGGACTACAGGTGCCCACCACCACGCCCAGCTAATTCTTTTGTATTTTTAGTAGAGACAGTGTTTCACCATGTTAGCCAGGATGGTCTCGATCTCCTGACCTCGTGATCCACCCACCTCGGCCTCCCAAAGTGCTGAGATTACAGGCATGAGCCACTGCTCCTGGCCCTTGGCCATACCCATTTTTTTACATTTTATCTATGATTGCTTTCCTGTGACTGAGTTGAACAGCTGTACAGAGACATTACAGCCTCTAGAACAAAAGTAAATTTAATATCTGGCCCTTTAGTGAAATAGACCTTATAGTCACAGGGAAAAAATTAAATTTCCTACTCAGAGGATATTGTTTCACAAGTGTGGTCCCTAAGATGGAGCAGGGAACCCTCTTGGGGCCTGCACCCCATCCATTCCACCACCCTGCACCCCCATGCATGGAAATAAAGGAAAATCTTGAGTTCCTTCAAGGTAAATTCCAGGCACCTAGCTAACCCTGAGAAGCAAGCAACTTGATAAGCAAGAAAGTTATCATAGCTTAAAACAACAGCCAAGGAAGTTCCAGCCATGAGATATTTGAAACTAAAGGTAACATTTTAACATATGTCCCTGAGTTGTTTTTCAGAAACCCAGACTCCCAACCGAGCAGATCCGCTGGTGGGTAGAACGCAGATAAGGGGTTGCTGAGGACTGAACCCCGAACTCCGTTTGTCCTTGGCTCTAAATTTATTCTTGAGGGGCCTGGAGGAAGCCGTGCCCAAGTGCCGGAGCTAATAATCTTTTCTGCTGACCCCAAATGTTTAAACAAACTCTTTTTTCATCAATTGCAAAACAGAAAGTCTTTGAATATACCAATGACTGGTAATCTCCTACCTCAAACTATCCCACCTTTTTAGGCCAAACCAATGTATCAATTCACAATTTTGTTGTAACTTCTGTTTTCCTGAAATTTACCCCTGCCTTTAAAACCCTTACTTGTGGCCGGGCGCGGTGGCTGACGCCTGTAATCCCTGCACTTTGGGAGGCCGAGGTGGGCGGATCACAAGGTCAGAAGATCGAGACCATCCTGGCTAACACGGTGAAACCTCGTCTCTACTAAAAATACAAAAAATTAGCTGGGCGTGGTGGCAGGGGTCTGTAGTCCCAGCTACTCTGGAGGCTGAGGCAGGAGAATGGCATGAACCCGGGAGGCAGAGCTTGCTGTGAGCGGAGATCGCGCCACTCCACTCCAGCCCAGGTAGCAGAGCCAGACTCCATCTCAAACAAAACAAAACAAAAAAAACTTACTCACAAGCCATCAGGAGGTCAGGTGTAAAGCAGGAGCTGCTATATTCTCCTTGCTTGGCACCCTGCAAATAAACACCTCTTTTCTCCTGCTGCAAACCTTGGTGTGGGTGTTTAGCCTGACTGTGCTGGGCAGGCGGACCCAGCTTAGTAGCGAAAACATCCCAGACCAGCAGCATGAGCACCACCTAGCAAGTTGTCAGAAATACAAATTCCAGGCTGGGCAGGGTGGCTCACATCTGTAATCCTAGCACTTTGGGAGGCGGAGGCGGGTGGATCACCTGAGGTCAGGAATTCAAGACCAGCCTGGCCAACATGATGAAACCCCGTCTCTGCTAAAAAATACAAAAATTAGCCAGGGTGGTGGCAGGCTCCTGTAATCCCAGCTACAAGGAAGGCTGAGGCAGGAGAATCGCTTGAACCCAGGAGGTGGAAAGAGAGAGGAAGAGAGTAAGAGAGAGAGCCTGAGAAAGAGGTGGACTCCACACATACCAGCAAAACAAACACATGAGGTAGAACTTTTTAGCATTTAAGCTTTGACCAGCATCAAGATGATTTTCTTTTTTTTTTTTTTTTTTTTTTTGAGACACAGTCTTGGGCCATCTCCCAGGCTGGAGTGCAATGGCGCGATCTTGGCTCACTGCAACCCCCTCCTCCTGGGTTCAAGCGATTCTCCTACCTCAGCCTCCCAAGTAGCTGGGATTACAGGTGCCTGCCACCAAGCCTGGCCACCACGCCACCACTTCTCCATGTTGTCCAGGCTGGTCTCGAACTCCTGACCTCATGTTATCTGCCCGCCTCAGCCTCCCAAAGTGCTGGGATTACAGGCGTGAGCCACCTCACCCGGCCTCAAATGATTTTCAAATGTACTTAGCAATGCAAAACTATGGTCCCGAATTCTTAATTTGGTGCATTTTGCTTAAAGGAATGTAAGTTGACAAACGGTATGTGTAATTCCCCCTGTGGTTTCCCTCTTCAGAGTCTGTGCTCACTACATTTAATAATGAGATGTAAGTTTAGGAAATGCCTCCATGGTATTCGTTATACTTTGTGTATTTTCCCTGAGACAGGAAACAAAGGACTGTCTGTCAAAGAAAGCAATTTTTATAAATTCACAGCCAACGGGGAATATTCCTTTCTTTTTTTTAGCTAAATCTATAATTTAACAAGTGTAGAGCAGTGTTCGTCAGCAAGGAGATTGAAACCATTATGTGTATTCTCTACCTGTTGATAATGATATTGCAAGTGGGAAGTCACAAATATATTGGCATCAACAGCAATACGGCAAGCAGATGAAGCTCCAAAACTCGTCACCACTTTGAAGCCAAATAAAAAGCCCATTTTTCTTTCTAGCTATTAATGATGTGAAACTACAGACTATAACTGCAAGTAATCATTGGCAAGGGCAACATAAAAGTTATAAATTTAGACTTTGAAAACAAATCAAACTTGAAACAATCCTCTGTATTTTATTCCTAAATTAAAAATTTCCTCTTTTTTTTTTTTTGAGTGAAAGAACTTACACGTAAGCATGGAAATGAGAACTAAATCATTTGCTGAAACAATTGTCTGAGAGTTACTTGATTCAAAACCACTCTTGTCATATGAAATAAAGCAGAACTTGATTAGCATGTAATAAAAGGCAATTAATTTAACAGTCAGTAAATATATTGCTGATTCCTGAAGTCTCTGGCCCCATTTTCTCTTTAGAAAACTATTTCAACTCATAGCATTCTCTCCTTTCATTGAGGTCCTATAGTAATTAAAATCAGTAATTTAATTATATACTGCCTTGATATACAGAGTTTAGAGTTTGTAGGACTATTGCTAATCATCTAAATCAGGAGTTTGGTGAACTATGGCCCAAAGAATTAAACTTGGCCATACCCATTTTTTTTCTTTTTTTTCTTTTTGAGATGGAGTCTTGCTCTGTTGCCCAGGGTGGAGTGCAGTGGCGCTGTCTAGGCTCACTGCAAGCTCTGCCTCCCAGGTTCACACCATTCTCCTGCCTCAGCCTCCAGAGTAGCTGGGACAACAGGCACCCGCCACCACGCCTGGCTAATTCTTTTGTATTTTTAGTAGAGACAGTGTTTCACCATGTTAGCCAGGATGGTCTCGATCTCCTGACCTCATGATCCACCCACGACGGATCCTCTCCAGCAATGAAGAGGAATATATGGGAACATTTAATTTTTTACAACAAAGTTACAATCTGAGAAACACACTTTAGTCTGATGTAAACTCAATCAATGCTAGTATTGGCTACTCACAGAATAACCTACAATTTAATTTATGTCAGCTTTTATAATCATCCCTGAAAATCAGAGCTCATAATTACGATGTTGTGTATAATTGCAAATGAGAATTTTAGAAATCATTTAAAAGGCAGAAGGTGTTTATGAAGGTAAAATCTCAAATTTCAAACAAAACTTTGTGATTTGAGATAAAAGATCTAATAGCATCATAACAGATTCATATGCAAATTTAATACAAATGCAACAGGAATTTAGCTGGAAGAGAAGATGCTGCATTTTGAACAACTGTGTTGAGTGACTCAAAACATGGCTCCTGTAAGGAGGAAGATCTCACGCTGGAAATGCACGTGATGAATGAATAAAATATTTTGACAAAGACTATATTTTCTTTTTGTTTTGAGACTGAGTTTCACTCTTGTTGCCCAGGCTGGAGTGCAGTGGTGAGATCTCGGCTCACTGCAGCCTCTGCCTCCCGGGTTCAAGTGATTCTCCTGCCTCAGCCTCCAGAGTAGCTGGGATTACAGGCACCCCTGAGGTCAGGAGTTTTTTGTTTTTTGTTTTTGAGACAGAGTCTCATTCTGTTGCCCAGGCTGGAGTGCACTGGCTCAATCTCGGCTCACTGCAACCTCTGCCTCCCGGGTTGAAGTGATTGTCCTGCCTCAGCCTCCTGAGTAGCTGAGATTACAGGCACCTGCCACCACGACTGGCTAATTTTTGTATTTTCAGTAGAGACAGGGTTTCACCATATTGGCGAGGCTGGTCTTGAACTCCTGACCTCAGGTGATCCACCCACCTCGGCTTCCCAAAGTGCTGGGATTACAGGCGTGAGCCACCATGCCCAGCAAAAGAATATGCTTTCAGGAATCATTTCTTTTTTTTTTTTTTTTTTTTTTTTTTTTTTTTTGAGACGGAGTCTCACTGTGTCACCCAGGCTGGAGTGCGGTGGCACAATCTCGGCTCACTGCAAGGTCTGCCTCCCAGGTTCACGCCATTCTCCTGCCTCAGCCTCCTGAGTAGCTGGGACTACAGCTGCCCACCACTACGCCCGGCTAATTTTTTTGTATTTTTAGTAGAGACGGGGTTTCACCATGTTACCCAGGATGGTCTCGATCTCCTGACCTCGTGATCCACCCGCTTCGGCCTCCCAAAGTGCTGGGATTACAGGCATGAGCCACTGCGCCCAGCAAAAGACTATACTTTCAGGAATCATTTCTTTTTCTTTTTTTTTTTTTTTAAGATGAAGTCTCACTGTGTCACCCAGGCTGGAGTGCAGTGGGGCCATCTGGGCTCACTGCAAGCTCCGCCTCTCAGGTTCACGCCATTCTCCTGACTCAGCCTCCTGAGTAGCTGGGACTGCAGGCACCCACCACTACGCCCGGCTAATTTTTTTGTATTTTTAGTAGAGACGGGGTTTCACCGTGTTAGCCAGGATGGTCTTGATCTCCTGACCTTGTGATCTGCCCACCTCGGGCTCCCAAAGTGCTGGGATTACAGGCGCGCCCCACCTCAGGGATCATTTTTTTTTTTTTTCGGTCAGAACTTTTTTTTTTTTTAAATTTTTAATTAATTTATTTTTATTATTATTATACTTTAAGTTTTAAGGTACATGTGCACAATGTGCAGGTTAGTTACATATGTATACATGTGCCATGCTGGTGTGCTGCACCCATTAACTCGCCATTTAGCATTAGGTATATCTCCTAATGCTATCCCTCCCCCTCCCCCCACCCCACAACAGTCCCCAGACTGTGATGTTCCCCTTCCTGTGTCCATGTGTTCTCATTGTTCAATTCCCATCTATGAGTGAGAACATGCAGTGTTTGGTTTTTTGTCCTTGCGATAGTTTACTGAGAATGATGATTTCCAATTTCATCCATGTCCCTACAAAGGACATGAACTCATCATTTTTTATGGCTGCATAGTATTCCATGATGTATATGTGCCACATTTTCTTAATCCAGTCTATCATTGTTGGACATTTGGGTTGGTTCCAAGTCTTTGCTATTGTGAATAGTGCCCCAATAAACATACGTGTGCATGTGTCTTGATAGCAGCATGATTTATAGTCCTTTGGGTATATACCCAGTAATGGGATGGCTGGGTCAAATGTATTTCTAGTTCTAGATGCCTCAGGGATCATTTCTATAGTTGGTTACTAGAGAAGTTTCTCTGAACATGTAGAGCAAGAATTTTTAAAATATTTTCACAAAATTTGTGTATGAAATTACTAATACAAAATTAATACAACATTTTATAGACTGTGATTTTAAATATTAGCATGTAACTAAATTATTAAATTAAATAGTCTAAGCAAAATTCTGCTTCTAGACAAGATGAAGTAAAAGGGACTGGGTTTATTTGGCTCTCTAAAACAACCAAAAATTAAAAGTAAAGACAGACAAAATAAAGAAAATGACAGTTTCAAAAACATTAGACTGTAGGCTGAAAAGGATAGTCACCTCTGAGAGATGAGAAACAAATAAGATGGGCCCTGTAATTGTTCCAGTGGACAACATGGAGTTTCCTGGCCATGATGCAGGGAGGGTGAAAAATCTTTGCCCACAGAAAATCTCAAAAGCACCTGGAGAGAAAAAAAAAAAAAATGACATCCAGGTATATGAATGACAGTATATTTCTCATTGGAAAAAAAAAGTAAGCATCATGATGGTGGAACAATATCTGTAAATTATTGATAAAAAACTTCTCAATCCAGAAGTCTCTACTGAACAAAATTCTCTTTCAAAAATGAAGGCATAAGAACTTTTTGGAGTATACAAAGTTTAAAGAAGTCATCAGGACTCCAGCCTGGGTGACAGAGTGAGCCTCCATCTCAAAGAAAAAAAAAAGATGTCATCAGGAGCAGAGCCACCCTGTAAGGAATGGCAAAGGAAATCCTTTGGAAAAAGGACAATGAAATCAAGGGAGACACGAACTTATACAACGGAAGCATGAGCATCAGAAGGCATAATTGTTTCAACAAAATAATCGCAAGGTAGTAGCATTTATAATGCAGATATAAGTAAAATATGGGCAGAAATAGCAAAAAGACCCAGAAGTGGTTAAATAGAAGTATATGATTATAGTATACCATGCATGCTGTGGTATAATATCACTTGAAGATAGACTGTGCTAAGTTAAATACGTATACTCTGATCTCTAAAACAAACTCTAACACAACAAAATAAGGAGTTATAGCTAATAAGCCAATAATGAGGATAAAACATAATAATTTAAAATACTCAACTAATCAAAAAGAATATAGAAAAGGAGAGGAAGAGGAGCAAAGAATGGATAGGACAAATAGCAAACAAATAGAAAGATGACAGAGTTAAATCTAACCATATCAATAATCATACTAAATTCAAATTTTTAAACTCCCAGTTAAAGGGCATAAATTGCTGCATCACGTGAAAACGTAAGAATTGGCCAGGCATGGTGGCTCATGCCTGTAATCCCAGCACTTCAGGAGGCTGAGGCGGGCAGATCGTGTGAGGGCAGGAGTTCGAGACCAGCCTGGCCAAAATGATGAAACCCTGTCACTACTAAAAATTCAAAAAAATAAGCCGAGCATGGTGGCACATTCCTGTAATCCCAGCTACTCGGGAGGTTGAAGCAGGAGAATCACTTGAACCCAGGAGGCAGAGGTGAGCCAAGATTGCACCACTGCACTCCAGCCTGGGTTAACAGAGAGAGACTCTATCTCAAAAAAAAAAAAAAAAAAAAAAAAATCAACTGTGCACTACTTAAAAATGCATTACAAATATAAAGACATAAGAAAATTAAAAGTAAAGTCACAGAAAATGCATACCATCATAATATGGTATATGAAAGCTGAAAAGACTGAAATGACTATAATAATACCAGGCAAAGTAAAAAAAGTTGAAATTGCTGATATAGTTTGGATATTTGTCCCCTCCCAAATTTCATGCTGAATTGTAATCCTGGTGCTGGTGATGGGGACTGCTGGGAGGCATTTGGATCATGGGGGTACATCCCTCAGGGCTTGGTGCTATCTTTGTGATAGTGAGTTCTCACCAGATCTGGTCATGTAAAAGTGTATGGCACCTCCCTACCCTCTCTCTGTTGCTTGCTCCTGCTTTCGCCATGTGACATGTAAGCTCCCCCTTTGCCTTCCATCATGAGTAAAAGCTTCCTGAGGCCTCACCAGAAGCCATGCTTCCTGTACAGCCTGAAGAACTGTGAGCCAATTAAACCTCTTTTCTTTGTAAGTTACCCAGTCTCAGGTATTTCTTTATACCAATGCAAGAATAGCCTAATACAATGACTATGTTAATATAAAAGTAAATTTCAGGCCAATGTGGTGGCTCACTCCTGTAATCCCAGAACTTTGGGAGGCTGAGGTGGGTGGACCACCTGAGGTCAGGAGTTCGAGACCAGCCTAGCCAACATGGTGGAACGCTGTCTTTACTAAAAATACAAAAAAATTACAGGTCACAGGTGCCTGTAGTCTAAGCTACTAAGGAGGCTGAGGTGGGAGAATCACTTGAACCCAGGAAGTGGAGGTTGCAGTGAGCTGAGATCATGCCACTGTGCTCCAACCTGGGAAACAAGAGCAAAACTTCATCTGAAAAGAAAAAAAAAACAACAACAAAGTAAATTTCAGATAGAAGAATATTGCCAGTAATAAAAGATAATTGGCTATTTCATAATGATAAAAGGTCGTAATCCTAAATGTTTATGCGCCTAATGGCAAAGCTTCACATACTGAAAAAACTCAAAGAAAAGATAGACAAATCCACAATCATAGGTAGAGATTTAAATGCCTCTCTCTCAATAATGATAGAATACAGAAACGGAAAATTAGTAAGCATACAGAAAAATTTACACAATGTCATCAACCTACTTGATCTAATTGACATTTACAAAACATTCCACCCAACAATATAGAAATATACATATTTTTCAAGAACAGATGGGGCATTTATCAAGATAGACCATATTCTGGGACATCATCAAGTCTCAGTAAGTTAGAAAGGATTAAAATCCTACAAAATCTATTCTCTGACTAGATTGAAATTAAATTAAAAATTAACAACTGAAATCTCTCACAATTTTCCAGGAATCAGAGAAAAAATTACACACTACTTTTAAAAAATGAGTGAAATTATAAGTGGGAGCTAAACATTGAGTGCACATGGACACAAAGAAGGGAACAATAGACACTGGGGCCTATTTGAGGATGGAGGGTGGGAAGAGGGTGAGGATTGAAAAATTACCTATCAGATATTGTGCCAATTACCTGGGTGACAAAATTATCTGTACACCAAACCTCTGTGACATGCAGTTTACCAGTGTAACAAACCTGCACATGTACCTCTTAACCTAAAATAAATGTTGTGAAGAAAAAAAAAGTGTGAAATAAGAAATACTGAAAAGTATTTTGAACTAAATAAAATTGAAAGCACAACAAATTTGAGGAAGGCAGCTAAAAACGGCCTGGGGAAGGGTAATGTGTGGCAGTGACATTCTATACTAGAAAAGGAGAAGAGTTGAAAGTCAATGACTTCTATTTTCACATTAAGAAACTGGAAAGAGAAAAGCAATTAAACAAGAAAGTAAAAGCAGGAAAATAAAGTTCTGACCAAAAATAAATGGAATAGAAAGCAGCGAAATAGAGAAAAATAAATGAAACCAAAAGCTGATTCATTGAGAACGTCAAGAAAATTAATATACCTTTAGCAAGACTGGCAAGGAAAAAAGAAAAGAAACTAATTGCAAATATTTAATGAGAAATGGTATTACTGTGGAGTCTAAAGATGTTGAAAGAATAATAAGGGAATATTGTAAACAAATTTATGCCAAAAAATTCAAGAACTTAGACGAAATGGACAAGTTTCCAAGAGCCACAAACTATCAAAGCTCCGTCATGAAGAAATTGAAAACTTGTGTAGCCTTATATCTGTTAAAGAAAGATTTGCAGTTAAAAACTTTCCCCCAAATTAACCTCCAACTTTAGGTTACTTTACTAATGAATTCTATCAAGCCTTTAATGAAGGAATAATACCAATTACACACAGACTTTTTCAGAAAATTGAAGAGGAAGGAATCCTTCCTAATCCATTCTATAATGCCAGAATGATTACCCCAATACCAAAACATGGAAAATACATTATCCGAATCTATCTTACTGTTGTATCTCTCATAAACACAGATGTCAAAATTCTTAGCAAAATTTTAGCAAATACAGTCTACAATATACAAAATAGATAATATATCATGTCTAAATGGAAGTTTAAGGTTGTTTTAACATTGGAAAATGAATTAAAGGAATTAATCTTACTACTGAATAAAAAGGAAAAATCATCATGTCAATAGATATAAAAATACATTTGAATAAGTTCAACATCCATTTCTGATTAAAAAGGAAAAATAAAAACCCTTCAGGAGAGCAGAAATAAAAGGGACTTTGCTCAATCTGATAAAGCACCTATGAAAAACTTACATCTAAGCATCCTAGGATCACGAATGAGACAAGGAGGCCCACTGTCATCATTTCTATTCAACATTGTACTGAAGCTCTAGCCAGTGCATCCCAGCAAGAAAAATAAGTTAAAGCCATCTGTGCTGGAAAGGAAGAAATAAAACCATCTTTACTCACTGACAACATGGTTGTCTAAATAGAAAACATGATTGAATCTACACAACTATAGAGGCAAGAGAAAGGTGGTTGATCTTTGATAAGCCTGATAATTGCAGCCAGTAAAAACTCCTGGTACAGATTAATGGAGTCCAAAATAGGTAGGTGAGTTTTATTTTTTTGACTCTCACACCCTCAATAGTTTATTCCAAGCCGCAGATTCCAAATGTTTAATTGTAATGGAATGCACATCTATTAGGTATTCATCAGGACAGGCTGGGCTTACTCATCCTGTTGCTATCCTCTGCTCACACTAGTCTCATTACACCATTCTCCTGTTATGTGTCCACGTCCCTTATGGCCTCTGTCCCATAGGCAGGCTGATGCTTGGTCTCAAATTAATCACTGTGCTATAAAAGATTAATTATCCTTGCCATATAATCTATCATTTTCATGTTAAATTCTCTCAAGTAGTCTATGTCTACTGTATTTTGTTTCTGACCAAAAAGAAAACGTGATTGTAAAGAGTTGAGAACTTGAACAATTGCCATGATGATAAAAACAAATCTACTGGGAATAGTTTGTTTGAATGCACATTGGCCATTAGTTACATAAAATTCCTGCATAAACAAAAACCTTCCAATTATTTTAAAACATATTTACATAGATAATGTAGATAAGGCAAAACATTGCTGGTAGTATTCAATAATTCTTCACGTAAGGCAAGAGACTTGGCATTGGGTATGGAGCATTTGTCTGGGTGATCACATGGAGGGCCCTGCCTCAGTTTACCTCCCTCATTGACCTGCTTGTTAACTAAATTATCACAACTTGATCACAATTCCTTTGAAGCTGCCTGAATCGAAGCCACTAATCTGCAGATAAAGTCAAAATACACATTCAATGTTACACACAAAGTAACATTGCCTTATATACTCTATCTACAGTTTATTGAGAACTGAAAATTCCATAAAGATGGAGAGGCATTATTGAAGGCAAGCAAGCAAAACTCTAGCATGCAGTCAGACTCATGGCAGGAATTAGGCATGATCTGCCTTGTCCTCACCCTTGGGGCACTGCCTGCATGTCTGTAGGCCTCCGCCATGCCCAGCTCCTGTGGCTGCCTGGAAAGTGTGGGTTTGGCCAGTTGCTGCCATCACTTCTCCTCAATGGGTCCTGGAATCTCAGCATTTGTCTGGTAGTCCTGGGCCCACCTGCTGATGTTCAGGGTAAAGGGAGTGGGGAGAAGGGGTCATTCTGCTTCCTTCACATGGAAGTGCAGGTGTTAGTTTTGGGGGACTGGACAGCAATGAGCATGGTTCCTTGACCCCTGGGTCATGGAGTGTCTGGCCACTTCCACATCGTTGCCACTCACTCCTAGTGATACACCAGGCACCAGAGGCTCCACTCCTGAGGCACGTGCCCCGGCTGCCTCAACACTGGCCCTTCCCCAACCTTGGATGAGCTCCTGTTGCTTCAGCATGAGCAGGGCTCACTCTTTCACTCTACAGCAGGCCTAGGCTATGCTGGCTTCTGAGATGCCCCAGGGCACCTGCCGGGAAGTGGGGTGTGTGTGTGAGGCGCCAGTGTTGGTCCATTCTCGCCGGGCAGCCTTATTTTCCCAGCTTTTCCCTTGTGCCGCCCTCAGCCTTTTCTCTCTCATGACTTCCCTTTCAGGTCACACCACTTTTCTGCTTGACCTTGAGTGTTAGCAATGCTTCCCTGCTCTGGGACTCAGTTTACCTTTTATTGGTCTAGAGGGGCAGGACGGGTGATTTCTTCCCAGCTTGACTCCAGATCAATAGCTTGCCCTCCCCTGGTGGCAGTAGAGAGATCTGTGAATCACTGCCCACCCTCACCCCCACTCCTGCCCCTCGGCATACTCCCCCACCCCAGGTTTTCCCAGGTCACCTGCTCTTAGGCTCCACCGCACCCCTGCAGGCCAGCCTCTCCCAGCAGCCTTCCCGTAGACTCCTTCTCCTCTCTCCCCTTCTCTTTCCTGTAGAGGCTTTGGAGCCCATCAGCCTGAGGACTAGGACTCCACCGCCCTGCGCCCCTCCTGCGCCAGGATGGCCCCAAACTTTGGCGGATGCTCTGGCTCTAAAACTTGGACCAGCACCAGGTACCCCAGGCAGGGCCCTAGTTCTGCTGTCCTGCCCTGAAGGCCGTGTTCGGTGGCTGGCCTAGCCTGATGGGAACTTGTACAGTCAGGAAATCTCTCCACAGCTCCAAGCCCAGGTAAATGGTTCTCAATACTCTGGCCCAAGGGACTGGTCCTTTGAGGTCAGGAGCACATCTCAGCTTCAAGGAAACCTGAAAAACATGCAAGACTCTATTGCCAGGAGAATTTATTTTTATTTTTTCTTTATATTATTATGATTTTTTTCTTTGTCTGCCTATTTTATTTATTTATTTATTTATTTTGAGATGGAGCCCAGGCGGGAGTGCAGGGGCATGATCTTGGCTCACTGCAACCTCTGCCTCCTGGGTTCAAGTGATTCTCTTGCCTCAGCCTCCCCAGGTAGCTGGGACTATAGGTGCGTTCCACCAAGCCCAATTAATTTTTTTTTTCTTTTTTAGTAGAGATGAGGGTTCACCATGTTGGCCAGGCTGGTCTCGAACTCTTGACCTCAGGTGACCTGCCTGCCTCGGCCTCCCAAAGTGCTGGGATTACAGGCGTGAGCCACCTTGCCTGGCCCCAGGCCAATAATTTTTAAATAACTCCTACCTTAATATTTTTGTTTGTTATTTATTTGACAAATATGATAGACTAAAAATAAATTAGCAAGGCCGGGTGCGGTGGCTCACGCCTGTAATCCCAGCACTCTGGGAGGCCAAGGCAGGCAGATCACCTGAGATCAGGAGTTTGAGACCAGCTTGGCCAACATGGTACTAAAAATACAAAAATTAGCCAGGTGTGGTAGCAGGTGCCTGTAATCCTGGCTACTTGGGAGGCTGAGGCAGGGGAATCGCTTGAACCCAGGAGGCGGTTCTGTTTGCAAGTATAGTTGTAACTGCAACCCAAAATGTCTTAGAAACTTGCTATTTGAAGCATTGTCATCACCTGGGATCTTGCTAGAATCTGCATTTAACAACATTCTCAGGCAATTTTAGTGATCATTAGGTTTGAAAAACACTGCCTTAAAACGAAGGAAAGAATGGCAGGCAAGTTTCAATTCTAAGCATGCTGTATTGTATGTTCTTGGGCAAATTCCACTAAGTCTGAATTTTAAAATGGTTAACTGTGGGTAGCAATGAATGAAGTGTCACCTTGTAAAGCTACTTTGAGAAATCCAAGTGTTGGCAAACCCTTTGCAAAAATAAAGTTGCTGAACATATTCTAATACAGTTATGTTGGGCTCCTGTTCTTATGAGGCAGAGAAAATTATGCTTTAATCAGAGCTTCTAAGTCACAATCACTGGAATCTATTATTAGCCTTTAAGTCCTCATCCTTGAGACAGCACCATTTCTATTTTTGGTTGCTGGGAAACTGATTATGCTCTTCAAATAGAAACTGCAGCAGCAGATGAACTTTAAGAAAATATAATCATGTTTGTAAGAAGAAAAATTTAATAATGGAAGAAATGAAGTAAAGCAAATTCATAAACTGATCTATTTTGAAATTCCATTTCTGCCCTCATGATAGCATTGTTGACTTAATAATGAAGCAGTGTAACTTATTCACAATTGTACAGCAATGGCCAAAGACTGAATGACCTCTATTTTCTGAAATTGTTTCATTCACAGAGTTCACTCCTGACAGGAACATCCAGAGGCATCTTCAGAGAGCTTTGCTTTGACCCCCACGTCCCAACATTTTAAGGTATGGATCTGGAAATAATGTAGTTGGTTTACAAAGGTAAGTCTTATTTTACAATCGCATATTCTACAAAGGCATTTCACTTTCAAAGCTCCTCCAAGATGATTACCTCCAGATTGAGACACACCCTGCTCCTGAATTCATGCCTGCATACCAGCCATTCTTAATCGCCTTCCTTTTTAATCCAGTTGGAAAATAAAATGTTTCCTTGTTCTCTGAATGTACAGTACTTAGATGTACAGTGAAAATGATTGATGCTCAAACCGCCTATAAATTCTTTGATTCCATCAGCTTTTCTCTTTCTACTGGCCATTTCCCATTAGTGTTTAAACTTAAGACTCACACATCTCCAATCAAATAAACCCCCTTCACCCTACTTCACCGATTTCAATATTTTAGCTTATCCTCTCCTTATTTACTTCCCACTTATCTTTCAGTCCATCCTGCTCTATTTTCACTTCTACAATTGCACAGAAATGTCTCTGATAAAAGTTCCCAGCATACACTTTAGAACTGATATTACTTGATCTCACTTTTCAGTGGTAACAATATGCTGCTGATGGAAGTACCACAGAACTCACAAAAAGCTTTTACTTCTTCAGGGAATTTCATCATGTCTGTCTAGACCCAACAAAGCCAAACCCTGAACAATGGCCAATTCAGCCTCCATTTGATGCAAGCCAACTTATATTTAATGAATGAAACTAATGCTTTTAAAATTACAATGAGCCAGGCATGGTGGCTCATGCCTGTAATCCCAGCATTTTAGGAGGGCAAGGCAGGTGGATCACTTGAGGTCAGGAGTTCGAGACCAGCCTGGCCAACATGGTGAAACTCTATCTCTACTAAAAATACAAAAATTAGCTGGGCGTGGTTGCACTCACCTGTAATCCCAACTAGTTGAGAGGCTGAAGCGGGAAAATCGCTTGAACCCGGGAGGCAGATGTTGCAGTGAGCTGAGATCACACCACTGCACTCCAGTCTGAGTGACAGAGCAAGACTGTCTCCAAAAATAATAATAAATAAATAAATAAATAATGAAATTCAATTGATAATGATGGAAATCAACCAATAAACCTACAATACTTTAAGAAACAATATCACTTTATTAGAAAAAGTAAAGGATTTAGTCATAATAAGTAAAATTTGGTTTCAGAGCTCTTAATTTACTGATTGACTGTGATCAGATGCCAATGGGAACGTGTCTGTAACACCATTACTCACATGAGGGAGTATTTTAATCCTTTATATATACATCGCTAATAGTGGAAACTTGAAGTTCATTTCTCAATCTTGATATAAATTATAATTTATATTGACACACTAGTTTTTTTCCCATAAGTTTTATATTGAATCCAAGAAAGCTTTATCAGTGTCTGACACCAAGACATATGCTTTAACCCTAATGTGTTTGGAATGTCCACAGTATATCCCACTGTGTGTGAATCTTTAGCTTTAGAAATTAGCTTTGACAAGGGAGAGGTCCTGAATTATCCAACAACAAAATTGAATTATTGTATAAGATGTAGCGCCCATACCTGCAGGGCATGTGAAGCTCAGTGATTAGATAATAAGACTTTTACTAACGTTTTGGAACCTGGGATAAGCATTGTGATAGAACCAGGAAGACCGTTGTAGTTCTTTTATGACTCAAAAACAGTATGATGACTTGTAACTAAAACTTTGTTCATACAAGGCTAGCACTCTTGTAATGATGCAATATGCATTTGATTTATCCATTGTTACTATTGTCCACATGAAAAGCAAAAATTGACATAATGTTTATGATTTAAATAATGTAATATATAATTATAATAGTAATAAAAGCATATATACTAATGTTTATATTATGATTACGTTAAGTGGGGTTTCCTTCTTTTCCCTTGAAAGCTGGATAGAATTGAATTATATAGCCAATAACATGCCCTGTGCAAGTCTAATACTCTCTTGAAAAGTGAAATCTCTCAGGTAAGCCAAAGTTTCATTGTCACCTCTGGCTAAAAATTTCGACTTCTAGTATGTGTGAGGTTTTTTTTTTTTTTTTGAGACTGAGTCTTGCTCTATCACCCAGGCTGGAGTGCAGTGGCATGATCTCAGCTCACTGCAACCTCCACCTCCTGGGTTCAAGCGATTTTTGTGCTTCAGCCTCCCGAGTGGCTGGGATTACAGCCGCCAGCTACCATGCCCAGCTAATTTTTGTATTTTTAGTAGAGATGGGGTTTCACCATGTTGGCCAGGCTGGTCTCAAACTCCTGACCTCAAGTGATCTGCCCCACTCCGCCACCCAAAATGCTGGGATTACAGGTGTGAGTCACCGTGCCTGGCTGAGGTTTCCTTTTTTAAAAGTTTCTACAGTGTTGGAAAATAATCAGGAGAGTCAGGCAATGTGAAGGAACTAGTCAGATGTCACTGGCCATCTGGTTAAGAAGCAAAGTGATGCCATCTTGTTCTAGGATGGCGGCAGTAGGGATGGAGCGAACGTTGAGGAGCCATTCTAATTCTTCCCATTATCGTGTTTTATTTTTATAATAGCAATGATCACTTTCTGCAATTATATTATTTCTGTGTATGTTTGGGTATTTTTTATTTATCTACTTTATTTTCATCTTCCACCATGAAAATATAAGATCGAAATGGCAGAGTAAAGATGTGTTTTGTCTTGTACATTATATAAACAGAACTTTGACATTGCTGACAGACAGTTGATGCACATTAAATATTTGATGAATAAGTGGATAAATTAATGAATGGAAATAGAGCAATAGGGTCAGCTCTAGGGTAATGTGGTATCATGCAAGTGGGTGTGTAAGTTGGGAGAGACCTGAGCATGTTTAAATATACTGGGGAATTATGTGGTTGGAACAATAAATTAAATACTGAGATACTCAAGCAAGATGTCATGGGACCTAATACAAGAGATAAGACTATGTGATTTGCATTAAACACTCATGTAGTATGTTATACGAGATCTTCAGACTTGCTATATAATTATTTAGCACTCAAGGTGGTGCTTAAGAAAATTGAGGAACTAAAGACTCCTTTGTGTTACCTGATCTGTAGAAATAATTTAAAACCTTGTCTGGTTTTCTTTTTTTTTTTTTTCTCCTGTCATAAGCTTGTTAAGAGATTCCGCCATAGAAACTTTTTTTGGTAAAATAATAACTGCTGTTCAGTGCATCATTTCTAACAGTGTGATGTTAGCTACAAATATTTAGGTAGCACATCCCTTCAAAATAGGCGCTTGCAGACTGGGCACAGTGGCTCACGCCTGTAATCCCAGCACTTTGGGAGGCTGAGGCCGGCGGATCACAAGGTCTGGAGATTGAGACCATCCTGGCTAACATGGTGAAACCCCGTCTCTACTAAAAATACAAAAAATTAGGTGAGCATAGTGGCGGGCGCCTGTAGTCCCAGCTACTCGGGAGGCTGAGGCAGGAGAATGGCATGAACTCGGGAGGCGGAGCTTGCAGTGAGCCGAGATTGCACCACTGCACTCCAGCCTGGGGGACAGGGCGAGACTCCGTCTCAAAAAAAAAATATATATATATATATATATGTGTGTATATATATGTGTGTATATATATATGTGTGTGTGTATATATATGTGTATATATGTGTGTATATATATATATGTGTGTATATATATATATATATATATATGTGCTTGCGATAACCTGGAGTGCTGTTCTTACTGATGCTTACACTTTGGTAGCTCACCTCTCCTACAGGAACTGTGTTCTCAGACATGTCATGGGGAGTATGTCATCAGCACAGCTTCACTGGTAGAGTTTACTAAAAATACAAGTTATCTGTATTTTCCTTATAAAGGACTTCGTATAGTGTCCAATATTTTCCAACCAGATGTACAGTGAAAATGATTGATGCTCAAATATATTTTCATGGTCAATGCAACAACTGTTGAGCAAAAAAATTAACACTTATTGCAGACACTAGGCAGTTGCCAAACAATATTAATGTCATTAAATCAATAAATGGGCACAGAATAATGGAAGCAAGGTCGTGGATTAACAGATGGCAGTGTAATGGAGTCAATCTTTTACTGATTTAACTACTCTCCTCTTATTTCTAATGTCCCTTCCATCACGATGAGCTCACTTTGGGATAATGTGTATCTAATTGAAGCTCCTCCTCAACAGCTGCTGAGAATTGAGCGTTGATGGTAATTATCCATATGATTTTTAATCAGACACTTTTCACAGATTCAAGTGGAATGATAACTCTATGCGAAATTGATAGGACAGCCAGAGTTATGTAAATTTTGGAAAAAAAATTAATCAACAGCTAATACAAATATTATGTCTAAAGGCTAACAACTGGATGATCATAATAACTCAATGGCTACTAAATAAACTAGGGAAATCCAAGCCAGAATTAGAAGTAAAAATTGGCCGTTATATAATTATGACCAAGAAGTTCTTTCTTAATTAGCAAGGGGTACAGCTGTATGTTTATTTCAAAGTAATTTTTTGTTTGCAGTTACAATGTTGAATGAAAGGCTAAAACAATTCCTTCCTTAGCCCTTTCCCTTTGATGTGAAAAATTAACTCTGAGTACCCTTAGTAACTTTGAATACGCTTTTTATACCCTTAAAGACAAAAATAAAGTCATCATTTTTTCATTGACTGTAACTATTAATACTATATTCATGTTACTGTAGCTTTAACTGATGACTCATTTTTAGAACATATTATCATTGATCTATGGTAAATGCTTTTAAAATTCCTCAGAAGCTAATCATCTATGTTGAAAACTCACAAAACTGCACATAATATAATAGATAAAGGGAGGGCATAATGAAGTTTTCATTTGACTTATCTGGGTTTTAGGATTTACCCCCTTACAGTATGTGAGCCTATGAATAAGTAGGTGAGCTTCCAGTGCTCAAAGGTTTAATGTAGAGTGTATTTATTTTTAATCTTTGTGAATTTTCTATAGAGCAGAGCTGTTTCCAGTGAATTAAATCATATTTACTTCTACTACAATATTGTAGAATGTAATTGTTCCCTTTACTATATATATACGTATATTTTCTTATTTATTTATTTATTTTGAAAATGAATCTTGCACGGTCACCCAGGCTAGAGTGCAGTGGTGTGATCTTGGCTCACTGCAAACTCCACCTTCCGGGTTCAAGCGATTCTCCTGCCTCAGCCTCCGAGTAGCTGAGATTACAGGCACATGCCACCACTCCAACTAATTTTGTATTTTTAGTAGAGATGGGGTTTCGTCATGTTGGCCAGGCTGGTATCGAACTCTTGACCTCAGGTGATCCACCTGCTTCGGCCTCCCAAAGTGCTGGGATTACAGACATGAGCCACCAGACCTGGCCCCCTTTACTATATTTAAAGATGACATTGTCATGTGATGTGTATGATGAAAAGTATATCATTGAACTCTATTCTCATATGAAAAGACATCTGATTTTCTAGAAGATTTATCTGCCCCAGGTATATTCCTGTGTGAATAATACAAATCAAATTAAAATGAAGTCTGCTTTTTTTTTCTATTCCTTATTGAGATTGAATTCAGAATTCCAAACAGGTTTGCTATTCATTTTCATCTTGACAAAATCAAAACCTAAATATTCTATGTGTCACCTACTGTGATGGGAAAGATAAAACTAATTATTTAATTATCAAACATGAGTAGGTGAATTATTTTTATTAATCAACATTACATAAACGTGTTTTGAGAATAAAATTTTGTATCCTCATTTTTTAACCAAAGACATAAAATATAACTGACATTCTGTAGCCAAATCAATGATATATACACCCAGATTGACCTTTAAGAGTTTAAAAATAAATGTACGCTGCATGGTCAAATGGATTTGGAGATACTTAGGCTAGTAGATGAAGCACTAGGGCTTTATGAAACCTTTTTTGAGGGCCAGTGCAGTGGCTCAAGCCTATAATCCCAGCAGTTTGGGAGGCCCAAGTGGGCAGACCACTTGAGGTGAGAAGTTCGAGACTAGCTTGGCCAACATGGCAAAACATCTTTACTTAAAATACAAAATTAGCCAGGCATGGTGGTGCACACCTGTCATCCCAGCTATTTGGGAGGCTGAGGCATGAGAATCACTTGAACACGGGAAGTGGAGACTGCAGTCAGCTGAGATTGTGCCACTGCACTGCAGCCTGGGCAACAGAGTGATACTCCGTCTCAAAAAAAAAAAAAAGGTTTTTTTTTTTGAGTTAGTGATACATGTTAATAAATTAATCCAGAGATTCAAAAACCACTTTTACTTTCCATGTTAAAAAAAAATCAGCATACTTTCCAACTATAACCTAAAAATCTACAAAAAACTTTCCAAATTCTCAGTAAAGGAAGTATTGCAATCCACAGGAGATGATTGCTTTGTTCTAAAGACGGCTGAAACATTTTCGAATCTCTGACATTTTTTAGATCACCCTTTGCAGGGTGGGGTTCACGGAACATTTGTTTTCCTGAGCATATGACATTGCCTACATAATTTTGTGATTAAATGACTTTGGAAAATCAGGATTGAGACAAGTAAACAGTCCTATCAGAACTAAATATGTTAATGTGTAGAGTCTCCAAGGGGTGTGATATGCAGCGTTAACTCTTAAATGTAGATAATCATGGGACTTTTATAAGCAGATACATTTTGTGAATTACTACTTTAAATATTGGTAGTAATAGACTGCTTAATCGAACTTAAATTTAAAGAGATGATGTTGGACTTCTAGTGAATGGAAGCCAAGTATTTCTATTTTACTCTACTAGAAAAATGTACATGATCTATTATCCACAGTGAACTAGCAAACCTTCCATCTTGATATTTAGTTTTCATATCAATTGTATTATATTTCATCAGCTTACATTTTTTACTCACTAGGGCATACTTTTATTTTTTTCATTGCAATAGCTTATTCAATATCTGCCTATTCATATATTAAGTAACAATTTTTTTTTAACCTGCATCTCACACAGAGAAATCATGAGGAAATCTCCACTCATTCGGGTCAGCATCACAGTTGCAGTATGTTGCAGGATTCCTGGGAGTCGATGTGATTTTTTTCTAATACATACACGTTTCTCAACGTTGGGCAAATAACCTCTCCGGTAACTGTGCGCTTCGCTGGTCCTTCCCACCCACCAGCTCAACAGGGTATCATCTGAAAAAAGAATATGAGAAAGGCGAGTCCTATTTAGCCCAACTACTCACCCCCTAATGCAGTTCCGTTTCCGCTCAGATAATTACGTAAAAATAAACAGTTGTTTGGTGTGTGTGGTGTTTTTTTGTTTTTTGTTGTTTGTTTGTTTGTTTGTTTTGAGACGTAGTCTCGCTCTGTCGCCCAGGCTGGAGTGCAGTGGTGTGATCTCGGCTCACTGCAAGCTCCGCTTCTCGGATTCACGCCGTTCTCCTGCCTCAGCCTCCCGAATAGCTGGGACTACAGGCGCCCGCCACCACGCCCGGCTAGCTTTTTGTATTTTTAGTAGAGACGGGGTTTCACCGTGTTCGCCAGGATGGTCTCGATCTGCTGACCTCGTGATCCGCCCGCCTCGGCCTCCCAAAGTGCTGGGATTACAGGTGTGAGCCACTGCGCGCGGCCAAAAGAAAGTTTTAAGAAAATAACAATCCAAACCCTGCAACAGAACATTTCTTTAAGAATACTAACCAGCTTTTTTTTTTTTAATTAAAAAATATTTACGGCTGGGCGCAGTGTCTCATGTCTGTAATCCCAGCACTTTGGGAGGCTGAGGCGGGCGGATCACGAGGTCGGGAGATCAAGACCATCCTGGCCCACACGGTCAAACCCCGTCTCTACTAAAAATACAAAAAAATTAGCCGGGCGTGGTCGTGGGCTCATGTAGTCCTAGCTTCACGGGAGGTTGAGGCAGGAGAATGGTGTGAACTCGGGAGGCGGAGTTTACAGTGAACCGAGATGGCGCCACTGCACTCCAGCCTGGGGGACAGAGCCAGACTCTGTCTCAAAAAATAAAATAAAATAAAACAAAATAAAGAGGCTTTAATATGTTCAGTAATTACACAAAATTATCTTGAGCAGACCAGTTACATAATTTCTTTTGTTTTTGTTTTCTTTCTTTCTTTCTTTCTTTTTTTTTTTAAACACAGAGTCTTGCTTTGTCACACAGGCTGGAGTGCAGTGGCATGATCTTGGCTCACTGCAGCCTCTGCCACCTGGATTCAAGGGATTCTCCTGTCTCCGTCTCCCAAGTAGCTAGTACTAGAGGTGCATTCCACCCCACCTGGCTAATTTTGTGTTTTTAGTAGAGACGGGGTGTCACCATGTTGGCCAGGCTGATCTTGAACTCCTAACCTCTGGTGATCCTCCTGCCTCGGCCTCCCAAAATGCTGGGATTACAGGTGTAAGCCACCACGCCCGGCCCTGTAATTTCTTGAAAACAATTTTCAAAGATTGTTTTCATAAAAATAAGTAGCAGCTATGTAGAGATTGAAGCTAAAATCCGTTTGAGACCATGGAGTGCCTATCTAAAACCCTAATGTCATGAGGAGATATGATTTCTGTTATTGCATTTATTAGATAAAACCCCCAGCTGCATATTAAACATTTAGCATGGCATGGTTCTACTTCTTTGTATTATCGGGGCTCAGAGCACAGTACCCCAAAGTATGGTGCCTTGGCATGTGTGGATTGTTGCACTAAAGGAGACAGGAGGGGTTTAGAAGCAAGTAGTTCTCTCTGGCCTTCTCCCATCCTTTTGTCTCCTGAAACAAGCCATAAAATCTAGAAAGGTCATCTTTTACCTACCTCCCCTGAGAGCTCATAAGACCCTCCTTCCAGAGGAGTCCTGCCCCATACCTGGAGAAAGGAATGCTACACATGAAACCGTCATTGCAAAATTATAACTGAGGCAGTGAAAGAGATCTGACCTAACCAGCTCCATCTTGCTTCTAACTTCCAAGCTGTCCTTGGTCATTCCTTGGCGTAGGCTGAACTAACTTTGGAAGGAACTTAGTTTATAATTTATAGTTTAAAATGAACATAATGACAGCTGTTTCCCAAAACAAATCCCTTTCTTGCTTAGGGACTAGACTGCCTTTGTAGGACTAAAAAGCTAGTCATAGGATTAGAAATTACAGTTTAGGAGTCATGCAGCTGGAGGCTACGAGTTTCTTTCCAGATTGCTCCAGGGGATAACATCACTACTGTAAAGCCTAAGACCAGCTCTTGAGATATTTTGCAGATGCTGCACTTGATGGATCAGCAGCCATCACCGTGGTCGATAAACTGGCTCATCTGATATTGTGGCCCCACTCAGGAACTCACTCAGCACAAGAGGACAGCTTTGACTCACTATGACCTGACCAATCAGCACACCCAACTCACCAGTTCACAAATTATCCTTAAAAACTCTGATCCCCAAATGCTCCGGGAGACTAATTTGAGCAATAATAAAACTTCAGTCTCCCACACAGCTGGTTCTGTGTGTATTACACTTTCTCTGTTGCAATTCCCCTGTCTTGATAAATCAGCTCTGTCTAGGCAGGGGGCAAGACAAACCCATTGGGCGGTTACACACAGAGAGACCAAGAAGAATCAGAACAAACAGGCCTTGCTGGGCTCTGCTCAGTTTATTACCATTAGATCATATCCCTTTTGTCCAGTCATGTTGCTCCACAACTATTCACTTCTTTCATCAGATTTAACATAAAAATACAGTTTCCCCCTGGGTGTTTGGGTCTTCATTTCTGAAGGCTCCTGTGTCAAGTGAAACTTTGATTAAATACCTTTGTTATGCTTTTCTCTTGTTAACCTGTCTTTTGTTATGGGGGTTTTTGGCTGTAAACCTTGTGGCGGGTGAAGAAAAGATAGGACTTTTCTCCCCTACAGTATTTTAAAAGTCTTGCAGAGGCATGTGCTTATGTCAAAGATGTCTGGAGGCATGGCTTGACTGTTTATTCAAAGACAAAGAAACAACACTGATGGACTTTCCTGCCTGGAGGAAATGTCACCCTTGGCCACACAGCTTCTCAGAGCCAAGTTCACGTCCACCAGCGGCACTGATTACTGACTCCTCAGCACTGTCCAGCGAATGCTGCATGGAGGCTCGCAGGCACCCCAGCTTAAAAAGGAGGAGGAGAAGGTAAATACCTACATAGTACACAGGAAATCAAAGAGCAAAGCTTAAGAAGTAGTCTTAGACCCATCAACCCCTCAAAAATGCTCAGCCACTTTTATGTTTTCTTCCCCAACCCCAAGCTCTCATCCTGAGGTCCTGACTGACTCTGGAACATGCTTCAGTATCTCCCTAATTTATAAGCGCCACTGCTCATTAAGGCTCCCTGTTAGATAAGACCTCTGCTGCAACAGCCTCTCTGCTTATAAACATCACTGCATACATATATCACCACCCACCCCAGCCCAGCAGGGAAAGGAAAACAACAACAACAAATAAAATGCAATTCTAGGAATAGTGAGATATGCAAGAAGGCATCAGTATTAAATTTGTTTTGTTTTGTTTTGTTTGAGACTGAGTTTTGCTCTTGTTGCCCAGGCTGGAGTGCAATGGTACGATCTCAGCTCACTGCAACCTCTGCCTCCCGGGTTCAAGCAATTCTCCTGCCTCAGCCTCCGAAGTAGCTGGGATTACAGGCATGCGCCACCATGCCTGGCTAATTTTTTTTTTGTATTTTTAGTAGAGATGGGGTTTCACCATGTTGGTCAGGCTGGTCTCCAACTCCTGACCTCAAGTGATCCACTCACCTTGGCCTCCCAAAGTGCTGAGGTTACAGGTGTGAGCCATCGCACCCGGCCACAACATAATTAAAAAAATTATGTTGAAACTTAAAACTAGGTGGTAGAAAGTACGTAAAACAATTAATAGACGGTTTTCAAATACCACTTTCAACTTAATTACTAGTTATTATATTTTCTTTTCAGAGATTGAAGAGCCAAGACATCATTACACCTTAATGCAAAATTGTGTGTTTACATCCAAATCTCTCATCTTTCTTATAAAACAGGAAATAAAATTTTAAAGGTACCAAATGTGTTTGGAACCATTGAAGATAGTTTAAATACTGTTAAACATTTAGGGGACTATAAGAAAAAGTTGTTTTTTGTTTTTTGTTTTTGTTTTTGTTTTTAATGAGACGGAGTCTCGCTCTGTCACCCAGGCTGGAGTGCAGTGGCCCGATCTCTGCTCACTGCAAGGTCTGCCTCCCGGGTTCACACCATTCTCCTGCCTCAGCCTCCCGAGTAGCTGGGACTACAGGCGCCCGCCACCACACCCGGCTACTTTTTTGTATTTTTAGTAGAGACGGGGTTTCACCGTGTTCGCCAGGATGGTTTTGATCTCCTGACCTCGTGATCCGCCCTCCTCGGTCTCCCAAAGTGCTGGGATTAAGGTGTGAGCCACCGCGCCCGGCCAAGAAAAAATTTTTTAAAAATTAGTGAAAATATTAGACTCTGAAGAAGAGAAATAATAAATAAGAAAAATGTAAATGGCTTTCTCAACAATTTTAGCCACTGACTCACATCCTCCTCTGTGTCCTCAAATTCAATTTTCAGTGACTTCCGCAGGCCAGGAGTTGTCATTCCCGTTGCTGACAGCTCAGCTCCTCAGCCTGGGAGTATCCATTTTTGAACATGCATTTTTTATTGTACTTGCTTTTTTAACAACTCACATTCATGGTTTCATTTTAGAATATCCATTGTGTAAACAACATATTACTTCGTGCAATGGAGACAATATTGCTTGATTGATTCTGTATTACTCAAAAAAAAAAAAAAAAAGGCGAGAAAAGAACTTTTATCTGAGGAATGTGAGTCCTTTTAAATAATGAGGCCCAGAGAGACATTAAAATGAGGCAGCAGTCAAGTCCTCCTCCCTGCTTTGAGCTAGGTATTCATCTCCTGAAACTGCTTATTGCCACAAGTAGCTATAAATTAACCTAATAATGCCAGAACAAATGCTATAACCCACACCCTGTAGCTTAACAACGTATAGCCAATCGCTAATCAATGTTATTTCTATAAATCAGTAAGAATGCCTGACAAACAACTTTGTATCAGCCATGCCTTCTCCCCCTTTTTTGCCTTTAAAAATCTGATTGTAACAAAGGCCAAACTCATATCCAAGGTTACATGGGTCCGAGTCCTCCTGACAGCTGTCTTCACTTTGGCTCAGTAAACTTTTTTTTTTTTTTTTTTTAAGTATTTATTGATCATTCTTGGGTGTTTCTCGGAGAGGGGGATGTGGCAGGGTCCTAGGATAATAGTGGAGAGAAGGTCAGCAAATAAACACGTGAACAAAGGTCTCTGGTTTTCCTAGGCAGAGGTCCCTGCAGCCTTCCGCAGTGTTTGTGTCCCTGGGTACTTGAAATTAGGGAGTGGTGATGACTCTTAACGAGCATGCTGCCTTCAAGCATCTGTTTAACAAAGCACATCTTGCACCGCCCTTAATCCGTTTAACCCTGAGTTGACGCAGCACATGTTTCAGGGAGCGCGGGGTTGGGGGTAAGGTTATAGATTAACAGCATCCCAAGGCAGAAGAATTTTTCTTAGTACAGGAAAAAGTGGAGTCTCCTATGTCTACTTCTTTCTACACAGACGCAGTAACAATCGGATCTCTCTTTCTTTTCCCCACATTTCCCCCTTTTCTTTTCGACAAAACCGCCATCGTCATCATGGCCCGTTCTCGATGGTCGCTGTCTCTTCGGAGCTGTTGGGTACACCTACAGAAAGGCTGTCACTTCACACTTGGAAGATTGCACAGCGGGCAGGAAGAGGCGCTCCTCACTTCCCAGACGGGGCGGCCGGGCAGAGGCGCTCCTCACATCCCAGACGATGGGCGATGGGCGGCCAGGCAGAGGCGATCCTCACTTCCCGGACGGGGCGGCCGGGCAGAGGCGCTCCTCACCTCCCAGACAAAGGGCGGCTTGGCAGAGGTGCTAACTCTTTAAATTATAGAGTTTGTGTCTCAGCCTCTTCCTTTTAGGTCGACAAAATGATAGAGCTTTGGAGGTCAATATTTATCAAAACTGCCATCTTTGCGAAATCTTCTGCATATAAGAGCTGGATGTAATTGAGCCAGATGCTGCTTTATTCCACAGCACTGCAAAATATTACCCTCCTTTTCAACTCTACCCCAATCGTAAGCTTCTGGAAATACTAAATCTCTCGTGGATATCTGTATACATTAACTTTTAAGAGAAATTCTTGAATGGCAGCTTTGCTGTGGCAGCTGTCAGACATGCATATGAGGAAATGTGTTGTAAGTGCACAGATAAGGAATTACCTGATGTTTCTGTAGACAGAGATTTTCAAACTCATAATTCTTTTCATGTTCATCATCTTGTCCCCAAATTAAAAAAAAATTATTTTCTATATATTTATCTTTTCAGCTAGGGTTTTCCTCGTCTCTATATGCATTTCTCTCATTTTCAAATATATTTTTAGGACATGCATGTTCAGATCATGTGGACTACATGTTATCATAACTTTTGTTAATTAAAAATATATTATCCAGTATCAGCACCTCAAACAAAATGACTTTGGGTCCATAATGGCTACTGAAATGTCAACTGACAAAAATTCAAATATATTTCTGGCACATCGATTATTTACTTCTTTTGTATTTAAAAATGAAATACAGCCTGCCCAATCATGTAACAGGCAAAAGCATTCTTAGATCTTTTACCCCTCTAAGACCAAATGCCCACCTGGAGAATTTATGCTGTTTGTGCAGCATTGCCCAGCTGCAGAGAAGCCCAAGGCTCAGAGGGTAAGAAGTGACTGGAAGTTGTCTTGTTTCTGCTATGCATGTGGTGCAGGTTCTTTAACTTTCATAAAAATATATTTAATAAGATGGTCAATTTGCATGAGTATTTATCCAATCAGAGGGGGCAGGGAACAGTCATATGGAGATTTTTTTTTTAAGCTATTACATTTACATCATTTAGAAATCCAAAAGAGATAAGTTACCTACCAAGGGTACCTTCCCCATTTCTACCCCCATCATAGGGAGCTGGGAATGGCCTGACTAATAAATTTGCATTAGAATTAACAACCGCAGGGATGACATACTTTACAACAGCAACCCAGGGACAAGGAAAGGGAAGAGGATGTTACCAAGCCTAGGGAAACAACTCAGGCTCATGGTGAACAGGGAGGGAAACTCATAGTGTCTAACTAACGCAATTTTAAATTCAGTAAGAAAATGGCTTGTTAGACCATGTAGCTCACTTACTCGCCATTGAAAAATGCTGTGAGTGTTTCCATGGAAATCTGAATTCAAAAGATCTTTCCTTTAATCATATTCTGAGATTTACACAGAAAATATCTAAAATAGGCTTTTTTTTTTTCCTTGAACATTACCTACTCTATATTCACCCTCAGGGATTTTTCTCTCAAATGAATCAAATATAAAGGGAACCTTGTAGAATACTGAGTTGGGTTGTGGAGTTGACTTATCAAGTGCTATTTTTCTCATTCTCATCACAGCTCATAGCCTGTTGGGAAAAAAAAGATGCCTGAATAGCTCATATGGGCAGGGGGTCAGTATAATTGATTTCCAGTTATGTACGGTTAAAATTTAATAATAGAAAAAACATCCTCGGTAAAGAGAAGTATTGAGAATACATCTATAAATTGTTTTCTTAAGAGTAGAATAAGTCAATCTGTGGGTAATATGAGGTGTGTGTGTGTGTGTGAAAAATCCCTCTAAGTCACAGATTTTTACAACAATACTAATATTTGAAACACCCAAGCAAGGGCACAGACAATTATGTTATGTTTCCCTAATTGTCCATAGCTTATCTTCAAAGAATGAAAGAATATTAGAGATGGAGGGAAGAAACAGCCTAAGGAATTATAAATAACCTGCAAAACAGAAAAGTATATAGCTGATGTTCACTACCTTTGAATCATGAATAGACTTGGGAGACTAATTTTAAGAATGGCAAAATGTTGAGACAGTTTCTGTGATGTGGTTGAGTAAGACACTTCAGAACGTGTTTGCTCTGACTCACTGGAGCTTGTCTGGCGTCAAAAAGGGTGATTCTTAATTGACCCTTTGTCCACCCTGTAAAGAGCAGTCAAAAGAACACACAATTTAGAAGGTTAAACTATTTTAATTCCATCATTTAATGGGATTTTGCAGTATAAATAATAAAATTTACTAGATGTCATATGAAACCCCGTGTTTCAGTTCATTTGCCATATTACAGCAATTTTGCAATATTGCAACTTTTTCCTAGATTTTATAATTTCCTATAAAATGTCTTCTATAATCCATCTATGTGATTTCTAAGGGAAAAAGTGATCTTATGTAAAAGGAAAATAACCTTGGGTTTTCACATTAGATAGGAATGTGCTCATTCCCAAGTCTCCTGGAGGAAAAAAATAAAGACCCTGTCAAGAAAACATCGACACTACTATAATTAGTGAGTCCATCATTCATGATTTGGAAATTGACCTCTAAGAAAGTGGAGAAAAAAACCCTTTCTCACAGAAGGCAAAAATCACTTCCATTTATGTCGAAATACCATCCTTTAAGAAGAAATGGAGGGCACTGATTCTGATGAGAAAGGGGAATGCAAGTCATGAAGGAATTGTGAAATAACTACACAGTGAGGATCTATCCTGTCATATTTTATCTCTAAATAAAGAACTGGTCGATGTCTTGGACTCATGTTGATGAGTAGTGAGGGATGGATGTAACAATAGCATCTGTGCCCAGATACACGCGGATAAATGACGTGCTACTTCGTGACTCTGAGGATGTGCTGCCAAGACACACATCCTTAAAGTGCAGAAATTCTTCCACAATATTGCTGCCCTTACAGAGACAGGGCATTGGTTAGGCCCTGTATTTTATTCAGGCTAACCCCCTTATCATACAGATGAGGAAAATGAGTCCTGGAAAAATTATTGTGACAGAACCGATGAACTCTGACACTTCGGGTTTTGACCTTGGCTGAATTCTTAGATTTTGCCCAAGAACACACTCTAGGGTTTCTCACTGTAGTTTGACTGTTTTGTTCTGAAGATTTTGGAAATAGTATCTCCCGACAGGATTTCTGTGTTTTTTGCTGCTCAACTGGCTCTGAAATTTCTGAGCATGCCCTACGCAGTTTCAACATTCTTCTGTAATCTTTGCTGAAACATTTTTGAATCTATATTTTATATCGATACTTTCAGTGTGTGTATGTGTGTGTGTGTGTGTGTGTGTATGTTCTAGGACCCACTTGAGGAAGATTACCTAGTCAAAGTTCATATAAATGCTGCATATTGTTAGGTATTGAATAAGTATTTGGTATCTCTTTATGTTATGAAGAAGTAAACAGTGTATCCGCGTTTAAATATGAAGACAGGGTTACAGTGGAAGCACGATGCTATCATCTAGTGACACTCATCTTGCAGTATCATATTTTTTCTAGTTAAGTGTTCTTTATTTTAAGTAGGAGGTACAGGATTCTGAAGCATACTGTAAAAGATTGGAAAAAGTTTCACAGGGAAACCTGTGGGTATGAATCGTACATGCTGTGGAAACCAAGGATCTTCTCAAAGTCATAGTTACTGGACTTCAAATGAAGCCCTGTAATTAAAGAAGCAAGTCAGCTTAGTAATAGCCAATATTGACTGAAAATCTGAAGGGCATTTGTTTAACCTCCTTAAATAGTCAGTTATTATCCAACAAATCTGCTATAAAATAGTTTTCAGTTATTTAGTAATTACTCCCTTCGTTCACTTAAACACAATTTGCAAATAAGAAGTAGTTATTGCAAAAGGTAGAAATGATCATCCAACGTGCAACTCCTTGTCATGAAAACCCTCCAAGGCTGGTTTAAAACAGAAACTTCCTTAAACGTTCTGCAAATAAAAATTCAAGATAATTAAAATCCAGAACAAAAGAGAAAATATTTACATAAAACACACTTCTACAGTATTTTAATTTATTCTGAATCATAATTGAATAGAATATTTTAATTTGTTCAAGTAAATATTTTACTGTGTTCATGATAGGGGATTAGTATCTGCAAGTGATGGGCCTTGTTAATCTTCAGAATAAATTTAAATGACAGCTCAGCAGGGCAACGTCTCCCGTGCGGCAGCCCCTGTGGAGCAGCAGGAAGGAAGGCTCTGGAAGAAGCCGCAGGAAGCCTTTGGCTCCTGTGAGAAACTGCCTGACTGATGCTGTCACGGTGTTGACCCTCTCCCTAAGAGCCCTGAGATCACACTCGCCCTTTTTATATCATCCAACAGGACTGACTTAACGTCCAAGGAGGACAAATAAGGGGGAAGAATAACATAATCCCACAAAAACAGGACAGAATGCATTCATGTCATTAATGGAGCTACATTCTTACTTTGAATGAATTACCTACATTATGTTACCTTCCTAAAGACTTACTGAAAAAAAGGTGTTCAAGGAACTAAGGGGAACCAGGGTGGCACTTCAGGTTGCGGGTCACAGACCACACTCTGAGTAGCCCTGAGGCTGGGTGCAGGGCCAGGTTGCCTGTGTGCAGATCTCCTGGCCCTGTGTTAGAGGCTGAACCATGCATCTCTCAGAATTCAAATGCTGAATTTTTATTTTATTTTTATTTAGTTTTTTTGAGACAGATTCTCACTCTGTCACCCAGACTGGAGTGCAGTGGCCCGATCTCGGCTCACTGCAACTTCCAACTGCTGGGTTGAAGTGATTCTCCTGCCTCAGCCTTCTGAGTAGCTGGGATTACAGGCGCCTGCCACCATGCCCAGCTAATTTTTGTACCTTTAGTAGAGATGGGGTTTTGCCATGTTGGCCAGGCTTGTCTCAAACTCCTGACCTCAGGTGATCTGCCTGCCTCAGCCTCTCAAAGTCCTAGGATTACAGGTGTGAGCCACCATGCCCGGCCCATATGTTGAATTTTTAAACACTGAGTACTGCAGAACCCAGGAATTATTTGGACATAGTGTCTTTACACGGGAGTTAAAATGAGGTTGTTGCAAAGGGACCCTAATCCAATTTGACCAATATCCCTGTAAAAAGAGAAATTTGGAGACAGACACACGTAGAGGGAAGATGATGTGAAAAGACCAAAGAAGACAGGTGTCTACAAAACCAGGAAAGAGGCCTGGAATAGATGCTTCCTTCATAGCCTTCAGAAGGAGCCAACCCTGCTGGCACCTTAGTGTTAGACTTCTATCCTCCAGAACTGTCAGACAAAAAATGCCCGTTGTTTAAGTCACCCGGTGTGTGGCACTTTGTTATGATGTCTCTAGCAAACTAATATACCTTGTGACCTTGACAGTTCTGTCTTCTGCCTCTGTAAAGTGCAAATATTACTGATATATTACCTCCTAGGGCTTCTGTGAAGAGGAGACGAGTTAATACATGCAAAGTGCTACAATAGTGCAGACATAATATTAATACTCAGTAAATGTTAAGATGATTATTAACATCATCATCACCATTGTATTAAAAAAAAAGAAAATTTGGGTTGATATCTGATCTCTACAACTTTACCGTGCAGCATCCCTGTCCATTGCTTTTTCTAAATTCTATTATTAACCTTGAGTGTCTTGTAATCGATCATGTTTCAACCTTTCTTTGACAGCAAGTACTCTCAGAAATAAAAGTATTACTCGGACCAAGCAATTGAACAACATATTCATGCATTTATGTTCATGTAGAAATACCAATTATACACATTTTATTTTATTTTATTCATGACTCTATTTTGTATCTTAGACTTATTTCCCCATTGAAATGAGGTGAATTAAAAATAAAAACTTTATAAATTAATTAGCTGCAAAAATACTTATTTTTGTTTGTTTTTCCAAATGGTTGCAACTTACATAGTGTAAAATACAATTCACGAAAGTGGAAAGATGCAGAAATCAGAATGGAAATGAGAACCAGCAACCTGAGAGTCCCACAGAAATATTCAGTCACATCTGTGTAACCGGGGGCTGTACAGTCTTAGGTGGAGGTGTTCCAGATTTTCGTTTCTTAGTTTCTGTCAGATGTAAAATGTGTATGTGGAACTATTGTGCACTTTTTTTGTTTGGTAGAGACAGTCTCTCTATGTTGCTCAGGCTAGTCTCAAATTCCTGGCCTCAAGGGATCCTCCCACCTCAGCCTCTCAAAGCGCTGGTCTTACAGGTGTGAGCCACCACCCCCAGCCTACTGTGCATTTTCTATTATTTGAAGCAAAATTGGGGCCACAAAGAAGGTCATCTGTAGTATGCCAATAACATAAATCCCTGACATTTCAGTAAAATATTGCCTTTGCCTCCGCATAGTATGCCAGCATGTTCTGCAGGGTGGGCAGCCGCAAGCAGTGGTTAGAACAGGGGCTCTAGAACCAGGGCCTGAACCTGAGGCTGTGCTCTGCTCTCCTTAATAGTGAAATCAGAGGCAAGTTGCTCGACCTTTCTGCTTTGTGTTTCTGCTTTTGCAAGATGCACAATATCTGGTTTGTGGAGTTTTTTGAGGACTAAGGGAGATACTGATTCCTATCAAATGTTTACCAGAGCCTCTGATAATCTGGCTTTTCTCCCTCCACTTCCTTCCCCTCCTTCCTTCTTCAAGATGATTCTGTTTAATGGCATGTTGGAAATCATGTCAGCAGTCACGACAGGCCAAGGTAAAATGAAACTTTTTTCCTTAAAAGTAAGAGAACGAGGTAAGAGATGATTTTAGAAGTTAAAGCCTATCCAAACATAAAAGGATATGATTTGTGTCGCTGTCATCTAAAGTGTCTACCGCTACATTTTCCATGGGGCTAAAGTTTTGATTAAAAAGAATAATGTCGTATCCCAGGTGTATCCCTAAATTGGTAACTACTTCTGAAAGTCTTTTTTAAGCTTGTACTTAAATGACATTTTTTAAGGATAATAATTTTGTATTATAAAAGATAAATGCACAAAGCAGCTACAGGTAAAATGCCACTTTAGGATATGCTGTTCTAACACAAATACTGTCAACATATCATTTGTGAGTGAACTGACAAAATATCCGAGGAATGAGTTACAGTGGAGAAAATTCAACGTGCGTCTCAGAATAGTTACCAGCTCCTGGCCCTCCACAGATGTGGACCTAAAACCACCTGGAGGGCAGAGTCGGCTCCCTCCCGCTGTGAGTGCTTCCTAGTGAGCCAGCAGCTGGAGGCCTCCCTAGCCTCACTCCTCCAGAGCAGGCATGGAGATAACTAGTGAAAGTGGTCACAAAGTCAGGGCCAAGAAGTCTCTAACCCCAAAATCAAGATTGAGAGATACTGGACTGGGCACAGTGGCTCACACCTGTAATCCCAGCACTTTGGGAGGCCTAGGCAGGTGGATCACCTGAGGTCAGGAATTCAAGACCAGCCTGGCCAACATGGTGAAACCCTGTCTCTACTAAAAAATACAAACAAATTTAGCTGGGTGTGGTGGCAGGCTCCTGTAATCCCAGGTACTCTAGAGGCTGAAGCAGGAAGAATTGCTTGAGCCCCGGAGGCGGAGGTTGCAGTGAACCCAGATCGTGCCACTGCACCCCAGCCTGGGCAACAGCGCGAGACTCAGTCTCAAAAAAAAAAGAAAAAGAAAAAAGATTGAGAGATACTGGAGAAATTCTTCCTTTATGCATCCCTCATCCTTGCATCAGTTTTTTCCTACAAATCAATGGAGTGTGCACATATGGGGCATTACTTCACGTTAAAGGAACTAAGTCCATATAAATGATTTGTTTTTTGAGAGGTGAGGTCTCGCTTTGTTGCCAAGGCTGGAGTGTAGTGGTGTGATCAGATCTCACTGCAGCCTCCACCTCCCAGGCTCAGATGATCCTCCCACCTCAGCCACCCTAGTAGTTGGGACCACAGGCGTGCCACCGTGCCTGGCAAATTTTTACATTTTTTTGTAGAAATGTTGTCCAGGTGGGTTTTGAACTCCTGGGCTCAAGAGATCCTCTCCCCTTGACCTCCCGATGTGCAAGGATTACAGCTGTGAGCCACTGGGCTTGGCCAAGTAGAAATTATATCCTGCTATTAGTTGACCAAACATGACTCATAAAGTATAACTAGTATGGCCGTCATTAATCTAAAAAGTAATTTTTAGATTAATGTTTATTGACAGTGTCTACTCTACAAAGTAAAAAAATAAAATATGCTTTTATGATGTGGACCATAGTATCCATAAGATTGCTTTTCTGGTTGAACTGGCTATAAAAATGGAAAAAATATCATTTTATAACTGTGTGGCATTTGTTCATTTATTCAACAATAATACCAGAGTGGAAAGCAACAAGTTAGGTGTGACATAATATAGAAATGGTTTTGTTTTGTTTGTTTGTTCTACATATATTATTAGTAAGGTTTCTCTAGAGTACTGTCTCTCTCCATCTTTCTTTCTATCTCTGTGTACACACACACACACACGCACACACACACACACACACACACACAGATGTTCCTCAACTTATAGTGGGGTTATGTCACAATAAACCCATCATAAGTTTGTTACAGGAAACAGGTCCAGATCCAGACCCCAAGAGAGGGTTCTTGGATCTTGTGCAAGAAAGAATTCAGGGTGAGTTCACAGTGCAAAGTGAAAGTAAGTTTATTAAGAAAGTAAAGGAATAAAAGAATGGCTACTCCATAGAAAGAGCAGCCCCAAGGGCTGCTGATTGCCCTTTTTTTTTTCTTGAGATGGAGTCTTGCTGTGTTGCCCAGCCTCAAGTGCAGTGGCACTATCTAGGCTCACTGCAACCTCCCCTTCCTGGCTCAAGCGATTCTCCTGCCTCAGCCTCCTGAGTAGCTGGGATTACAGGTGTGCACCACCAGGCCTGGCTAATTTTTGTATTTTTAGTAGAGACAGGGTTTCACCATGTTGGTCAGGCTGGTCTCAAACTCTCGACCTTGTGATCCACCCACCTCGGCCTCCCAAAGTGCTGGGATTACAGGCGTGAGCCACCACACCCAGCCAGTTGCCCATTTTTATGGTTATTTCTTGACGATTTGCTAAACAAGGGGTGGATTATTCATCCCTCCCCTTTTTGACCATATAGGGTAACTTTCTGACGTTGCCATGGCATCTGTAAATTCTCATGGTGCTGGTGGGAGAGTATCAGTGAGGATGACCAGAGTCACTCTTGTCGCCATTTTGGTTTGGGTGGGTTTTGGCTGGTTGCTTTACTGCAGCCTGTTTTATCAGCAAGGCCTTTATGATCTGTATTTTGTGCTGACCTCCTATCTCATTCTATGATTTAGAATGCCTTAGCCATCTGGGAATGCAGCCCAGGAGATTTCGGCCTCATTTTACCCAGCTCCTATTTAAGATGGAGTTGCTCTGGTTCACATGTCTTGGACAAGTTGGAAATGCATTTAATACACCTAACCTACTGGACCTCATAGCTTAGCTTAGCCTACCTTAAACGTGCTCAGAACACTTACATTAGCATACATTTAGCCTACAGTTGGGCCAAATCATCTAACACAAAGCTTATTTTATAATGAAGTGTTGAATATTTAATGTAACTTATTAAATACTATGTTGAAAGTAAAAAACAAAATGCAATCTTTATTATTTTAGCTAAAGTAATTGTCAGTTTATTAAATAAAAACAAAACAGCCCCCACCATCATTAGCTGAAAAATCGTTTTGAACCATTGTAAGTTGGGGACTGTCTAAAGAATTGAGAATTGGCTCAAGTAATGACAGCAGCTGATTAGTATGGAAATTTGAAGTCAGCAAGTTGGAGACCTAGCAGAGGTAAGGTATAGTCCAAAAGCTTGCAGCCTTGAGGCTCAAGAAGAGCCAATGTTATAGTTCATTTAAGAAGGTAGGAAAAGACCAGTGTCCCAGTTCACACAGGCAAAAGGAGCTCCCCATTACTCATGGGAGGGTCAGCCATTTTGTTCTATTCAGACCTCCCACCAAGAGGATGAGGCCCATCCATATTGGGGAGTGCAGTGGGCTTCACTCAGCTAGAGATTCAAATGTTAATCTCGTTCAAAAAACACACTCACAGACACACAGAATAATGTTTGACCAAATATCTGAGCCACCCTGTGGCCCAGTCAAATTGATAGTTTTTCCTTAGGTTATCTCCAGTATCATTTAAATATTAATATTTATAGTATATTATATATCGATGTAAATATTAACATTTATTACCCAGGGGTTGTGTTCTCTTGATAATGTTCTATTTTTAAAATCTCTGTGAAAAAATGTTTTATGAAGTGTGAAATTTGTCTGCTATACTGACATATTCTGCATTAATCTTTCTCTATTTTGTGGTTGTCAATCACTGGTACAGTTTCAGAGAGTAGGAAACGAAGATTCAGCCTTTAACTCCTACACAATCCACAGTGTTATTTTCCCCTCAGAACTGTCATAAAAACTGTTGTATTTTATTTAGATTTTTAAATTAACAACTGAAGCCATATTCTAGTAGTACTTTAATAATCTAGATTTCATATTTTTAAAGTAGAAGGCTGCGTCATATTTAAAACTACCCCAGAGACTTTGAGGTTTTCAATTTAATATCATATTAAAAATGTTTGCACTCTGAAGCCTTTCATTTATTGCTTTAAAAAAATGTTGAAACTCAGAGTTCAAATGATTAAAAAAACTCTAAATCTAGATACAGTTAATGTAAACTTTGTATATCTCTGTAATGACTTTCACTGCCCCTCATTATCAATCAAGAGCATTGAGATAAGGACTGGAAAATATTAAATATATATGTTAATATTTATATAAACATATTAAATGTGTGTGTGTGTCTCACACACACACACACACACACACAGAGCAAGAGAAAGAGCAAGAGAGGGACAGTAACTGTCTTCAGAATATCAAAAGTTCTGCTAATCGGCCCTTTTGCAGAAGCTTGTCCTCACTCTCCGCAGAGGGGAAAGAGAATGAGCTTTAAGACAGAACTTCCTGCTGAATTAATTAAATGTATCCATTACTACTGACAGAATCAGTGAGGTTAAGCCCCTCTGAAGATGACAAGATAAATTGTCACTATTATGGCACTAGAAATGAGATACTGGGATAAGATTTCATTACCGTATTATCATAGGTTTACTTGCTTGGCAAAGTTTCACTTAAGAAGGATGCAGAAATTCTGAACACAAGTTAGCATTTCTAGCACGATGGTACAAGATGTGTTATTGAGTAAGTCAAAGATGCCATAAACACAAATTTCAAGGAATGGCGTAAGGCCGGGGTGGTGGCTCACACCTGTAAACCCAGCACTTTGGAAGGCTGAGGCAGGTGGATCACCTAAGATCAGAAGTTTGAGACTAGCCTGGCCAACATGGTGAAACCCCGTCTCTACTAAAAATACAAAATTAGCTGGGCGTGGTAGTGGGTGCCTGTAGTCCCAGCTACAAGGGAGGCTGAGGCAGGAGAATCGCTTGAACCCGGGAGGCGGAGGTTACAGCGAGCCAAGATCACACCACTGCACTCCAGCCTGAGCAACAAGAGTGAGACTCCGTTTAAATAAATAAATAAGTATAAAAGGATGGCACGAATGCAAAACTCTGTGCACAATGCGCTGCAGTGCCACCTGCTGTCTGATGGAAACATCACAAAGACATAAGCACAGACTAAGAAAAAAAGTTTTAAAAGTCAAAGGGATAGGTAAGTAAAAAATTGAATGCAATATGTAGGAAATGCTGCTTTTTTATTTTTATTTTTATTTTATATATATATATATATTTTTGAGACAGAGTCTCTCTCTGTCGCCCAGGCTGGAGCGCAGTGGTGTGATCTCGGCTCACTGCAAACTCTGCCTCCCGGGTTCACGCCATTCTCCTCCCTCAGCCTCCCAGAAATGCTGCTTTTTAAAAGTGGCCACTCTTATGCTAATAAAGTCATCCATGAGACAAGAACGTGGTCAAAATATAATCGCACATACCGAAAGCAATACTGCTTTGTCCAAGTCAGTCCCATTAGTCCTGGCATGATTTCTATAGCACTCCTTTCAAAGAAAGAATGTTCCAATTTGAATGAAGAAAACTGTATAATCATCCTAATCATGACAGCAAGATTAAGTCATCATTTGTAGTAAAATCTTACAACAGATTGCGATTGGCTCTGTATTGGCAAAATAATTGGAAAGTGGCAAATAAAACTGGTCTAACAGGGTCTTAGACTATATTTGTTGCCTTGAAGACATGATGGGAGAATTAAACTTAATAAATGACCTTGTCCTAGATGAAATATCCTTCTTAGACCAAATATTTCTGCAAAATATGGATTGAATCTTCATACCAAGTCCAACGAATTTTTGTCCTGCTGGAAACTAATTGAGAAGGAAATTAACAGGAATTAAGGTGAGATGAACAAGGTGAGTTGCAAAAGTGCAGGCTCAGATCCTGCTGTCTAAATTTTAATATTTGCTCATGGTGTTTTTTTGCATTAATTTTAATATTTTTAAATAATGTATTAAAACATTATTTATTTTGATTGCTAAGTTTTGTGCTTACCCATTTAATTGTGTTCCTAAGGGGAGTACCTCACTTACCTCACCTTGTAAGAGATTCTATACAAGGTATACCTGGGATTAGATATAAAGAACAATGAAGTCAGAACTGTGATATGGGGGTTTCCATTCCAGCTACCTGAAACTGAGGTTGCCCTATTTTAGTGAATTCAAAGCTGGGGATTCTGTAAATAGACATGGGGACTGTGAGGTCCCTGCACAAACAGGTCATACCTGTAAATTAAACTTTGTGATTATAATAATTTTTTTTTTTGAGACAGAGTCTTGCTCTGTCACCCAGGCTGTAGTGCAGTGGTGCAATCTCGGCTCACAGCAACCTCCGCCTGCTGGGTTCAAGAAATTCTCCTGCCTCAGCCTCCAGAGTAGCTGGGATTACAGGCACCCACCACCACGCCCGGCTAATTTTTAAATTTTTACTAGAGATGGGGTTTTGCCATGTTGGCCAAGCTGGTCTCGAACTCCTGACCTCAGGTGATCTGCCCACCTTGGCTTTGAGAACAAGAACACCATGTCTGCTGGTGTGTTAGTCCATTTTGTGTTGCTATAAAGAAATATGTGAGGCTGCATAATTTATAAAGAAAAGAGGTTTATTTGGTTCACAGTTCTGCAGGCTGTACAAAAAGTGTAATGACAGTATCAGAAGGCAAAGTGGGAGCTGGTATATCACATGGTAAGAGAGGGAACAAGAGAGATGCCAGACTCATTTATTTATTTATTTATTTATTTATTTATTTATTTGAGACAGAGTCTCACTCTGTAGCCCCAGCTGGAGTGCAGTGGTGCAATCTCAGCTCACTGCAACCTCTGCCTCCAGGGCTCAAGCAATTCTTGTGCCTCAGCTTCCCATGTAGCTGGGACTACAGGCGCCGGCCACCACGCCCGGCTAATTTTTGTATTTTTAGTAGAGATGGGGTTTCACCATGTTAGCCAGGATGGTCTTGATCTTCTGACCTTGTGATCCGCCCGCCTCGGCCTCCCAAAGTGCTGGGATTACAGGTGTGAGCCACCGCGCCCAGCCATCTAAACTATATCAGCTGGTGGTTTGCCCTAAGCCTTTCTCCCCTAAGTTTCTTTTTACAGAAATAAAGTTTGTCTTTATCTGATGTCAGCAGATTGCTGTTTGCTTTTGCCTGCTGTATTCCTTTAGTTTTTAAAATAGTCCAAATTCCTCATCCTTCCCTGAAAATGTTGCTCTTACGTTGACATAAGATGTCTAGTTTCATTCAGCAGTTAATATTATAATACAGTACTCAGATTAGAGTTTGCAGCTGTTGTCGTTAAATTTAGGTCATTCTAAATTTATAAGTTAGTTGGGAAGAAAAAAACCGCAAATTCTCAACCCTCATCACCATTTCTGCCTCTCAGTGCTCATATAAAATCACTACAGAAAAAGAAGGAATGCAGCAATAAAACAAGCTCATCTGTAACAGGATTAATTTTTAACTCTTTAATTCACTTGTTTCTCATAGGAAACTACATTAACATGACAGTTTTTTTTGTTGTTGTTTTTTTTGTTTTTTTGAGAGAGTTTCTCTCTTCTCCCAGGCTGGAGTGCAGTGGTGCCATCTCGGCTCACTGCAAGCTCCGCCTCCCGGGTTCATGCCATTCTCCTGCCTCAGCCTCCCGAGTAGCTGGAATTACAGGCTCCCGCCACCACGCCAGGCTAATTTTTTGTATTTTTAGTAGAGACGGGGTTTCACCATGTTGGCCAGGATGGTCTGGGTCTCCTGACCTCGTGATCCGCCAGCCTTGGCCTCCCAAATTGCTGGGATTACAGGCGTGAGCCACCACGCCCGGCCATGACAGTAGTTTTTGAAAATGCATTGGCACAGCATTCAAGAAGAGGAAATCGGACTCATGGTCTCTAAAGGACTTCCCAGCAATAATGTGCGGGGCTGATCATAAGTATCACTGAGAAAAGGCTATGCCTATGTGCACAACTGACCTGACCTTACATGCACATCAGTTCACCTCAACCACCATCCCGTCTGCTAAAATAAGTCACACTGGTTGCCTCTCAAAGTTCTCTATTCAAACCAGTAAACTCAGTTAAATAGGTTGTGAACAGGAAATTCCAAAAGTCACTGGGAAAAGATGTTATAAACTAAACTATTCATAGAAACTTTTTTATGAAAGCCAAAAAAGGAAAAATAAACAACTAAAATGCGTAAAAACCAAAAAATGGATGAGTAAAATGTGGCAGATGCATTCAGTGGAATATCATATAGTAATGAAAATTAAGGACATTAATTACATGTATCAGCATGCCTGAATCTCAAAAACTCAAGTTGAACAATAATAGTTTAAAAAAAATCACAGAGTTAATATGTATGTTCCAAGTCTATGAAGTCTTTAAAAAGAGGAAAAACAGGTCAGGCACAGTGGCTCACGCCTGTAATTCCAGCACTTTGGGAGGCCGAGATGGGCGGATCACGAGGTCAGGAGATCAAGACCATCCTGGCTAACACGGTGAAATCCCATTTCTACTAAAAAAAACCAAAAAAATCAGCCAGACGTGGTGGCGGGTGCCTGTAGTCCCAGCTACTTGGGAGGCTGAGGCAGGAGAATGGCGTGAACTCTGGAGGTGGAGCTTGCAGTGAGCCAAGATTGCGCCACTGCACTCCAACCTCGGCGACAGAGCAAGACTCCATCTCAAAAAAAGAAAAAAAAGGGAAAAACAAAACAGTATATTCAAAGAATCACAAATAAAAAATAAAGGAATGATAAAATTTAGGACAGCGTTTACCTTGGGGACTAATAAATATTGGTAATGTTTAATTTATTAAGCTAGCAGATGGACACATATATTTTCATTCATAGAACTTTTTTCCTAAATGTATATGTATGATATATGTCACATGCATGACATATATGTGCATGAATGTGACATATATGTGAACTACATATAGTTCACAAAAACTAAATGTAGATATGGTATACAATCACACAAAAGCACTTAATTTATCAATGTGTCTATATATACATTTATGCCTAACTTATGACAATAAATATACTCTCAAATACCTTGTCATCATTAAATCTAATATGTAGAATATTAAAATATGAAAGAGGATGCTGTATTTGTTATTAGTCATTTTTCTCCAGTCTATTTTCTTTTGTATCATTTAACAAACTAGTGGAGAACTTTACTCCCATTCCTTTTAGTGTTTTAAAATCTTTTAATTTAAAAATTATAGCTCTTAGATAATTGCCATATGTATTGTTTTAAAATTTTGTTTCCTATGGGTTGCTGTAAATCTATCCTAAGTGGCAAAGTTTTAAAAACAATGTGGGTCAAAAGTGCACAAAGCTCTGAAAATGAGAAAAGAAAATGACCAAACCTTTAAGATTCCTAGCATTAGTCTGCCTATCACCATAATGTTTGCTTGGAGCAAGGCAGGCTATGAACTGAACAACCTAATTTATGGCTGATGTGCTCTCTGGCCATTATGAGCAGAATGTGGGCTTCTTCACAGCACTGGCTCTCAGCATTTCTCTTCACGTTCTATGGGCTACAGCAAGTCACATGACCAATCCCGACTCCATTGTGTCAGGGATGTATAATCCTCTTACTTGGAGGACAGCAAGTAATTGGGAACAGTAATACAATTTGGCACACAAAACAAATCTTCAGAGAGTGTCAGGGTCAAGAGAGGCATTTGTCCAAGAAAAAGTTACTCTAAACTTGCAAGAAGATAAAAATCATAATGCTTGATTAAAAAAAATACTGAATTATTTTCTAATAATTTACTTGACCCTAACCTGACAACATTTGTAGGAGTGATATAAAGTCAGACTATTTACAGACTGTGAGTCTAGAGGTCAGCCAGCAAAATTTAGAAATTATCATGACTCTGTAGTCCAGTGGTTTACTGTCATAAAAGATATTTTATCATGAAATAGACCACCAAGTAGGACAACAGACCACTGAAATAAACCATCAAATGACATCCTATAATTTAAAGGTATGATGAAAAATGGAAAGAGTAAATGTTTCTTCTAGAGTTGTCATTTGGTGCTTCTGTTAGAAGGGCTATGGAGGAGGCCGGGCGCAGTGGCTGACGCCTGTAATCACAGCACTTTGGGAGGCTAAGGCGGGTGGATCACGAGGTCAGGAGATCGAGACCATCCTGGCTAACACGGTGAAACCCCGTCTCTACTAAAAATACAAAAAAATCAGCCTCAGCCGGGTGTGGTGGTAGGCGCCTGTAGTCCCAGCTACTCGGGAGGCTGAGGCAGGAGAATGGCGTGAACCCGGGAGGCGGAGCTTGCAGTGAGCCGAGATCGCGCCACTGCACTCCAGCCTGGGCGACAGAGCGAGACTCCATCTCAAAAAAAAAAAAAAAAAAAAAGTTTGTCACAGTTTGATCTATTTCTAACACCTGGTGGCATTTTTACAGCATAACCTTTAAAAAGTCATTCTAGAATATCCTAATAGATGTATACATCCCTCTACCTAAATTTTTGTAGATGCTATTTGCCTACATAGTGAATGACATTGTATTTCAGCAGAATTTATTATTCAACTTTTAAAAACAAAGCTCCTGCATTTACATCCATTTTCCATATCTCTATGTCATAAAGATAATGAATTTAATTGGACGATTTTCTTTCAAATGTGTGCAGCCTCCTTCCACTTCCAGGTCTGAAAGAGGACAGTATATTTTATAGACCACAGGATTGCCAAAGAATGGAAACTGGAGTGAGTGGAAGATTTCACATAGTTTTACTTGTGATACTCTAGAGACTAGTGGTGAGGTGTCTTGGAGATGGCATAATAATACAAATAACTAAATATTAATGAGTTGTTACTGTATATGGCACTATGTTAAAGGTTTCATAGGCATCACTCCTCATCACAACCATTTTTTTTAAACAGCTTTATTGGGATATAATTCACATATCATACAATTCACCCATTTAAAGTATACACTTGAGTGGTTTTTAGTCTGTTCAGGGGTTGCGCAGCTATCACCACAATTAATTTTAGGGCATTTTCATCACCCAAAAAATAAACTCCATGACCCTTAGTAGTCTTTCCTCATTTCTCTCCTCGCTCCATCTATCCTCTCCTCACCATCCCTCGGCCCCAGGTGATTGCTTATCTTCTTTCTGTCCAGAAAGAAGATACATTTGTTCTTTTCTGGACATTTAACTATCTAAGTGTAATTATACATCTTTTGGCCAGTATCTTCACATTGCCCCCAACATCCCGGTCTCTGGTAACAACCATTTTACTTTCTACTTCTATGACATAAAGTTTTTTGTTTTTTTTTTTTTTTTGAGATGAAGTCTAGCTCCCGTCACACAGGCTGGAGTGCAGTGGTGCGATCTCGGCTCACTGCAACCTCCACCTGCCCGAGTTCAAATGATTGTCCTTCCTCAGCCTCCCAAGTAGCTGGGATTACAGACGTGTGCCACCATGACCGGCTAACTTTTGTATTTTTAGTAGAGATGGGGTTTTGTCATGTTGGCCAGGCTGGTCTCGAACTCCTGACCTCAGGTGATCCACCCTCCTCGGCCTCCCAAAGTGCTAGGATTACAGGCATGAGACACCACACCCAGCCCAACTTTTTAGATTCTACATATGCGTGAGATCATGCAATATTTCTCTTTCTGTGCCTAACTTATTTCACTTAACCTAATGTCCTCTGGGTTCATCCACATTGTTGAAAATAACAGGATTTCATTCTGTTTTTCGGTTCAATAGTATTCCATTTTGTATATATACCACATCTTAAAAATCCATGTATTCATTGATGAACACTTAGGTTGATTGCGTATCTCGGCTATTGTGAGTAACACTGCAGTAAATGTAGAAGTGAAGATATCTCTTTGACATACTGATTTCATTTTCTTTCCATATATGCCATGAGTGAGATTGCTGGGTCATATGCTGGTTCTAGTTTTAAGGTTTTGAGGAACCTCCATAATGTTTTTCATGATGGCTATACTAATCTACAACACAACCCATTCTAAAATCTCATTTTAAAGATGAGAATTATGGTGGATCAGCCATTCATCCATGGTCACTCAGCCAGCAAAGTTCAGAGCCAGGTCAGGAACATCACCTGTCCTCTGCCTCACCTTGAACCATTTCTTGTGTTGCCTTGCAGGGAGGGTGATGCCTGCCCCCTCATGTGTCAGTCTGTTAAGTCCAGTAGTGAAGGAAAGTGTTCACATGTCCATATGCACTGCAGATGAAGAGAGTATGGAAGCTTGGAGGGAGAAATTGCTCTCTTTCTTTCTGTCCTTTTTTTTTTTTTTTTGAGACGGAGTCTTGTTCTGTCACCAGGCTGGAGTGCAGTGGCACAATCTTACCTCACTGCAATCTCTAACTCCCTGGTTCAAGCGATTCTCCTGCCTCAGCCTCCCAAGTAGCTGGGATTACAAGCAGATGCCACCACGCCTGGCTAATTTTTGTATTTTTAGTAGAGACGGGGTTTCACCATGTTGGCCAAGATGGTTTCAATCTCCTGACCTCATGATCTGCCTACCTCGGCTTCCCAAAGTGTCTGTCCCTTCTTTATTCACCAGCCACAATGACACACAGAACATAGCAGGAAGAAAATAGTTCATATTTATTCCTAAGAATACAAACTTCTGTTACCATTCTAAATTTCCAGAAAAACTTATTGTGAGTGCTAAACTAATATCATCCTGACCTAAGACAAATTGTCAGTTCCTAAGGGTGAGATTTATAGGAGAAAACCATGTCTACGCTTGAGGCAGAGTTCTTAGTAGAGATACAATAGCCAGTTGCTATTATTTCAAAGTTTGTCTGTCTCTAAATATTGCCTGCTTAGGTCTGACTATGCTAGGATTAGTGATCATCTGCTCTGAATTAAAGGTTTAGATGCACTCTTCCCAGGATAAAATTAAGTTTGGGGACTTTCTCTTTTCCTGGGAGCAAAAACCTCAGGAACTAAGTGTGCCATATGCTGGAAGATGGAAACATTCCAACAGCCAGAAGTAGAGGGAAGATAAAAATGGCTTCCCTAAAGCAAGGCAAATCAGCGACAGCCAGTCCTGTGGCCACCACTAATCACTTGTAAATGAACACTGCGATGTGTTTCAAAAGCCCTCATTCTGAGTCTGCCTGATCCGCTACTGAAATGTTAATTATATGCCTAATCTTCTCTTGCCAGCAAAGGCAGCAGAGTTGCTAAAGATCATAGCAGGTAAAAGCCTTCAAGGAGAGGTAAGGAGTAAATGGAGCTGGGAGGGAATGGTGTCTCTCAGGACAGAGCCTGGCTCATTGAAAGGGCATAGTCCTACCCTATAAGGGATGCCTCCCAGTGTGACCAGGTCTTCTCTGATTTCTTTTTATGAGAAACCAGATATCTGATTATTTTTATGAGAAATTGGAGTTTTACAAATTAGCAAAACTGTGCTGTGCTGGGAAAATAGAATAAACCTGAAGGCCAGAGGTGTGCTTGGGACAGTCACTTACAGAACCAGAGCAAATACTTAGATAGAGCAATGATGTGTTTTAATGAAAACAGGGACTACTGTGCTTTGTAAATGTCTTTATGCCTTCTAAACGTCCTTTCTCCTGAAGTCTATAACGTGACATGGGATGGCAAAGTATTTTTTGGCATGAACCATTGCATTGAATATCTTAACCCATTTGTGTCACTGTAAAAAAAACTCCTGAGACTAAAAAATGTATTTAAAAAAGAGGTTTATTTGGCTCATGATTCTGCAGCCCATACAGGAAGAATGGCACCAGCATCTGCTCAGCTTCTGGTGGATTTCTCAGGTTGCTTCCACACATGGCGGAAGGCAAAGGGAAGCCAGCCTGTAGTGAGATCACATAGTGAGAAAAGAGGAGAGACGGGGGATGGGGTGCCAGGCTCTTTGTAACAACTAGCTTTCTTGGGAACTAACAGAGAGCTCATTCATCCCCTCTCCCCAGGGAGGGCAACAATCTTTTCATGAGGGATCTGCTCCCAAGACCCTAACACCTCCCATTAGGTCCCACCAACACAGGGGTTCAAATTTCAACATGAGGTTTAGGAGACAAACATCCAGGCTATGTCATTGAATCCCTAATAGGCTGAGGTAATGTGTTAAAAATAAGTTGTAAATAATTATATGCAAAAACTCGTAGCATTTTGGAAACTTCGCAAGATAATGAAAATATTTATCTGGATTTTAACTTAATTCACTCCATATTCTACACAAACGTATTTTTAAAAGATAATACAATATTTGAGACATTAATATATGTTAGATAACCAATTTACATCCTCAAAAGCTAAGAAAGTGTTAAGTTGCCCTTTCTTAATAAAAACAAAATTTATGATGACAACAGTTTTTTGTTTGTTTGTTTGTTTTATTGAGACAGAGTCTTGCTCTGTTGCCCAGGCTGTAGTGATCATGGCTCACTGCAGCCTTGACCTCCTGGGCTCAAGTGATTCTTCCACCTGTCTTTGGAGTAGCTGGGATTACAGGCACATGCCATCATATCTGGTTATTTTTTGTAGAAGCTGTGTTTCCGCATGTTGCCCAGGCTGGTCTCAAACTCCTGGGTTCAAGCAATCTGCCTGCCTTGACCTTCCAAAGCGCTGGGATTTTAGGTGTGAGCCACTGTGCCTGGCCTATGATGATAACTTTTTAAAAGACAAAATTAGAACAAATTTAGTTATAGATGTAATTGGCTTCTATTTGTAAGTCATGAATCAGGGCAGCCTTCATTCTATAAAATAGGATGAGAGCTTCCACAGACAACAGAAGAACAGTAGCTTCTGTAAAATGAGAACAATTAAACAAAACAATAGACAAAAAGCCTGATTGGTTAAGATCAGGGTTAATCCAGGTTAATTTGTTGTAAGGGTTAAAGCAGAGAAAAGTTCCTTTTTGCACTGACTCAGGTAGACCGGAATTTCCTGTCTTGAGGAAAAACTGCTCTGTTCTGGGACCTGTTTACTTTCTTAAAGTTTCAGTTTGATTATGTGGTATTTCGCATAAGTGACTACATTTTTGTTGGGTCTGATCGACTGGGGCCTAGTGCAGGATGTCAGTCGAAAACAGTGGCCTCCCATAGTTTTTGTTTAACATAGCACATGAATAAAAATGCGATTATTTTAAAAGAGTTATTATAATAAATTTTGATAAATTTGCTCAAAGTCATTATCTCAAATTTAATTATCAAATTATCTGAAATTTAATTAATTGCAGTATGTGTCATTTATTTCAAAAGTGAAATAAAAACCTGTTCCACAAATCACAGTTTAGTTTATTTTCAAATTCAAACTTTACTTGCTTCACTGAATCTAGCAAAAGTAAATGTTTCAAAATAATGCAAAAAAAAGAGGTTTGTAAAGTTGGTAAGAAAATATTTGCTGAGCAAATTATCAGATGTTTATTGTCTTACCTATGTCATTTCCTATATATTTACATTCACATTGATTTGTATTAGCTATCAAGTTAATCATGTTAAAAAAAGTGGTTGTGTTTGATGTTGAAATTAATATTTAAAGATTTAAAAATTATGACAAAGTATTCTGTATTATCTCACACTTAACTGGTAATGTCTTAAAGATTTCTGGCTACAAACTAGTTTTAAAAGACATTAGTTTTATGGGCATTGCATGCATTGCATTGATAAAAGCAGCATTGCATTGGTATTTAACACCAGGCCATGACTGAAAGGGCTTCAGAAGACATCATGATGAACTACATACAGAGTAATGGCAAGTTTACTATAAAATTAACATTCTCAGTTGTCACAAGAAATCTGACAATCACTAAAATGGCAAGCACTGTGTTCTATTTGTGTCCTTTTCAAACATGATTGATAAGAATTTGTTACCTTATTAGCATGTCATAAGTAGACAGCAAAGTATGTTTTAAATTTGAAAATTATTCAACTTTCAAATTCTACTTTCAGCAATGTGCACAGTGATAGTAATGAAAGCAGCTATCAGAATACTCTATTTTCTTCATAGTTAGCTGCCAAATACTTCTTTTTTTCTATCCAGATCATACTTATATTGCTTTTGTGCCTTTGAGCATAGTCATAAATTAATACACAGAGGAAGCAGGGCAGTGACAGCTATACATTTTTCTACAGAAGATCAGCTATTAAATCAAGAACCAAGAGAACCATCTCAGCCTGGACACTGAGAACCGAAGCCACACCTTCCCACTGATATTAACATGACTTTGTTATTCTATTGTTCCATTAGTATTACTTTTCAAGGACTGTCCTACCTCCAGAATGGTTTGATTTTTCATTATAGGAACTTCCCAAATGCTTTATCAACTCTTCAGGGGAAAGCATAGACCGAGTTTACAGCTTGAGTCTTTGAATCCTTCCCCAAAAATCCTCACCTCGCTATTTTCTCTAAGCCCAGACTGTTGTATCATGATTCTCACACAATTCTAATCAAATCCTCTCCTTCAGAGACCCATCTTAAACCAAACTTGCAATTCTCAATAAATTCTGATCTCCCCTTCTCTCCTCTGAGATGCTGATAGAAATTTACAAAGGCTGTACTCTTTCCCTTGCCAGTGTATTAGTTTTCTATTGCTGCTGTAACAAATTACCACAAACAGTGTTGTAAACAATCCAGACTTGTTATCTTACAGTCCTCTTGGTCAGACGTTCAATGTGGGTCTCACTGACCTAAAATCCAGGCATCAGCAGGGTAGAGGTTCCTCCTGCAGGCTCTGGGCTCCTGTGTCTGACTTTTCCAGCATCTAGAGGCTGCCTGCTGTCCTCAGCCCCTGGCCCCTTCCTCCACCTTCACAGTCAGCAATGATAGGCTGGGAGGCCTTCTCATGCTGCCATCTCTTTGGTTCTTTCTCTTCTGCCTCCCTCTTCCACTTTTAAGAATTTGTGATTAGCCCCATCTGGATAATCCAGGATAATCTCCCTATTTCAAAGTGAGTTAACAACTTTAATTCCATATGTGGTCTTAATTTCCATTTGTCATGTAAATTCACATGTTCACATATTCCAGAGGTGAGTGTGTGGACATCTTTGGGAGGTCAATTATTTTCCTGCCACATAGATAAGCAATAAACTTTGCAATAAGCCGGGTGCGGTGGCTCACGCCTATAATCCCAGCACTTTGGGAGGCTGAGGTGGATCACCTGAGGTCAGGAGTTCGAGACTAGCCTGGCCAACATGGTGAAACCCCACCTCTACTAAAAATACAAAAAATTAGTTTGGCATGATGTCACATGCCTGTAATCCCAGCTACTCATGAGGCTGAGACAGGAGAATCGCTTGAACCTGGGAGGCGGAGGTTGCAGTGAGCCGAGATTATGCCACTGCACTCCAGCCTAGGCGACAAGAACGAAACTTTCATCTCAAAAAAAAACAACTTTGCAATAAATAAGCAATCAACTTTGTCTCATCAACATGCTATGTTGGTGATATTTGGGGATACAGCTTTGACAAGCAATTAGCACAAACATGACCTACTTGCAGAAGCTTGTCATAGCTATTATTCTAAATATGGTAATATATGACTGTAATAATCCAAGCCAAGAATTATGACATTTTAAATCCAGACACACTCTTACTCCTGCAATATCCTCAAATGGACATTAACATACAAATATTTTAATTAGATTCTTTTAAATTCTTAAGATTATGTGATATAACCCAAAAGTGGGGCTGAAATGTCAGGTGACAATAACACCCAAATGGAGGTTCCACTCAGCACTTCCCGGGAGACCCCCCAATATATATACACTCTTTACAGAAACATATTTGGAAATGAATTCATTATTCATAAGTAGTTGTGAATAGTTAAAAAACAGATTTTACATTTCACATTCAATAGAACTCCCACAGAATGTCGATTCTCATTATTCGTGGATTTTGTATTTTCAAATCCACCTTCTTGCTAAAATGTATTTGTATTTGCAAATTCACCCACCTGCTAAAATTTATTACTAACCCCAAAATTCACACTCACAGCACCTTTGTTGTCATACACAGACTGGCCAAAAATTTCATTCTCCCAGCTTGCACATTCCCAGCTGATGTTGAACAAAACCATGTTCTGCCTTCTTGTTTCAGCTCTCATACTAAAATCAAGTGTCCTTTTCACAATCTGTTTAGTGTCGCGGTTTTCATATTTTTGTGCTTTTTTGGTGATTTTGATGTTTACAATGGCCTCCAAACATAGTGCTAAAGTGCTCTCAAAGCACAAAAAGACCGTGATATGCATTATGGAGGCACATGTGACATAAACTTTGTTCAGATATGACCTATAGTGCCATTGGCTATAATCTCAATGCTGATAAATAAATTTTATATATTAAATGAGGTGTCTTTAAACAGAAACACATATAAAACAAGATTATATCTTGATCATTTGATGAAAATGTTGCAGCCAGAGGCTCACAGAAACTTTCCCTTACATTTTCCCAAGAAGTAACAATTTAGTACTTGCTAATGTTGGAGCTGTGAAAACCATATCCTCAAAAATGGCACTTTGACATGTTGAGTGCTTTGAATTAAATAAAATTGAAAGGCCTCAGAAATAAGCCTCAGGACCAACATCTCTGTCTAACACCATCAGCCCCCCCAACCTCACCCTACTGTATTAGTCTGTTCTCATGCTGCTGATAAAGACATACCTAAGACTGAGTAATTGATAAAGAAAAAGAGGTTTAATGGACTCACAGTTCCACATGGCGGGGAGGCCTCACAATCACAGTGGAAGGCAAAAGGCACACCTTACATGGCAGCAAACAAGAAAGAATGAGAACCAAGTGAAAGAGGTTTCCCCTTATAAAAACATCAGATCTCGTGAGACTTATTCTGTTCCAGGAGAACAATATGGGGGGAACAGCCTCCATGATTCAATTATTTCCTACTGGGTCCCTTCCACAACATGTGGGAATTATGGGAGCTACAATTCAAGATGAGATTTGTGTGAGGACGTAGCCAAACCATACCACCTACCATCCTCTTTCTTTCCTGAAGCAAGGAAGCAAGAAAGGAGAGGCTTTTGCTGAAGTTTCCTTATCTGATTAAGTCTGACCAATGGAGGTTTCTCCAGAAGAAATGCAGTGTTTTTGTTTGTTTGTTTGCTTGTTTTAATTTAGCCCAGTCAAACTGACACATAGAAATGCAGGGGTTTTTTTGTTTTTTTTTGAGACGGAATCTCGCTGTGTCACCCAGGCTGGAATGCAGTGGCATGATCTTGGCTCACTGCAACCTTTACCTCCTGGATTCAAGCAATTCTCCTGCCTCAGCCTCCCAAGTAGCTGGGATTACAGGCATGTGCCACCATGCCCGGCTAATTTTGTGTATTTTTAGTAGAGACAAGGTTTCACCATATTGTCCAGGCTGGCCTCGAACTCCTGACCTTGTGATCCACCCACCTTGACCTCCCAAAGTGCTGGGATTAACACCGTGCCTGGTCTGTTTTTTTGTTTTTTTGTTTGTTTGTTTGTTTTTTGAGACGGAGTCTTGCTCTGTCACCCAGGCTGGAGTGCAGTGGCGCAATCTCAGCTCACTGCAAGTTCCACCTCCCGGGTTCACGCCATTCTCCTGCCTCAGCCTCCCAAGTAGCTAGGATTACAGGTGCCCGCCACCGCACCCGGCTGATTTTTTGGTATTTTTTAGTGGAGACGGGGTTTACCGTGTTAGCCAGGATGGTCTCGATCTCCTGACCTCGTGATCCACCCTCCTCGGCCTTCCCAGAGTGCTGGGATTACAGGCGTGAGCCACTGCACCGGGCCAGAAATGCAGTTGTTTTAAAACTCCCTCTCTACAGATCTTATCGTATAACCAGGAAAGAGTAACCACTAGAGAGGAGAAAATAAGTCATTACCATGTCCAGACAGACTTTTCATCTATCCTTCTGAGGGCAGTTCAGAGAGATTCTGCGAAAGATTTTATCTGCATAATGACAACCTTTGTTTACAATGAAGTTCTGGTCTCACCTTTCCACAATTTGCTTGTACCTCCCCTAGAGCTCAGAGGAACTTTGTACCAGGCCAATTGTCTTTTCTTTGAGCGCATTCATTTTCCCTAAAATAATTTACTTTCCCTCTAGGTGTGCCCACAGTCCCCCTTTTCCCTGTCCCCTGTGAATAGGATATTTAAGAATTAACCAACTAGAGGGCATTTAAGGCTTAACCAAAGCCCTTCTTTGAGTCTCATATTTTTAGGACTCCCATCTCCATGTGCACATTAGTAAATTGCATGCATTTTTCCCTTGTTAATCTGTCTATTGTCAGCTCATTTCAGCAGTGAACCATCAGAGGGCAGAGGGGAAGATTTCTCTCTGCCCCTACAGTAATGTGATATTTACAGAAACTTTGTAGAACATAACTACTGTGAATAATGAGAATCAACTGTATACGTCACCTCTGAATACCTCTCTTCTCTCTTCACTGCATTCCTTTGGCACAGAGGTGGAGCCAAACTCTAGCGGCTAGGGAAGTAAACAAAAGACTGGGTCTAAGTCACCTGTTTCCCTAAAGGTAGCATCACCCTCTGAAGGTGCCCCTTACAGGCCTCTCTGGGAAGGGTTTCACAATCTCCTCCCACACTTTACAGTTGGCAAATTATGGAGCCAAGGGCTAAGTCCAGTGCCCATTTGGGCAACAAGCTAAGAATGTTTTTTACATTAATGACAGGCTGGGAATAAAAAAAAAACAAAAACGGCAAAGAAAATAATATGCCCTAAAACTCTATGTGACACATAAAGCCTAAATATTTACTATCTGGGCCTTTACAGAAAAAGCTTGCTGACCCCTTCTTTGCAGGCTCAAGTATGGCAAATATCTAGTGTTTGGGAAATAATTTAAAACAAAACCTGTTCGGGAAACCTCTCCACAAAAGTAGAATAGATGTTGTTGAATAAACACTAAAGCTCACTTCAATGTGCATCACAAGAAATCTGCTAAAGAGATGGAAAAACAGACAGAAATCTCACCCTTTCATGTGGCCAAGTAGGTAAAACCCTCACATACACGTTCTCAAGATCGATGATAAGTAGTTTGCAACTAAGTAAAAGGACTTGACAGCACCATTTGCCACATAGAATTCATCCCAAAATCACCGGGTAATTGAAATTGGCCATGGGTGCTTGCTAATTACCTTTATCCAAAGGAAAAACAAATTCTCATATCTTTATACCAGGAGGTAGTTTTGCAATGTGGAGCCAGACGCCTAGGTAACATTAGGCTCCTACCCTCCCATGAAAATGTCAATAAAAAGAGTCCAACTTTGTAACATATTTGTAGAGATTTATTCTAAGCCAAATATGAGTGACCATGGCCCACGACACAGCCCTCAGGAGATCCTGAGAACATGTGTCCAGGGTGGTTGCCGCACAGCCTAGTTTATACATTTTAGGGAGACATGAGACATGAATCAAATATATTTAAGATATACTTTGGTTCAGTCCAGAAAAGTGGGACAATTCAAAGCAAGGGGGTGTCTAGGTTATAGGTAGAATGAAAAAATTTTGGATTGGCAATTGGTTGAAAGAGTTATTATCATAGAAAACAATGTCTGGGTTATGATAAGAGGTTGCAGAGACCAAAGTTTGATCATGAAGATGAAGCCTCCATGTGGCAGGCTTCAGAGAGAATAGATTGTAGAGGTTTCTTCTCAGACCTAAGGCTTGTGTTGATGTTAAACGGTGATTGGCTTTTCCTGAATTCCAAGAGGAAAGAGGGCATAATGAGGCATATCTGACCCTCCCTCCCCATTGTTGCGGGACTTTTCCTTAGTTCAGCTAAAGATGCGGTCCTTGTCCCATGGCCACGAAAATTTAGGCTTGCAGACGAGTTGAAGGGTGAGTAAAGCAGGGTTTTATTGGGTGAAAAGGAAAAAAAGGGGGAACAGGGACCATCTGCAAAGTCAGAGTCTCTGCTGGTGTGCTTCCTGCCTTGCAGATTGAATCCCAGATTCCACATAGGAAGAGGTGGGGCCAGGCTCCTCCCGCTGCAAACAGTGCAAACTTCTGTGGCTCCACCCCAAGGTGCATTCCTTCCAGTGTGGGCTGGGTGCAGTTTCACTGGGGACCCTCTCCCACCTGGCTGTCTCACCATCATGGCCTAAACCAGTCTTTCAGGTTAAATTTAGGGTGCCCTGGCAGAGGAGGGGTCCATTCAGATGATTGCAAGGGGTGGAGGGGGTGGCTATGAGTTTTATTTTTGGTTTATAAAGATGAGGAGATGAGGTACAATCCTCCTTGGTGATTCTATCTGAGAGATAGTTCCAGACCCTTGAGAAACACATTCCTACATTGTAAAACCTGCAAGAGACTTGTTTATCTTTTTTCTTTAAAAAATTGTTATATCCCTAAGAAGCAGAGAAAGAATGTATGTTTCTAAAAGAAAATATTCTGAGGAAATGGTGGTGGTGGTGGTGGTGGTGGTGGAGATCTCTTTCCCTTTTTCCATCAGGGAGAATTATTATTTTTTTCTTATGTTCCATTTGTATTTACTGTTACACTAGTTAACTAAATATCTAGCCAAAAGGAACTATAATTTGAGAAGGTGGTTCCCATGACTTCTCCTCTTTCTTTTCTTTTAGACTTCTGCTTCCTCAGAAAAGCCCTCATTTTGTCCCAAGGTACTCAGATCTGTCACTCTACTTAAATCCAATCAGCAAAACAACAGCTCTGCAGTTAGCTGACTTGCTTCTAACCTCCATCATCTAAAGTAGAATATTAACCTCTTATATCATTATTCAAAATTGTCACCTGGGATTTCAGCTCCTATTCTAACAGGTCAATGGAAGCATTTCCTGAAGAGAAACAGGAGTGTGTGTGTTTTGGGAGTATGGAAGATATTTCTACTAAGAAAAGGAGTTTTTCTCCACAGTGTTAACATTAGAAATCTAGCACTTACCATTTTACAAATTGAATACCTGAGGCGTAGGGAGGTGAAGTGGCTTCCTTGAAGGAGACAAGTAGCAAATGTGGAGGTTCATGTCTGCAGCCTATAGAACCCAGGAACCCTCTTTCCAGTATGCCAGACTAACCTGGGAACCCAATTAGCTGCCATCAAAAGTATAAGAATTCTTTTTATTTGCCTATTATCTCTCATGATAAGTGAATCACTTACTGAGCACAATTCCTACAAAGTGCAAAATAACCAAAGTCCCCAGAGTAGCTTCCTCTACATCGTGAGCTGCGACTCCAGTAAAAGAGGCTGGCAACTGTCAAAGACAAAATGCACCGGACTGTGGAGCATATGATTTCATTAGGACTATTTGTAATAGAGAGAACATGGCCAGATCTCAGCAGGTTGTGACTGTGTAACTGGTGGTATAATTTACTATTAAAATTATTTTGCAATCGGGGGGGTCTTAGTCAACTCAACAGGAAATGTTTATCTTTGGATTTTGTTAGTTCGGAGGGACAAACAGTTCTAATCTTAGCTAATTAATAATGAGACAAAGAATGGGTGGTTGGAGGATCTGTATTTTGCCTTGTCAGCAGATTTAGGCCAAAGGGGAAAGGTCTATGTTTGGCCTTGTCATCAGCAATGTGCTAATTGTGACTCCTAATGGGGATGGAACTGGGTGTGTGCTTGGACATGGCATTCCATATGTGCCTAGGACATGCTGTCTTTTTAAGAGAAAATAAGAATCTGGCCAGGCACGGTGGCTCATGCCTGTAATCCCAGCACTATGAGAGGCCGAGGTGGGTGGATCCGAGGTCAGGAGATCGAGACCATCGTGCCTAACATGGTGAAACCCCGTCTCTACTAAAAATACAAAAAAATTAGCCAGGCGTGGTGGCGGGCACCTGTAGTCCCAGCTACTCGGGAGGCTGAGGCAGGAGAATGGCGTGAACCTGGGAGGCGGAGCTTGCAGTGAGCCAAGATCACGCCACTGCACTCCAGCCTGGGCGCAACAGAGCTAGACTCCATCTCAAAAAAAAAAAAAAGAAAAGAAGAATTTAATTTCTTCAGGGATCCTGAGTATCTCTCATTACCTAAAGTGTTCATTTATTCCAAACGATTAACTTTCTATTTATGTGTGAGGTTTGTGGGAGACCATAGAGAAGTTTCAATTGTCTAAAACACCTATGTATTTCTTTACATAATTCATTTATTATATCCCTTGCTGAATGTTCTGGCTGAGAAAGATTTAATTTAAGCTTTCCATCAATGAGAACAAAGATGAGGCTTGCTGAAATATGTTGAAGTTCACTGGACAGCAAATATCCAGCTCTGTTCTATATTCAAAGTTGAAAAGTGATGGAAACCTCATCCTCATCCTCAGGGCTCAGAAAAGTCACAAGGTCTTTGACTTTGAAGAGTGGAACAAGAGGGCAACATGTTTTCTAGTAAGTAAAGTAAGTGAGGCTATGGAGTAGGTTTCAGAGTGGCACTTTCAATCTTACTCAGAAATGTCAAAGTCTTTACAAAGACTTCTTTTAGACCTGTAAGCCTAGAATTAATATAAATGCTCACCTAGGTCAAATTCAATGATATTTATCTTAAAGGGCTTTCAAATCTAAGTGGGTTTCAATAAGGCAAACCCTTCTGAGTCTTTTATTTCCCTAAGCATAAAATTCTGTCTTCTCTACCTTCTGTACTTCTCAGCGTTAGCAAAGGAATCTCATGATAATTGAATTCAATAGTAGTTTATTTGATGCCAACTATTTTCCTGGCTCTACGCTGGGCCCTGGGTACACAACAATGAAAACAATGTCCTCCTCTCCACCACCCAGGCTACCTTCTCCTCTAAATTGAACAATTGTCTATGATTCACCAACAACAAGAACTTTCTTTACCTACCTACCTACCTAAAATATATAAACACAATTGACAACTTCAGGCATGTTCTTTCGATTGGAGGACAATTACAAATAGTTGTCCTTTGTATTGATGAAAAGGCTGGTGGCAAGGTTGGCTGTGGCCTGCGCAGCAGGCTAGATGGGCCTTTCAGGAGGACTTGCTAGGTTGCAGTGCCCCAGAGCAATTTATGACATAAAATCTGTAATATTTGAGAGATAATTGTCACATCTTACAATCAAGATCAAATAACTGGATTCTTCTTTTGTCTGCAAACAATGATTGTGTTTGCCCATGGTGAAGCCGACCTGCATGTCAAGGAGCTCGATGAAGATGGAATCCCAGTGCTGGCTGCCAGGATGAGGGTCATTTTGGTTGCAGGCAAGGATGATAGAATGTTGCCAAAAAGAGAGGAAAAACAAACTTTCAGTTATGACAAGTGAAAAACCACATTTTTTATTTTGAGGTTTAGCATTTCTCAAAATAATTACAGTTACATACTTCCATACTACGTACTTCTCTCTCAAAGATTAGTTGGTTGGATTTATCTAGGGCTTGAACACAATATCCTATCAACCTTGTTGTAATACTTTACATATCATTTGCATTGTTTTTACTCATTTAGCTCAGTTTCCATTGAAATGTTACCTTTGCTGATTATTGCTACCTCTAGATTTCCTGTCCTTGTTTTTATGAGAAAGTGTGTAGCTATGTTGTTACATTAGAACTATATAAAGAGCATTAAAAGATGTACTTATTTCACAAATTGTCAAAATATTAACAAAATATAAAGCAAAAGACAATAGAGATATATAAACATAGCCCTTAAGAGCTGTAGATACACTCTTTTTTTGCCAAAGATTTCTATTTTTTATTGTAGATTTAGAGCAGGGGTACGTGTGCAGGTTTGCTACAAGGATATATTGCATGATGTTGAGGTTTGGGCTTCAACTGAACCCATCACTCAAATAGTGAACATAGTACCCAATAGGTAGTTTTTCACCCTTTGCCCCTTCCCTCTTTTCTGTCCTTCAGATTCTCCAGAATCTATTGTTCACATCATTGTGTACATGTGTACCGAATGTTTAGCTTCCACTTGTAGGTAAGAACATGTGGTATAAATATACTCTTAAATTGTTCAAAGACAATGAATACATCAAAAATATTTCCAAGTACCTTGCCTGAGAGTTTTATCTGAGTGAAAAGAGTTTTCCTTTTATTAATCCCAGGTTGATATGAGCTTCACTTTGTTCTCTGTGGAGTAAAATCCTACCTCTCCGAGGTTTTTGTTTTTAACAATTCTCATTGATTTTTATTGTACATATAAAAATGAAATCATTTAAGAAGATTCATAATGACAAGATATCTGTAGAGTAAAACCAGAAAGAGTTCAAGCTTTATGACAGCAAAGGAAACAATTAACAGATTGAAAAGGCAACCTATAAAATAGGAGAAAATATGTGCAAACTATTTATCTAATAATGCGTTAATATCCAACATATATAAGGAAACCCTACAACTTAATAGCCAGAAACAAATTACCAGATTTTTAAAAGGTGTACAGTACTTGGATTGACATTTCTCTAAAAGAATATCGAAGTAGCCAACACACATATGAAAAATGCTCAATGTCACTAATCATCAGAGAAATGCAAATCAAAACCATAATGAGATAACAGCCATCGTGGCTGTTGTTAAAACAGCAACAAAAACAACAAGTGTTAGCAAAGATTTGGAGAAATTGGAATCCTTGTACTCTATTTGTGGGAATGTAAAATGGTGCAGCCATTATAGAAAACAGTATGGAGGCTCCTCAAAAACATTAAAAATAGAACTGTCATATGATCCAGCAATCCCACACTTGGTATTTATTCAAAAAATTAAGATCAAGACCTTGAAGGCATATATGAACTCCTATGTTCACTGCAGCAGTATTCACAATAGCCAAGATGTAGAAGCCGCATACAGACCCATCGACATATGAATAGATAAGGAAAATGTGGCATCTACTTACAACAAAATATTATTGTCTGGAATGAAATCCTTCCATATGTGGCAACCTGGATGAACCTTGATGACGTTATGCTAAGCGAAATAAGCCAAAAGGAAAATACAGTGTGAGTCCATTATTATATGTACAATATAAAATAACCCCATTCACAGAAGCACAAAGTGCAGTGGGTTACCAGGGGCTGGGAGAAGTGGAAAATAGGGAGTTACTGTTTAACAGGTATAAAGCTTTAGGTATGCAAGATGAATAAGTCCTAGAGATCTTCTATGTACAACATTGTGCCTGTAGTTAAGAACACTGTGTTGTATTCCTAAAAATTTAAAAGGGTAGCTCTCATGCTGTTTTTATCCCAATTTTTAAAAATTAGATTGCATGGAAAAGAAGAAGATCCTTGCACATGGGCTTTTCCTCTTTCCATAATTTCAAATTGCAAGCAAATTAATCTGAGATGATGACTTATATTTCTCCTCAACTACAATTTTACTTCTGCCTCAGGAGGATCTCTTATGAATTTCTGATAACCTAGTTTTCCTCTGCTTCTCCACTCACAGGTTGTCCTAAAATCCTAGTTAATTCACATGCTTGAAATTGCTTGCATGGTTTTTAAATTTCAAATAAACAATACCTTTGATTAGACTCACGGGCTTCTGATCAAACCCATAGACTTTCTTTCATCAAAACTAAACACTTCAGTAGATCCTAGAAAGACAGTGAAAACTATCTGCAAGTATAGATATGATGCTGAATAATGTGTTTAAAATATATGAAGCTTTATACATACACATACATTTTTAGTATGAGGGTATCTCTGGCCTATTCACTTAAGGAAAAACATACCACCAGAAATGGAATTCCCTTTCAGTATCAGAGGTTAATATGTTAAATCCCATTGTTAGCTAACATTTTTCTAAAATATACCAACTAGAAGTTTGTCTTATACCCTACTCTTTACTGCTCCTATCTTACATATATCATTATGAAAACAAATAAATGTCCATTTTGTTTCCTTTTGTAAAAACATATGATAATCAAAACATTTGGTCAACGTCTACTCCATCTTTTTGTTTATTTAAAGACAACTTTATGTAAATGATAATATTGGAAAGTTATGATATCCTTCAGCTAGTTGCAAAGACTAAAGAAAATATGCTACTCAAGGTAAATGATTTGTAACCCCTGAGCAGAGTCACAGTCTCCCTCTCTCTCTCTGTCTCTCTCTCTCTGTCTCTCTCTCTCTCTGTCTCTCTCTCTCTCACACACATACACACACACACACATTTTAGAATCTTCAAAAACCACTTCCAATACAAACTAGGTATCTGAAGTAAAGAGATACTCATTTTGGCTGAATAAAAGGCAAAATCATTTTGTGTTTTCCAACTTATTTTTAGAGAAAGCTTTGAAATGACATTACAAGTCATGTCTTTTGCAGCCCTGTCATAACCATGTCACTGTACTTTCAGCTTCTCAATTCCTTGGCAGGTCACATGCATTGTCATGTTGAATATCAGTATTTTAAAAGAATAGCTGTCAACATCAGTGGCATCCTGAAAAAGATGTACAAAGAAGCTCATATTACCCAGAAAAATCTCACATTGTCTTTCATACTTCAGAAATAAAAAAGGAAAAGGAAAGGTAATTGTCCTTTAAACATACATTTGTATAGATGCCAGAGAAACCAAATAAAATAGGAAGCTATTTTTCAACTGACAAGTTCTAAGTCAATATAATGGCATTACATATTTTCTCAATTTGTTTAATTTGATTTTAAAAGTCACAAACATTTGAATCTACGGGTATGAATTTCATTCACATTATCATACATAATGTAAAATATTTACATTCATGGTTTCAAAAATCTTGTCTATTTTGTGTAGTTTTCTTTTGAAAATTTAATGTGTTTTCTCACATCTTGCTAATGTACTTCTAAAAATTCATTTACCGAGTACACAATGAGTAAGCATCAAATTACATCTAAATAATCTGTTGATTGGACAGTTTCTCCTCATACACTACAGAACAATTAGGCACAATAGAAAAAAATCTCTGTGTCAAATATAAGTGATTTTTAAAAGTGATTACTAATCATAATAACATAAGAACAATTGGAGCAGGGCCTTCAATATTGTCACATTTATGACAATACAGCTATCTTTGTGTTATGAGTATCTTAAATAAGAATAGTAAGGTTTTATTTTATATGAGAACTATTTTTACAATTTAGCTAATTATAAAAAGTTTGCTTTGAGATATAGTCTAGATTATTTTGGTATGTTCTTTTCTCTTTTTCATCCTGGCTGGTATTACTGTTAGATTGTAATAGCAATATTTATCCTCCATGGCATATAACATCTGCCATTTCAGTCTTCCGAAGTGATGTTGTTGGGGTTCAGAACACAATACTCCAACAGATGGCACCTTGGCCTGCTGAATACTTTGAACTAAAGGAGACTGGAGGTTTCAGAAGGAAGGGCAAGGTCTCTGACCGTCTCCTGCCCTCCTGTCTCCCTCCCCTCTCATTACTCTGAAGCTGAAACCAGAATTCCTTTTCCCCAAGGCAAGTCACAGAAACTGGAGCCCCTCTTCCCCAAAAGCAAGTCATAAAACCTAGAAAAGTCATTCTTTTCCTTCTCCCTTGAAGACTGTCTGCCCCACACCAGGAGAAATAAATGCAGCTTAGAGGCCAAGAAGACAGGTCTTGCTGGGTTCTTTCTCAGCCTATTATCATGAGATCATTCCTTTCTGTCCCACCACATTTCCACAAGGCTGTCCTTTCTTCGTGAAGCCTACCTACAAAAATAGATGATTTTCCCTGGGTCTTTGGTTCTTCATTTTTGAAGGCTCTTCTGACATGTAAAACTTTGATTAAATCGATTTGCTATACTTTTCTTTAAACTGCCTTTTTTTATAGGAGTACTGGTTGTGACCTTTCTGATGGGGAACTTTAGAAAGGTACTGTATAAAGGGTAAACAGATAGTTGAGACACAGAACAATATCATAAAATTTCTTTTGTCCTTTAGACAAGGCCTTGACTTTTTCTCCATTGCGATTTTGATCGACTGCAAATAAAAATGGAACCTTATTTCATATATTTTAACATAAGACTATCCAACTATTTCTAGACTAAAAGCAGCGATCATGAAGCAGATTCTGCTAATCGGCTGTTTCTATTTCATTAGAATTTTTTGCATGGTTAACTGAGATTGTAACTGTAATTTTATTTTTTGTATTTAATCTTTTAAAAGTAATTTAGCTTTAATGTTGTACTCATTTCATAAAATGAATTAGAAAGTTTTATCAGTTTTCAATTCTTCAGAACAGTATAGACTGTACTGGAATTAACTTCTCTTTAAGGGAGTGATACAATTCTCTTAGAAAGTAGTGGCCACCTAATATTTTGAAGGACTGACATTTTTCTTTGTCTTTTGCATGGAAGTCAGTCAATTTAGACTTTTCTAATTTTTATAGGATTCATTTTGTTAAAGTATATTTTCGTGGAAAATTATATGCTTTATTAAGATTATCAAACTAATTTGAATAACTAAGCTACATAGATTCTTACAATTCTTTTAATTTCCTCATTAGCTCTTCTTTTTTCTGTTTTTTTGTTTTGTTTTGTTTGTTTTGTTTTTTGAGATGGAGTCTCGCTCTTGTCACCCAGGCTGGAGTACCATGGCCTGATCTCGGCTCACTGCAACCTCCACCTCCTGGGTTCAAGCGATTCTCCTGCCTCAGCCTCCCGAGTAGCTGGAATTACAGGCACCCGCCACCACGCCCAGCTAATTTTTGTATTTTTAGTAGAGATGGGGTTTCGCCATGTTGGCCAGGCTGGTCTCGAACACCTGACCTCAGGTGATCCGCCCTTCTCAACCTCCCAAAGTGCTGGGATTACAGTCATGAGCCACCGCACCGACCTGGCCTGGAAATCTTATCTAAAAAGTAGCAACTGCTGGAAAAAGGGCCTGGGGCCTGGGGCCTGGGGCCTGGGAGGCGGGCGTGGTTCTTGTCACAGCCCCCAGGCTCCTGTCTCAGGGATGAATGTGGCTTTCTCATTGGGATTCTTCTCTTGTCCAAAAGGGCTGCATTTGGGGACTAACAATACTGGGGAGTAGGGGTGAAGCCAGACCTAGCTCAGGGTGAGGATTTCGGGGCCCCGGCGTACTGAACACCCCCTACACCCCAACATTCTCCTCGTTCTATCTCTTCCTCTTCTCCCCACCCCTTTTGTGCCGGGGCTGCGAGCTCCCTGAGTTCTGCGGTGACTAAATCGAGGCCGAGAAGGGAGGCTGCCCCCCAACCCTGTGGGTCAGTGCCCCTCCGCCAGGCTAGGAGAAAGTGGGTTTACAGCAGCCGAGCTGGGGGTTATTTTGGCTGGAGCTGCTGGAGCAGAAAGGCAGGAGTCTGAAATGCTCGGCAGGGTCTGGGGACCTTGTTGGACCCGCGTGGTGTCCGGCTGGGCTGTCGCGTCCTACACGGGAGCTCTGGGCTTTCATTTCTCTTGTGGTGGGGTGGGGATTAACTCAGCTATTCCCATGGTAAGCTGGGTCTCTAACTGGGCCCTGGGAGCCCTGTTAGGCCACCGGCATTGGGGGTCGGTGAGGAAGGGGACTCCCCAACTCCCCCGACTCCCAACTGCCCCACCTCCGCATAGCCTTGGAGACCCCTGGAGGAGGGGGCTGGGGGGCTTCTGAGACCCTGAGTCTAGGTTCACTCTCCCGTCGGGCTGTGGGAGGGGACTTTCACTTTCCTTTGTCTTTGGGGACGGGACCTCACTTTCTTCTGATCTCAGGGCCGTTGACACACACCCCCTTTCCAGGAGGGGGTGGTGGGCAGCTAGGTTCTCCCTGCCCCTTCCCGGGGCCGGCACCGTAGCAGCACAATCACCCCGGGAAGGGGGTGTCTTTTCGCCCCAGGACGCAATCGGGCCCCACTCGCAGAACCGCCTGGACCCTGTCGGTGTCTGCCCTCCGGCCTCCGGGGCTCCTCTCCCCGGAGCCCCTGTCCCGCGCCTGGGTCCCGCGCTGGGGGAAGCGCCTACTGCCTATCTCCGTCTACCTCAGGTCTGACTTTTGATGCCAAAATCTGAGCCCCTGGGGTGCCTCTCCCCCGCCTCCGTGCACCAGGGTCTGCAGCAGCCACCGGGGCCTGGCTGCCTGCTGCATCTGGCGGCCCTGGAGGGGGCCATGGGCCCCTTTGCACCCGCCCGCCTCGGTGTCTGCGGAGAGGCTGCGCAGGGCCGTGGGCTGAGTCGTCTCTCTCGGGCTGCGTGTGTTGCGCTTCCGCGTGCACGTGTGTGTGTCGGGAATCCTGCGTGTCGTGCCTATGTGGGCGATCCGGCCTCCTGGCTGTGGGTAGGACTGGATTCTAACTCAGGGGACTTGGGCCTGCTGTTAACTTCGATGATTGTAGGGACAGGTGGGGCGGGCGGTGGGTGGGCATGGGGCTGGGTCCTGGGCGGCCTGGCGACTCCAGGAGAAGGAAATCACTGAAGGCAGTGGTCGTGGAAATGGGAGGGGGTCGCAGGAGGTCTGTGGGGCCGGGTCCTGGATACTGGGCAGGAAGCCGTGGTCTCCAGAGGGTACTCCCTGCCTCAGGTGGCCCTTTCAACCCCAGCCATGCCCATCTCCCGCCACTGCTGTCGGTGGGGGTTTAAAGTTGGGGTGGCTTTCTGGGGTGCAGTTCAGCATCCCCTCTTATGCAGACTGGGATGGGGTCGGGCACCTCCCTCAGCCACGAGGACCCTGGACTGGTTCGAGTTCTCTTGGGGCCGTGGGGCTAGCTGTGTACTGGGTGGGGACCCCACACTTGAGGCCAAGGGGGACTCTCCCTGCTCTGAGATCTTGGGGGACAGGCAGCTTCTGGAACCTTCAGTGGGACCCTTAAGTGGCCGTCAGGACAGGTGGGAGGGTGGCCATGGGGCACTGGGGAGAGCCGGGGTCGTTAAGAGTCAGGCATCTGTACAGTCTGAATTTCCTTTCTTTTATCTTTTTTTTTTTTAATCCACTTTGTCCCTTTTTTCCCCTAATTGTGCTTTTGCATTTTTTTTGCTTGGCAAACGTAAACTCAGCCTTTCATTCATGACGTGTGAAATTTCAGTTTCTCTGGGGTTTGTCAGAGGACGTGGGGACAACGTCTGAAACTTAAGTAATGGGAGAAAAAAATAATAGACAAAAAAAAATAAAAATAAAAGAATCATAAAACTACTCTCTACCTCTGGCTGGGCCCAGCCTGTCTTGCCCTGGCCGCAGCAGGGTGGCCTGTAACAATTTCAGTTTTTGCAGAACATTCAGGTATTAAAAGGAAAAAAAAAAAAAAAAAGACGAAAAGACCAAAAAAAAAAAAAAAAAGGTGTGATTTTGAAATTTAAAAGAACACTGAAAGTTTACATTTTATAATAGCATTATTATGCAGATTGTATTTAAACTTCAGAAATATTTAAGACGATTGTAACCCTGTAAAGCTGATAAGATATTAAAATGAGACAAAACACTTCTTTTAACAGAAAAAAAAAAAGAAATTTCTTCTGTCAGATAACCTAAATCATCTCTCTCAAGTTCAAAGTTCCACAAATCTCTAGGGCAGGGGCAAAATGCTGCCAGTCTCTTTGCTAAAACATAACAAGAGTCACTTTTGCTCCAGTTCCCAACAAGTTCCTCATCTCCATCTGAGACCACCTCAGCCTGGCCCTTATTGTTTATATCACTCTCGGCTTTTTTGTCAAAGCCATTCAACAAGTCTCTGGGAAGTTTCAAACTTTCCCACATTTTCCTGTCTTCTTCTGAGCCCTCTAAACTGTTCCAACCTCTGCCTTTTACCCAGTTCCAAAATTGCTTCTGCATTTTCGGGTGTCTTTTCAGCAGCACCCCACTCTACTGGTACCAATTTACTGTATTAGTCTGTTTTCATGCTGCTGATAAAGACATACCCAAGACTGGGCAATTTACAAAAGAAAGGTTTATTGGACTTAACAGTTTCATGTGGCTGGGGAAGCCTTGCAATCCTGGCAGAAGGCAAGGAGGAGCAAGTCACGTCTTACATGGATGGCAGCAGGCAAAAAGAGAGAGCTTGTGCTTTATTTTTATTTTTGTTGTGCATATATGTATATGTATTTATTTTTTATTTTATTTTAAGTTCTGAGATACATGTGCAGAACATGCAGTTTTGTTACATAGGTATACATGTACCGTGATGTTTTGCTTCACCTATCAACCTGTCATCTAGGTTTTTAAGCCCTGCATGCATTAGGTATTTATTCTAATGCTCTCCCTCTCCTTTCCCCCAACCACGACAGGCCATGGTGTGTGATGTTCCCCTCCCTGTGTCCATGAGGAACTCCTCTTTTTAAAACCATCAGATCTTATAAGACTTATTCACTATCACAATAACAGCATGGGAAAGATTTGCCCCCATGATTCAATTACCTTCCACAGGTCTCTCCCACAAAATATGGGAATTCAAGATGAGATTTGGGTGGGGACACAGCCAAACCATATCAAGTCCCTAGAGTGAATAGGTGGGTGGAGCTTATAATTACTGGATTGGAAGCTCATCAATATCTTTTAAGATTTATATGTCATAATTTGTCCAGCATCTGAGTACTTTGTAGCATGAAATGCTTCATGTTACAATGAGGTATTAGTCTCACATATTATAGGCGCTGTCTTCATTTTCTATTGCTGCATAATGAATTACCACAAATTCAGCTGCTTAAAATAATACGAATCTATTATCTCACAGTTTTTGTAGATCAGTTGCCTGGGCACAACAATTTAGGCGTTGTCTGAGGTAACTTAGGGTTTCTGAGTCATATTCCTCATTTTCTTCTGTCTTCCTTCCACTGCCTAATTATGAAGCCACTCCTAGTCTCAATTATAAAATCTGTCTTTGTTTTCTGTTGCTGTACTGCCAATTACTACAAATTTAGCAGGTTCCAACTAAGCCATTTATAAATTCATAGTTTTGTAGGATAGAAATCTGGTGTGGTGAGGCCAGTTGCAGTGGCTCACACCTGTAATCCTAGCACTTTGGGAGGCCGAGGCGGGTGGATCTCCTGAGGTCAGGAGTTCAAGACCAGCCTGGCCAAAGTGGTGAAACCCCATCTCTACTAAAAATACAAAAATCAGCCGGGTGTGGTGGCGGGTGCCTGTAATCCCAGGTACTTCAGAGGCTGATGTAGGAGAATTGCTTGAACCCAGGAGGCGGAGGTTGCAGTGAGCTGAGATCATGCCATTGCACTCCAGCCTGGGCAACAAGAGTGAAACTCTGTCTCAAAAAAAAAAAAAAGAAAGAAAGAAAAAAAAAGAAGTCTGGTGTGGCTTGGTTCTTCGCTCATCATCTCACAAAGCTGACGTCAAACTGCTGTGGGCTGTTTTCATCTGGAGGACTGAGCAAGGAAGAATCTGCTTCCAGCTTATCAGCACAATTGAGAGAATCCAATTCCTTGTGGTCGTAGGACTAGGATCCTGTTTGCTCACTGGCTGTCCACTGAGGCCACTGTCACATCCTAGAGGATACTGTATTCCTTCAAAACTGCAATAGCATGTCAAATTCTTCTTGTGTTTTGAATCTCTGACTTCCTCTTTTGACATCAGCTGGAGAAAATTTTCTGCTTTGTAAGGACTCAGACTCATACGATTAGAAAAATCTCCCCATGTTAGGGTCCATCCAGATACTCTCCTTATCTATGAATGAGGACCTTAATTACATCTGCAAAATCTCTTCACAGCAGTATCTATATCAGTGTTTGAAAAACTGGGAGTAGGTGTGTATACAATAGGGTAAAAAATCTTGGCCATGGGCGGTGGGAGGAGGTATCTTATAATTCTGTCCACTATAAACATGTTGTTTTCTAAAATTTTCTCTTGAGTTGATTTAATACTATATGATTTTATTTTGGGGGGGGCAAAAGATATATAAAGTATTACGAATATTAATTTACTCAATGTAAATTTGGAGTGCCATTAGTTGTTCCTCATGGCCTAAAAGGGTTAAAGCCCTGATAATAATCTCATTATAATAAACAACTTTGCAATATACTGAATTGGTCCACTGACCTTTGTTTCAATTCATATGTCCTCAAAAATTAATCCCTCAATGAAAACAATCATAATAGTCTCGACAGTCCAGAGAAATGGTGTAAATGGTGTACAAACTTCAAGAAGAGCTGTGTGTGTCTTTGTGTGTGTTTGTGTGTGATCACAAAACCTAGATATAGGTTAACATGAAATATTATGGAAGAAAATTAATTTAAGGAAGTGAGGTAGAAATGCAAACACAGAAACCAGAAGATGGAACTGTCCCCACAAATTTTAGAAATAGATTGTGTTCCAAACATCAGATAAAATCAAGCCATAGAAAGGAAGAAAATATTAAATACACAAGTAAAATTTGCTGTTTTTCTCTCAGTCTCTATTTATTTTGTTTTCCACATGCTTTAAGTTGATCATTGTTTCCTTTACTCAGCAATGCAGAAGAGATAGAGTGATAGGAAGAAATTACCACAGCAAATCATGACTAGACTGATAACAGCTAGTGACTACTTTGCAAGTAGTTATTTGAAACTACTTGCAAAGTAGACAGGGTAAAAATTTATATAACAAAATGCAAAAATTGAGTAATGAACCGCTGAGTTATAAGAATTTGACTTAACCCTGATAATTCCTGTTGAACAAGGACATTGGGTGTTCTTCTATTAATTCCTTAATCATGACTCGCAGATTGAAAATGAGAAAGGCTTTTTCTTTTTTATTTATTTATTTATTTATTTATTTATTTATTTTTTGTTTTCTAGGACTTTTATCTTTGTTTTTTTTTTTTCTTTTTAAAATTATTATTATACTTTAGGTTTTATGGTACATGTGCTCAATGTGCAGGTTAGTTACATATGTATACATGTGCCATGCTGGTGCGCTGCACCCACTAACTCGTCATTTAGCATTAGGTATATCTCCCAGTGCTATCCCTCCCCCCTCCCCCCACCCCACAACAGTCCCCGAAGTGTGATGTTCCCCTTCCTGTGTCCATGTGTTCTCATTGTTCAATTCCCACCTATGAGTGAGAATATGCAGTGTTTGGTTTTTTGTCCTTGCGATAGTTTGCTGAGAATGATGATTTCCAATTTCATCCATGTCCCTACAAAGGACATGAACTCATCATTTTTTATGGCTGCATAGTATTCCATGGTGTATATGTACCACATTTTCTTAATCCAGTCTATCATTGTTGGACATTTGGGTTTGTTCCAAGTCTTTGCTATTGTGAATAATGCCACAATAAACATACATGTGCATGTGTCTTTATAACAGCATGATTTATAGTCCTTTGGGTATATACCCAGTAATGGGATGGCTGGGTCAAATGGAATTTCTAGTTCTAGATCCCTGAGGAATCGCCACACTGACTTCCACAAGGGTTGAACTAGTTTACAGTCCCACCAACAGTGTAAAAGTGTTCCTGTTTCTCCACATCCTCTCCAGCACCTGTTGTTTCCTGACTTTTTAATGATTGAGAAAGGCTTTTTCTTGATAGATAAAACACAGATCTTGTAGCAACAAGAGGGAGGAACTATGGGCCAAATTTTCTTAGCTATGCTTGAAGTAAACTTTGACAACTAATCACTTTTTATTTTATTTAAGAATTCCCAACCAGGAGTAAAAGTCCAAACCTGACTTATAAGGCATATAATTAAAAAAATAATACTGTGAAATAACTTAATACAAATAACAAAATGTTGAAGGTAGGCATGTTAAATCCACACTATCAAATTGGGTTTTAAAGAGAAGGAGAGGAGACATCAAGCATTTAGAAATCAATAGGAAAAAGATTGTTCTATTTTTATACCATAATGCAAAGGAGGCAGAGTGATTTTAAGAACACTGAAGTTAAAAGCAATTAACTTGGTAAAATAAAATAGAGGTAGGTAGATAATCAGATATATGTAAAAACAAACTTCAAAAATTATTTTAACATCATAATTTTAGATAAATTGAATCAGTGGCTTATCCTTGAAGGTATAGTAGCAAATGAGATGACTGTTAAGTAACTATCAAACAACTTTTTGTCTGACATAGTTGAAGTCATTGCCATCTGTGTGCAAGAGACACCGTTCCTATCACACGGATAGCATGGGAAATGCCTGCCTGCATGATTCAATTACCTCACACCAGTCCCTCCCACAACATGTAGAAATTCAAGATGAGATTTGGGTGGGTGTGAGAAATCTACTCATCCATCCAAACCCAAAGAATGGACTTAGAGGCATGAAGAACAGCGAAAGTGAGACTTAATAATGGTCTTGCAAGATTGGGTGTCTGGTAGGTAGGTACATCTGGGGCAGTCACAACAAGTAATTTATCTTCTAGTACGCAAGTCCCTCCCCAAGTTCCTCATTAGTTCAGTGCTATGGGGTTACAATTTTCCTGGATGTCACCTAAGTTTTATCATCCCCCTTACTAGGTTATATCCCAGCCCTCTTTCCTGCTTGTTTCAATTTCCCAATAATGAAACTTTTTTCCCTTTTATGGGCTGACCCCTCCTTTTCATTGTTTGCTTACTGTGACGTTCTAGGTGCATGAGCAGTTGCCGTTTGTTAAATTTGCAGGCTGGCTTCCAGTACTTTTGATTTATCATGCCTTGAAAATGGACCATTTAACATGGTTTCTCATAAATTCCCTCCTCTTTTCTATTTACTTCCTTTGGTCTTCTTTTTATTTAAACCCTTTTGGTCTTTGAATCACTGGGGACACAGCCAAACCATATCAGCATTTAAACACTGTTTCCTTATTAGATAATCTGGATAATAAAACTCGCCCTTTCTACAATATGCCACATAAAATGGAAGCATAGATGTGACACTGTCATTAAATCTGTGAATTATATGTCTTATTATTTTTCTAAAACACATAAATTGGAGTGAAGTTATTCCATCTCAGAGACGGCCCATTTGACTATAATAAACTTCTAGGTATTCATGATATACTGTATTTTTTATGATCAAATCACTGATCAGATATTTTCCTTAATGATTTATTCTTCCATTTGACAAACAGATTTTGGGGCAAGTTCTTTGTTAGGTGTTGGCGTGATAGCAGTGAAGAAAATTCAGCCCTCGGGACCCTGCTGTCTAATTGGGAAGAGCACATCGGGGGACACACAGACATGGGAACGTGCAGGGTTTTTAGAACTGAGAGACCCAATTGAGGCTCTCAGCAAAGTCATTTTTCAGGAAGTGGCATTTAAGCTGAGACCTAAATGATGATTTGTAGTTTACCAGGAAAGAAATCCAGAGAGGGGAGGGGAGACCACATAAGTAAAGACCTTGTGTCAGGAAAGAACTTTATACCAGAGACGGATGGAGGATGAGAGTGGAAGCTAGAAAGGCGGGCGCTTGGCCGGGTGCGGTGGCTCACGCCAGTAATCCTAGCACTTTGGGAGGCCAAGTCGGGCGGATCACGAGGTCATGAGATCGAGACCATCCTGGCTAACGTGGTGAAACCCTGTCTCTACTAAAGATACAAAAAAATTAGCCGGGCGTAGTGGTGGGCGCCTGCAGTCCCAGCTACTCAGGAGGCTGAGGCAGGAGAATGGCGTGAACCCGGGAGACGGAGCTTGCAGTGAGCTGAGATGGCGCCACTGCACTCCAGCCTGGGTGACAGAGCGAGACTCCGTCTCAAAAAAAAAAAAAGAAAGAAAGAAAAAGAAAGAAAGAAAGGGAAGAAAGGGAAGGAAGGAGGAAAGAAAGGAAAAAGGAAGGAAGAAAGAAGGAAGGAAGGAAAGAAAGAGAGAAAGAAAGAAAGAAAGGCAGGCGGGGGCTAAGTCACTGAGGCCTGAGGCTGCACAGGGAGCTGGATGGTGTCTTTGGAGGAAACGAAGACAAAGAGGTTCAAAGCTGCTCAAAGGTCTTGCAGGAAAGTGATAAAGTCAGATTTGCATCTTTTGAAAGGTCATGTTAGCATCTTCTAAAAGGTCATTTATAGGAGTGTGCCCCAGTACTGCACTGCATATGCCACATTGATTAATGGCAAACACCACTTGGGCCCTATTTCCTGCACGTCGAACTTGTAATACAGCATGCTCTGCCATGATCGGGACAGTACGAGATAGTTCATTATGGGAAGACATGAGAACTTCCTTTGTCTTGAACATGAGATGGAGATGTGGAGATGTCAGGAAAATTAACAGAAAGCAAGCGACTTCTTTACTGAGATCTGGAGAATGAATAAGAATCAGGTAGTAAGGAAATGATAGGTGGGTGTAAAGGGAATGTGGCAAGTGTCTGAGGTGGTGTGGGCAGAGCACATGAAGCTAGAAAAATCACTCTTGTTCAGAGCGAAAATTGATTCAGTGTTTCTGAATAGTTGAATGTTCTGCTCCATGAACTGCTTCAGAGTCTGGAAGGGGCATGGAATATGAGATGACATTGAAGATCAACTCGGGCATAAAGAATTTGGGATTTAATCCACAGGCAAGGGGGAGCTCTTACAGTATCTGAGGGGCACATTTAAGAGCAAGACAGATTATTTTTCAGAGAATCTGGTGTACATTTTAGAAGGATACCCCTGACCGCAGTGTAATTCCAACATGAAGGGATTAGGACTTGAGGCAGGTGGCGTACATAGGATGCAGAAACTTATGCCAAGGATGATGGCACCCTAAGCAAGATGCCAGCCATCCAGACAGAGAAAAGTGGGCACATTCAAAATGTATTAAGAATGTGGCATCCACAGGGCTTAGAGTGCCACTGAGCGTCAACAGTCTGGAATATGTGTTTTAGCAACTGATAGGATGTTGCTGTCAAGATAGGGGACGCTAGAGAATAAGACAACTTTAGACCAGAACAAAAGAGGTAATACTGGTTTCAAATAGACTTGAGTATTGCCCGGGCACTTTGCGGGGGGCGGGGGTGGATCACCTGACGTCAGGAGTTCAAGACCAGCCTGGCCAATATGGTGAAACCCCGTCTCTACTAAAAATACAAAAATTAGCCGGGCACGGCGGCAGCTCACCTGTAATCCCAGCTACTCTGAGGCTGAGGCAGGAGAATCGCTAGAACCCGGGAGACAGAAGTTGTGAAGGTTGCAGTGAGCCAAGATTGTGTCACTGCACTCCAGCCTGGGTGATTCCGTCTCAAACAAACAAACAAACAAATAGACTGAGTATTAATGGTCTGTGGCTCATGCAAGTGGAAGTGTCTGGTTAGCAGTTTGATATGAAAGACTGAGCTCCAGAGAGATCTCATAACTTGGGAATATGTTTTACTCCATACATATTCAGGTAAGACTAAAGATCCTGGGATTTGGAGTCACGAGGGAAAGTGATATTATTCCTGAGCACTTGCTAGGAACTATCCCCAGGTTGCCTCAGGACCAGCCCCTCTCACTACAGTAACCCCATAAAGCAGTGCCTACACTTTACATTTTACAGGTTCGAAACCAGCTCAGTGGGACTTAGTTAACTGCCCACAGTCAAGTGTCAGCATCAAAGCTGGAGTCTCACCCAAAGCCAGCTGACCCCAAAGCTCACACTCCTGTAAGATGTAATCGCTCAAGAGATCTTAGACCTCACCTGATCCAATCTCCTCTTTACTTTCCCCCTAGACGGAGTCTCGCTCTGTCGCCCAGGCTGGAGTGCAGTGGCGTGATCTCGGCTCACTGCAACCTCCACCTCCCAGGTTCAAGCGATTCTCCTGCCTTGGCCTCCCGAGTAGCTGGGGCTACAGGTGTGTGCCACCACACCTGGCTAATTTTTTTTTTTTTCTGTATTTTTAGTAGAGACAGGGTTTCACCGTGTTAGCCAGGATGGTCTCAGTCTCCTGATCTTGTGCTCTGTCCTCCTCGGCCTCCCAAAGTGTTGGGATTACAGGTGTGAGCCACTGTGCCTGGCCTCCTCGTTTTCTTTAACAGATTTCTTTGGTTAAAACTCCTGATTTGATTTGTTTTTATTACTCAAAGCATAATACAGCAACAATGATTAAGAACAAAGACTCTAGAGCCTTATAAAGCTCTCTGCTCACTGAACGTGAGCTCTGGGTGAAATCCCTTAACCTCATTGTGCCTGAGTTTCCTCACCTGGAAAATTATGAGTTCTCACTTCAGAGAGATGCACTGAGTGTGCATGCACAATAAGTGCTGTTTTATTTTTATTAATGTACATATTTGTAGACCACAAATGCATTTTTATAAAAGTTTCAAACAATATCTAAGTTTAGCTAGTAAATTTGTCTAAACACATTTGTGTTGTCTGGCTGCATTTTAGCATAAATGGAATATTACTTTATGCATTATTATCTGACTTTCTTTCTTCTCTCATGTCATTTCTGTCTTGGTGATCTTTCCGTGTCACGCCATAGCTAGGTTTCTCTCCTACTTTCTAACAGCTGCACCCTGCTAGATAGCAAGGATTCAGAATGATTTTTCTATCCCTCACTGATAACATTCTAGGGAGTTGTCAGGTTTTTAGAAATTATTATTACAAACAGTGCCACAGTAAACATTCTACTACATATTAGGGGGATGTTTTGTCCTTATTTGAGAATTTCTGTAAGAAAAATGCCTGTATTCTAACACCAGATGTAAAACATAGGAATAGATTATGCTAGAGCAAGAGGTTCATATACTGAGTGTTCCTAAAATACTTTTTTGATTTAATAGTTTATTACTTTCATTATATAACTGTACATGCTCCAAGTAAATTCTAGAGGAAAATCTCAAACACTTCAGGAAAGCAGTAAACATTACCATAATGTGATAAAATTGGTATTTTATTAATTTTAAATTATATTTCTAACACATAAGCCATATTACCCTTGACAAGGTACTCTTGTTAGGAGTCAGACAAATTTATGAATGTGTGCAATCTCTATTCTATTTCTGTCTAGCACTATATTTCTTTAAAAACTAGTAGCTCACATTCTTAGCAAACTAACATAGAGAAAACAATAGAGGTTTTCAAGTTGGAAGATCTTAATCAGTGTGGTTTTTAAAGTTTCACCTTATTAAGTTGAATGAACAATGGCAGATCATAGTATCAATTATTCAAAAGTGATTAACGCAGGTTAAATACCAATAGGCTGGAAGAGAACGTAAATGCATCGCTAAGCTCTTAGCAACTATAAAGATTTGTTTGTTTACATATGTCACCATATGGATATCATTGAACTCTTCAGCCTTATAATGGATATTTTGTGAATAAAATATTATTTTGCAAGAAATAAAAAATAGTGTTTGTCTTTAAGCATTGCATGTTGAGACTACATTTACTCAATAATTCAAAACAGGTAATTTAGTGCTAGGAATATCACCTCCCCTGAGCATAGCTGCAATATGCTCTATACACAGGGAACTATCTGTTTTAAGATTTTATATAATGGGGCCCAGCTCAGTGGCTCACGCCTGTGATCCCAGCACTTTGGGAGGCTGAGGTGGGCGGATCACCTGAGGTCAGGAGTTTGAGACCACCCTGGCCAACATTGTAACACCCCATCTCTACTAAAAATACAAAAAATTAGCCGGGCATAGTGGGGCACGCCTGTAGTGTCAGCTACTTGGGAGACCAAAGCAGGTGAATCGCTTGAACCTGGGAGGCAGAAGTTGCAGTGAGCCGAGATTGTGCCACTGCACTTCAGCCTGGGCGACAGAGTGAGACTCTGTCTCAGTAAATAAATAAATAAATAAATAACCAAAGAATAAATAAAAAAGATTTCATATAATGGGGCAGCTGCTTTTAACTGGAATGCAATAAATCCTCACATACTTTCGAAAGACTGACTTTGGTGAGGTAGCATACTAGGCATGGAGAGACAGGGACCTCACTTTCAGGACTGTCACAATTCAGTGCCTGACACAGGCATGTAGACGAACCTCATGCTGGGAAGTTCAGAAAAGGGAGGAAATAACGTGTGGCGAAGGAGGCCAGGAAACGCTCCATCTTACAGCTCTATAGATCAGAGGTCTGCCAGTCTTTCTGGGCTAACGTCTGTGCGTCAGTCAGACTATCATAGACTCAACATTCTTTAAAGGACCTGAAATTGCAAATTATTTTATTTCCTGGTGCAAAACCAGGTGCCCATCACCCACCCATCACCCAACACACATACACTTCTTTTGCAAATTGCTACAGTTACAACAAAGTTGTGGTCAATTTGCAGTAACAATTAAAGATGCCCATAGGTGTGAAGTGCTGAGGTAAGGAAGGTCATGTTCTCCTTATATGAGCCTGACTCACAAAGGACTTACTGTGAAGGAAGGCGAGAGAGTCCTGGAGAAGCTACATGAGATTGCTGAGCCCTTTCAGGACCCATTTCTCAGGCATTGCTGGTTGCATGAGGTTATAGTTTATTGGACCTGCCCCATTACCTGGTGGAGTGACCTGTGCATCTCTTCAAATCTCCCAGAAAGAGATTTGGGCTCATGGGGCCTGAGGGCCTGAGAGGCTGCTCCATAAGAGCTCAGTTTTCACAACTCACTTCAGGCGCTACTATGGACACTATGGAGCACTTCCTTTTTTGTTGCTGTTGATTTTTGCTCTGTCATCCAGGCTGGAGTGCAGTGGTGCAACCTCAGCTCACTGCAACCTCCACCTCCCAGGTTCAAGCAATTCTCGTGCCTCAGCCTCCTGAGTAGCTGGGATTACAGGCATATGCCACCACACCCAGCTAATTTTCGTTGTTTTTTTGTTTGCTTGTTTGTTTTTTTGAGACGGAGTCTTGCTCTGTCACCCAGGCTGGAGTGCAGTGGCGTGATCTTGGGTCACTGCAAGCTCCGCCTCCCCGGTTCACGCCATTCTCCTGCCTCAGCCTCCTGAGTAGCTGGGACTACAGATGCCTGTCACCATGCCCGGCTAATTTTTTTTTTTTTTTTGTATTTTTAGTAGAGACGGGGTTTCACCATGTTAGCCAGGATGGTCTCCATCTCCTGACCTCGTGATCCACCTGCCTCAGCCTCCCATAGTGCTGGGATTACAGGCGTGAGCCATCACGACCGGCCAATTTTCATACTTTTAGCAGAGATGGTGTTTCACTGTGTTGGCCAGGCTGGTCTTGAACTCCTGACCTCAGGTGATCTGCCCACCTCGGCCTCTCAAAGTGCTGCAATTACAGGCATGAGCCACCACACCCAGGCACTATGGAGCACTTCTAAGGACTTTTGGGCTTTGGAGAATACCAGTCTAGCAGAAATGGTTCCTTTTGGAAAGGACACTGGATGACATCAAATGCTCAGCATAAAATATATGCTTTGGGTAACTGTCACTCTTCTAGGTTACCCTCAAGGAAAATTGTATGAGGGAGTTATTGTGGAGAAGCGATGAGGCGAGGTCATAGAGAGAACATGGACTAAGAGGGTGCAAGAAGTTGGGAAGTTGCAGAGCTAAGTGACAGAGGAGCAGAGCAGAAGAAAAAGCCTCAGTGTTGGGAGAAAACATGAAGAGAAAGTAAGTTCTATGCTTGGTCCTATGATTGAACTGCCCGATGCTGGTGGCGTGAGGGAAGGTTGCTTTAGCTATAAATGTACAACATCCATCAATATTCCACAATACTCCACGTTGTCTTTCTCCAAGCACTCTCCAGAGAAACAGACACCACTCATCAGTGGGAGAAAACAAAACCATTTTGTAGAAAAATCTCCAATTATAAAGAGTCAATGAATGGATCCTTTTTATACACGAGACTCCTGACCACACTGCATCTCGAAGGCACCTTGTCATCATTGTCATGTGACGGTTTTTGAATCTGGTGTTTTTCTTTCTGCAACAGCAAGGCCAGTCCTGCAGGGACCGAAGTCTGTGCAATCACTGTGAAACACAGCTGGAAATAAGGCAGGAAGAACTTACACAGCTGAAACGTGCCCATCAGAATATTTTGAAACGTAAGTTACAGTATAGGAATTCTCCCCTAACGTCTCCAAACTGGAGTGAGAACAGCTGAATCGCTTTCATAATACAAAAACGTTCGCAGAATCTCTATGAAATTATGAAAATTAAATTCTAAGGTGCAATTTCATAAATGAGGTGGTTACTGTGTTTATTTTCTGTTGCTGCACATTTTGCCACAGACTCACTGGCTTAAAATGATATGCATTTATTATGTCATATGTCTCCCGATCCGTGGGAGTCTGCTTGAGGTCTCGTGAGGTTGGAATCAAGATGTTGCCTGGATATATTCTCATCTGGAGGCTCAGCCAGGGAAAGAGCTACTTCCAAGGCCCCTCAGGTTATCAGCAGAATTTGTTTCCTTGTGATTGTATAACTCAGTACGCACCATCTTCCTAGCTGCCAGCTGTGGACCCCTCTCGGCTTCCAGATATTCCTCTCAAGGCCTCCCCTCATGGTCTTGCATCTCAGCAGCAGAGAAACTCTCACATCATCAACTCTCTCAGGCTTCTCACCTCTCTGACTTCTTCAAAGCTCTGATTAAGTCAGGTGCACCTCTGATTAAGTCAATGCACTCAAATAATATCCCTACCTTAAGGACAATTGTGCCATACAAATGACCTAATTACAGGAGTCAAACACATTATATTCATGGTTCCCGGGGTTAGGCAGGGTTTGTATGCCAGGTGGATGGGATATTGCCTTGAGAGCGCCATCTTTAGAACCCTGCCTACCACAAATCCCAATTCTATAACACAAAAGGCCTGAGGGCTTCATCGCCGTCACAGCAGGAGGTATAAGTTTCCCGGATACTCAAAGGTATCCGCTGTCTGTCTCCACCTAACATCCCATGTTCATACCAGGTGGTGAAAAATCCACTCGTCATCCATACCATTCAGAAGCATACAGCCTGGATTTTGTCATTCTAGTTCTTGTCACTGTGTGTTTGAGCACATACTAGCTAGAGAAGCTCTTTCATCATCAGCTCTACACAGTGCAATCCTCAAAATGCCCACCATTATCTGGAGGTTACCAATATCTCTCTTTTAATTACACTTAAACTAGCAGAAATCTTCTTCATATCATTAACCCAAATGGAGAAAAGAAAGCTAGAAAATTACATATCTATTTTTCCATCAAGAGAAAAGAAAAAGAACATTTTCCTCCTACATTTATTGTGCCTTCAAGTGGTTATAGTAACCTGTTAAGATCAGCCAGTGTCGTTAAACTGCTTCCCAGCGAATACAGCCAGTGAAGCTGAAAGAGATAACAAAGTTTCTTAGGAGACTGACTACTAGACTGGCTTGACACTGGCTCCATACAGAAGAAAAAATAAATCAGTAGTTACACCTCTAGCAGCTACTGACTAGACATCCTTGCAATAAGGATGGGAAATTCAATATACAAAGAAGCAAAGTGTTGACAATAAAAAGAAAGTAAAAACTGAAAGAAAATTGTAATTGGATTGAATATGGCTAAAATCAAGATATGAAAAAGCAGAAAACAAACCCAATTCAAACCCTGAAGAAAGAATAAATGAGAAAATAAATGAAAAAAATTAATTAGCTCAGCAAGTCATGACTAGAAAAAATGAACATTATTAAATCATTCTACCTTCGGGCACGGAATAAAATGAAGACATAAGTATTCATGTTAATTTCAATCTATTTCTGAATGGTAAATTGCTTTCTCCTTCTTCCTCTTTGTATGTTTAGGTCTGGGAAATTTGTTTGGACTTAGCAACCTGGGATGAGGTTTATTAAGACAGAATGACTATGAGCTTGCCTGCAAAGTGGCCGCTCCTTTCTTCCCTTCTTTTCCATCAGTCATTCACCCATTGAGAGGTGGTATCTATTTCTGTGCCCCCACGAATCTGCATTTGCAGATTCCAAGATTAGGACATAAGAAGCTTTTTAGCTTTTGCCTGGGTCTCATGGAATGCAGGGGAATCTGGGGAAAGCCAAGCTCTCTACAAAAACTCTGACTAGCCCAAGACTGTCACACTGTGAAGAACCTCAAGCTTGTCACATGGAGAGGCTGTGTGGAGACCAAGTTACCTGACCAGCTCCTAGCTCTTCAATCTATAGCATTCCAAGTGCCAGGTATAGAGTGCACCTATAGAGGTGCAAAAGCTTTCTGACAGCTTCAGCCTTGTCTGCCATCTGAGGAGCCACAAGTGAGAACTAATCTGGAGTAATCAACATCACCATTCCCTGCCATGAAATCAATGCAGTGTGTTCATTCACTAAATTAGGAGGTAGGTTGTTCTATGCAGTGGTACAGAACAAGAACAAAGATGCCTAGGGCTGGGGTACGGGTTGTGAAGGAAGAAATTCCATGTCGGCAAAACTTCAGAGCATATTACATCTTTTTTTTTGTTTGTTTGTTTGGTTTTTTTTTTGAGATGGAGTCTTGCTCTGTCGCCCAGGCTGGAGTGCAGTGGCACAATCTTGACTCACTGCAAGCTCCGCCTCCCGGGTTCACGCCATTCTCCTGCCTCCTGAGTAGCTGGGACTACAGGTGCCCGCCACCACGCCCGGCTAATTTTTTGTATTTTTAGTAGAGACGGGGTTTCACCATGTTAGCCAGGATGGTCTCGATCTCCTGACCTCGTGATCCGCCCACCTCGGCCTCCCAAAGTGCTGGGATTACAGGCGTGAGCCACCGTGCCTGGCGAGCATATGAAATCTTAAAGGTCATGCGGCTGAATTTCTGAGCTTACAAAAAGGAAACCAGGTACTCAAAGAAGCTGTGACCTGCCGAAAGTCACCCAGCAAATTAATAGTGGAACCAAAGCAAAAATCAAGTTTTCAACATGTAATGTCCTTACACCACGTAAAAAAGCTTTGGGTTCCTTAGTTTGAGAAACATCAATACCCCTTCATAAACCAAGGGTATAAACTTTGCAGAAAAATTAAATTTCTTACCACCTGGCATCCAAACTGGAGTGAGAACAGCTTTGCCACATCTACATTCCCACTCCTACTCAGAAGACAGACTCCAAGAAGCATAAAACTTCTGGAGTCCTGGGGTAAACTAAGCAAAGCCCATGATAGGTTTCCAGGAAGCAAGGGCGTGGGCAGGGGTGGAGACTGGAGCCTCATCCCTGCAAGGGTCCACTCTGAACCTCAAGGCCCATAATCCTCCCCCATATTTCTCTGCTCTGCCATTTTTGGGTGCTCTGTCAAGTCCCAAACCCCTCAGTAAGTCTGTCTTTTCTTCTACTCTAAGCACCTCTATTCTTCTAGCTCACCCTTTCACTGTGGTCCTGCCTTCCAGTTCTTTCCTTCTGTGCCCTCCGGGAACTCATTACATTTTCAAAAAGGACTATCTCAACATCATCACAGAATGCCCTTGTATAGCACAGCGTTTGAGAGTATGACTTGGAAGCAACAGTCTGGATTTCTAATGCAGACTCCACCATTTACCAGTCACAAGCCTTAACAAGTCACTTCATGTCTCTGAACTTCAGTATCTTCCACTGTAAAATGAAGGTATCCATTGTGAAGATTAAATAAGATGATGCCCATAAAATGCACAGGCTAATGCCTGGCACACAAAAAAATAATAAAAGAACAAAAAAAGGGTTGACTATACATCCTCAACTCCACTGAAGCCTAGACCACCGTTTTCAATGCCCTTGTAGAACTCATTATTTCCATTATTTGTCTACCATAGCATCAGGAAACATTTCTGGTAAATTTCCATCAATTCCTGGTCACTGGTGTTCATAAAAAGAAGCAAGTAGGCTAGGCGCTATGGCTCAAGCCTGTAATTCCAGCACTTTGGGAGGCTGAGGCGGGCGGATCATGAGGTAAGGAGATCGAGACCATCCCGGCTAACACAGTGAAACCCCGTCTCTACTAAAAATACAAAAAAAAATTAGCCAGGCTTGGTGGCAGGCACCTGTAGTCCCAGCTACTCGGGAGGCTGATGCAGGAGAATGGCAAGAACCCGGGAGGCGGAGCTTGCAGTGAGCTGAGATCGGGACACTGCACTCCAGCCTGGGCGATACAGCAAGACTCCGTCTCAAAAAAAAAAAAAAAAACAAGCAAGCAAGCAAACAAAATGACAATCTCACTTATCCTTTTAGACAAATATCAGCTGATTACAGCAACCTCTACCATTTCTAGCAAGCGTCATCTTCCAAATGGGTTATTTTCTTACATCCATCACCATCTTCTCAATTCCTCAATCTTCAATTTCCTTGTGGATGACACTTAAGTGCTAGGAACTTGCAATTCCTTCATGTGTAAATGACCTTCACTGTTGCTCCTTTTCAGCACCCATGCCATGGACCTACTTGGAACTTCTCATGACCTAGGATGGTACCATCTTTTTTTTTTTTTTGAGACGGAGTCTCACTCTGTCGCCCAGGCTGGAGTGCAGTGGCGAAATCTAGGCTCACTGCAAGCTCCACCTCCCGGGTTCTCACCATTCTCCTGCCTCAGCCTCCCAAGTAGCTGGGACTACAGGTGCCCACCACCACACCCGGCTAATTTTTTTTTTTTTTTTGTATTTTTAGTAGAGACGGGGTTTCACCATGTTAGCCAGGATGGTCTCGATCTCCTGACCTCGTGATCCACCCACCTTGGCCTCCCAAAGTGCTGGGATTACAGGCTTGAGCCACCGCACCCGGCCACATACTTTTTAAAATAATAAATTATCCAGTACTGTCTAACTATGGAGACTATCATTGGGTTCATTCATAAGATATAGTGACCTTAACCCCATTCATTCAAACCATATCAGATTCTCTTTTTTTAGTGCATTGAAACATTATTCTTTGCCAACCTTCTGTATTGATAAACATCAGGATGGCACCAAAAATCTAAAATATGCAATTCTATAAAATGTGGCAGTTGTAACTTTGAATTTGGTGGGAACTTAATACCTGAACCATTATTTCCTCAGTTGGCAAAGTGAAGCTGTTTCCTCTTCTTTATGAGATTGCAGCAGAAACATGCAATTTAAAAAGCAGGAGAGAATTAGGGATCACTCAGGACCAGCTCGATTCTACCATAACCCTCATTTTTCAACCAAAGTAAAAGAATCTCATGCATGTTGCGTGACTAGCTGTTGGAGATGTTCTTGTTAGGACCCCTTCATGAGTAGTACCATGTCTTCTGGCTCTCAGCCTGCTGCTCTGTCCACATGACATAGAAGAGTCACAACAAGGTGACAGACAGGCACAAGTGCTGCAAAACCATTGAACAAATGAACAACTGTGGGTTCCTTGTCAGTTACTAGCAAAACAAAGGTGCAAAACTAAAATTGTTATATTTATATTTATACCATTAATAAATGTTACAAGGTTATAAATATCATGCAATGTATGAGGGATTCCTGTTATCTTTCTTATAAACCCACTGTATAGATGCTTTCCCACACATGCTGTTCTATCAGAGACCCTTTTTCTGTTTCTGCCTGCCTGCTTGATCTCATCCAAAAGGTCAGAATAGTCTGGTTCTCACCTGCAGGTTCAGGGAAGCCCCAGTAGCACACTCATGGCTTTCTACTCTCTCCTATTCTCCACTGCAACTTAAAGATCCTTCACATCTTACCTCAAGACAACAACTCCATGGTCACGGCAAAGCAGTGAGTATAACTACTATATATTTTTTTACAAATATACTTTAAATTATCTCATATCAATGAAAAGAAACACATATGTGGAGTAAAAAAAAAAAAAAGTCATTCACTTCACACCGCTGGCTCTCTCATTTGGGGATCAGGGAACACTAATTTCTTGAAGATCCTTCCAGAAATAATCCTGTACCTTTATATGCATGTATATGTATAAATCTTTTTTGGAAATTTCAACTGAGAACATATTTTGGGGTTCCCACGACTACATCATGGTCATGATGTGCTCAGTGATTCACCGGAAGGACTCATATAAGTCAAAAAGTTATGCCTACAGCTAAGATATATTACCGCAAAGGATACTGTGCAGGAAGTGAGACACAGGCATGCATAAGCAAAGACTAGAGAGGTCAGGCCCAGGTTTCCACATTCCCTCTCTTGCGAGAATTGTGCAGACATGCCCTTTCTGGCCGCAAACTGCAGAGATGTGTGGCAGGCGTCTCCACCTCAGAAAGTCCGCTCATTAGTGACCAGCCTGCCCAACATGGCGAAATCCCCTCTCTTCTAAACATACAAAAAATTAGCTGGGCGTGATGACGGGCACCTGTAATCCCAGCTACTAGGGAGGCTGAGGCCCGAGAATTGCTTGAATCTGGGAGGCTGAGCTTGCAGTGAGCCGAGATCGCGCCATTGCACTCCAGCCTGGGCGACCAGAGCGAAACTCCGTCTCAAACAAACAACAAAAAAAAATCCACTCAAATCTCAGAATCCAGAGTTCTTAAAGGCTGCTGATCAGACACCTACCCAACCAGCTAAGTTGCAGAAGCCAAACAGGCACCAGGTACACATCATGAATTTTCATGTTTAAACAATGCTGTCAGCCCGGTACATCCTGACCCACTGCCTGGGCCATAGAGAATACTATCTTAATCGCTGACCAAGCGAACATTCCTGACCAAGCGAACATTCCTGAAGTTAGTTCTTCTCCCTGTGGCTCCAAGCTTTCCCAGAGATTAAAAAGAGCTGAGTAAAACAAACCTACTGTAGTAACTCTTTCTTCACAGAGCACAATATGCACACTATTCTGTATTTTCCTTTTTAAAAGGCAATATATATTAACGTTATCAGTAAATATGACCTTATTTTGTCATGGCTGCGTGTTATTCTTGGGCATGGAGGCACTATTATTTGCTTAGTCAGCCACCTATTGCTGGAGAACTGGACCTGTACTATTTCACTGTTATAAAAATTGATACAATTAACATCTCCATTTAGTGGGGGATATGAGTATTTCTCATAAGAATCACCACTTAGAAAAGAATGAATATGGCCGGTCTTAGTGGCTCATGCCTGTAATCCCAGTACTTTGGGAGGCCAAAGCGGGCGGATCACAAGGTCAGGAGTTCCAGACCAGCCTGGCCAATATGGTGAAACTAAAAAAAAAATACAAAAATAGCCGGGCGTGGTGGCGGGCGCCTGTAGTCCCAGCTACTCAGGAGGCTGAGGTAAGAGAATCGCTTGAACCGAGGAAGTGGAGGTTGCAGTGAGCCAAGATAGCACCACTGTACTCCAGCCTGGGTGACAAGCAAGACTCCATCTCAAAAAAAAAAAAAAAAAGAAGAAGAAAAGAATGAATATGAAAGTGGACTTAGAGTAAACCTCCAGCCTCCTTGTGGATTGCCTTCTTCCACTCAGAAAAGTTGTCATTTATTTATTTGTATGGCATTGCCAATTATCCCTCTTGTGTTATTTTTTAAATTTTCCCACCAGCAGCCTAGGTGACTGTCACCTCTTCCCCACACCCTAAGGCAGCAATTTCTGATTTGGAACCATGGGAATTTCACTTTCACAATTTCATCTGCCAACATGCAATAACATCTGTCTCTATGCTGATGTGGTTGTGCACCGGGGCTTGGGTTTAAATCCCTGCACCACCTTAACTAGCAAAGTGACATTATGCAACTGACAACCTCTTGTGATTTTTCTGTGAATTAATTGAATATTTATGTGTAACACACCAAGTGTTCTGCAAATGCTAGCTTTACTGGTTTATTTAGTATTCTAATTTAAATTGATAAAATTCTTTTTATGATTGTCTTCTGCTAAACAGTAATATTTAAGGCTGATGTGTGATTTATATATTATTCCAAGACATATAACTACAAGAAATATGCTTTTCCTATCCATAGTTTTAAAAGCACTGTGTTAATCAACAGAATATTATTAAATATTTGGACAGTATCAGTTTGAAAATTAAGTGAAGTTATATCTCATTGCTGTGACCCCTCTTTTGTGGTACATTCTTCAAGGTAAAAACAAAATATATATCAATCAAATGAAACACTGTTTTGTTCTAAATGTTAAATTCGCTTTAAGTAATTGCTTATTGTTTTTCTTCTAAAATACCATATTCCCAGGATGTTCTAGGAACTTCTGTTTGGCAAAAGTAAAATCCTTATCACATGAAGAACCTGTACAGTAGGAAAGAAAATTAACTTAAATTTTAAGTTGTCAGTGAATTTGAATAGTAATTCCCAACTTGAACTCATGAGAAGTAGTTAACCTTTTCAATTAGAGTTCTGATGAGTTTTTAATATAAGCAATAAATCCCTAATTATTATTACAGAAAGCACAAATTAGGGAAAAGTTACAGTCCTCAAAGACATGGCTAAATCTAAACTCTTAGGTGCCTGGAAATTATTTACTGATAGTAATTAGAGAAGAAACCTGGTGCTTTGTTCCACTAAAGCGATAGCTGCTGGGAAGAAGGCACCTCTCGGATGCATAGACATCAGGGAGCAGTGTCTGGAGCTGGGTTCTTTTTCTCTGAGATGGAGTCTTGCTCTGTTGCCCAGGCTGGAGTGTAGTGGTATGATCTCTGCTCACTGCAACCTCTGCCTCCCGGGTTGAAGTGATTCTCCTGCCTCAGCCTCCTGACTAGCTGGGATTACAGGTGCCTGCCAGCACACCCAGCTAGTTTTTGTGTTTTTAGTAGAGAAGGGGTTTCACTGTGTTGGCCAGGCTGGTCTGGAACTCCTGACCGCAGGTGATCCACCTGTCTCTGCCTTCCAAAGTGCTGGGATTACAGGTGTGAGCCACTGCGCCTGGCCTGGAGCTGGGTTCTTAAGGCCCATCCAATTGCAGGGATAGGCAGTAGGTCAGGGTGGCACATGAACACAGTTTGAAAAAGTCTACACAATTTCAGACGGCTGAAAGTTGAGGTAAAAGGCCAAAATTAAACCAGTCTATTCCACAGAATAAATGTTCTTGTTGATATTTGAAGTGTGCCCAAGAAGTACAGAGTTGCACATGATTCACTAAATTTACTTCATTCTGCTCCAAGTACCTAAGGGTACAAGGAATTGGAATCTTCTGCCTTCCTTTTTAGGGGGCAGATGAGAAATAGAGAAAGGGAAGCCTCTGAGAACAGGGAGGTAGAAGGGAGAGCAAAGGGTCTGTTGTAAGGGGTGTGGGAGAGACAGCAGATTTGGAAGCAGGGTACATCCAGCCCTCTCTGGCCTTCTTGGATGAGCCTCTCTCCTCCCATCTTTGGGACTACAATGGGGATTACCTCGTTTTTGTTTTTTTGAAGAAAGCATGGTTACATTTGTCTTATATATTTTTTAATTTGTATGAATTTATGGGTTACAAGTGCAATTTTGTTACATGCATAGTGGTCAAGGCAGAGCTTTTAGGGTATCCATCACCCAAATGCTGTACATTGTACCCATTAGTAATTTCTCATCATCCTCCCACAATTCTGAGTCTCCACTGCCTGTCATTCCACTGTTTACATCCATGTGGACACTTTTTTTAGCACTCACTTATGAGCGATATTTTTCTATATCTGGCTTATTTCGCTTAAGATAATGACCTCCAGTTCCAACCATGTTGCTGCAAAATACATGATTTCATTCTTTTTGTGGCTGAATAGAATTTTATCAGGTATATATACCACATGTTCTTTATCCAGTCATCCACTGGTAGACCCTTAGGTTGATTCCATATCTTTTCTATTGTGAATAGTGCTGCAAGAAACATGAGTGCAGGTACCTCTTTGATATATTGATTTATTTTCCTTTGAGTAGATACCCAGTAGTGAGATTGTGGGATCGAACAGTCATTCTAGTTTTAGTTCTTTGGGAAATCTCCGACTCTTTTCAATAAAGGTTGTACTAATTTACATTCCCATCAACGGCATGTAAACATTCCTTTTTCTCCATATCCTCACCAACATAGCAGGTGGGACATTTTATCTTTTTAATAATAGCCATTTTAATGAAGATGATATCTTATTATGGTTTTAATTTACATTTCTCTGATGATTAGTGTTGAGCATTTTTTTAATATGCCCATGTTGGCCATTTGTGTGTCTTCTTTTGAAAAATGTCTATTTATATCCTTTGACCACTTTTAAAGAACATTATTTGTTCTTTTTCTTTTTTTTTTTTTTTTAGTTTCCCTCTGTCGCCCAGGCTGCAGTGCAATGTGGAGTGTAATTGTGCAACCTTGGCTCACTGCAACCTCGGCTCACTGCAACCTCCACCTCCCAGATTCAAGGGATTCTTGCCTCTCAGCCTCCCAAATAGCTGGGATTACATGTGCCCACCACCAGGCCCGGCTAATTTTTGTAGTTTTAGTAGAGACGGGCTATTGCTACGTTGGCCAGGCGGGTCTGAAACTCCTTAAGTGGTCCAGTCGTCCTGGCCTCTGAAATTGCTGGGCTTATAAACGTGAGCCATCATGCCTGGCCTTGTTTGCTCTTTTTGTTGTTGAGGGAGTTGTTTGAGCTTCTTCTATATTCCGGATATTAGTCCCCTATGGGATAAATAGTTTTCAAATATTTTCTCCTATTCTGTGGGTTGTCTGTTTATACACCTGGTTATTTCTTTTGCTGTGCATAAGCTTTTTAGTTTAATTGTCCCATTTGTCTAATTTTGGTTTCGTTCCCTATCCTTTTAGGTCTTAAGTCATAAATTCTTTGCCTAGACCAATGTCCAGAAGAATTTTCTCAAGGTTTTTAGTATTTTAATAGTTTTAGGTCTTATATTTAAGTCTTTAATACATCTTAAGTTGATTTTTGCATATGGTGAGAGATAAGGGTCTGTGTCCAGATTTGGTTCCTGCTGGTGGGTTGGTGGTCTCGCTGACTTCAAGAATGAAGTGGCAGACCTTCATGGTGAGTGTTACAGCTTTTAAAGGTGGCACAGACCCAAAGACTGAGCAGCAGCAAGATTCATTGTGAAGAGCGAAAGAACACAGCTTCCACGCATGGAAAGTAACCCAAGCAGATTGCCACTGCCGGCTGAGGTGGCCAGCTTTTATTCCCTTATTTGTCCCTGCCCATGTTTGGTTTTTGTCCTATCAGAGTGCCCTTTTTTCAATCCTCCCTGTGATTGCCTACTTTTAGCTACTGCTGATTGGTGCATTTTACAGAGCACTGATTGGTGCATTTTACAGAGCGTTGATTGGTGCATTTTACAGAGCATTGATTGGTGCATTTTACAATCCTCTTGCTAGCTACAGAGGACTGATTGGTGCGTTTTACAATCCTCTTGTAAGACAGAAAAGTTCTCCAAATCCCCACTCGACCCAGGAAGTCCAGCTGGCTTCACCTCTCAGGTTCTGTTTTATTTTTCTGCATATGGCTATCTAATTTCCCAGCATTGTTTATTGAAAAGGATGTCCTTTCTTCAGTGTCTCTTCTTGTTAGTTTTGTCAAAGACCAGTTGGCTGTAACTATGTGGCTTTATTTCTGGGTTCTGTATTTTGTTTTATTGATCTATGCATCTGTTTTTATAGAAGTATTACACTGTTTTGGTTACCATAGCCTTGTAACATAATTTCATATCAGATAACGTGATGCCTCCAGTTTTGTTCTTTTTGCTTAGAATTCATTTTGCTATTTGGGCTCTTTTTTTTGGTTCCATAAGGATTTAACATTGTTTTTTCTAATTCTGTGAAAAATGACATTGGTATTTTGATAGGGATTGCATTTCATCTATAGATTGCTTTGGGCATTATGTTCATTTTTTTTTTTTTTTTTGAGACAGAGTCTTGCTCTGTCGCCCAGGCTGGAGTGCAGTGGCACGATCTCAGCTCACTGCAAGCTCCGCCTCCCAGGTTCATGCCATTCTCCTGCCTCAGCCTCCCAAGTAGCTGGGACTACAGGCGCCTGCCACCACACCTGGCTAATTTTTTTTTTTTTTTGTATTTTTAGTAGAGACGGGGTTTCACCGTGTTACCCAGGATGGTCTTGATCTCCTGACCTCGTGATCTGCCCACCTTGGCCTCCCAAAGTGGGTCATTTTAACAATATTAATTTTTCTGATCCATAAGCATGGAATATTTTTCGAATCGTTTGTCTCATTGACAATTTCTTTCATCAGTGTTTTATAGTTTTCCTTGTAGAGATGTTTCACCTCCTTGCTTAAATGTATTCCTAGGTAGTTTATTTTTTGTAGCTCTTGTAAATAAGATTTCCTTCTCAGCTAGTTTCTTATTGGTGTATAGAAATGCTACTGATTTTTGTATATTACTTTTGTATCAATTTTACTAAATAACCTTACTAAATTCATTTATCAAATCCAAGAGTGTTTTGGTGGAGTCTCTAGGTTTTTCTAGACATGTAATCCTATCATAAGCAAACGGAAATAATCTGATTTTCTCTTTTCCAATTTGAATGTCTTTTAATTCTTTCTCTTACCTGATTGCTGTGGCTAGGACTTCTAATACTATATCAAATAGAAGTGGTGAAAGTGGGAATCCTTGTTTTGTTCCAGTTCTTGAGAAAATTCTTTCAACCTTTCCCCCATTCAGTATGATGTTGGTTGTGGGTTTGTCATATAAGCCTTTTATTATTTGAGGTATGTTACTTCAATGTCTAGTTATTTGAGGGTTTTTTTTTTATCATGAAGGGATGCTGAATTTTATCAAATGATTTTTCTGCATCTATTGATGTTTTTAATCCTTCATTCTATTTTCGTGATGTGTCACATTTATTAATTTGCATATGTTGAACTATCCTTCCATTCCTTATGTAAAACCCACTTGATCATGGTGTATTACCTTTTTGATGTGCTCTTGAATTCCATTTGCTAGTATTTTGTTGAGGATTTTTGTGTCTATGTTTATCAGAGATATTGGCATGTAGTTTTTTTGTTTTGTCTTTGTCTGGTTTTAGTATCAGAGTGATACTGGCCTTGTTACATGAGGAATGAAGAAGTCCCTCCTCCCAGATTATTTGGAACAGTTTCAGGAAGATTGGTATTAGTTCTCCTTTGTACATTTTATGGAATTCAGCTATGAATCCATCAGGTCCTGGACTTTTTTTTTATGGGAAATTTATTTATTACTGATTCAGTCCTGCTACTAATTATTGATCTATTCAGGTTTTCAGTTTCTTCCTTCTTCAATCTTAGGAGGTTGTATGTTTCCAGGAATTTAGCCATTTCCTCGGGATTTTTTTGGTTTGTGAGCATGTAGTTGTTCATAATAGTCACAGATGAAATTTTGTTTTTCTGTGGTATCACTTTTAAGTCTTTTTTTCATTTCTGATTTTGTCTCTTTTCTTGGTTGCTAGCAGTTTATCAATTTTGTTTCTCTTTTCAAAGAACCAACTTTTTGTTTCATTGATCCTTTGAATGGTATTCTTACATAGATGCAATGATAATATGTCCTATAGGTTTTAGAAGAATCTTAGTGCATTGTCAAAGAAACATTTTTAGTTGAGCACATACATTATGAGCAAAGGAGTGGCATTAGATCTTCATAGTAGAGACAGTTACAGTGCTTCTAATACATGTGTTTCTTAGAGAGACTCTAACAACATTGAAAGGGTCTACTCACAAAGGCCGCTGTGCAAAGATAACAGGAAACTCCCCAAAAGCTTATCTTCAAGTTAGCTGCATCAAGTCCTGTGGTGCTTGAAAATCTCTCCATTAATGCTGAATTGAAGACTAGAGGGAGAGGAAAAGACTGTAGGATTAATATGCTTCATCACGATAATCTATAATATTAAGAAATAATTTAAAATTGTTGAAGAAATATGTCATGGTGTATGTCCCAAAGGTTCATTATGGGCTATTGAATTAATAACTTTATAAATCTATTCACATATTACCTAAGACATAAAATTATTTTGAAAAGAAACAGTAGAATTTGATATACAAACATTTTAGAACTCGAATTGCCTTGTAAAGATGTCCACATACGATTGGGAAAGCAGGCAGACCTTCACAGAGGGAGTGAGTAAAGCACCATCAGCAAATGATAAGTTAAACAAAGTGAATAAAAGCTTATTGTTAGGTTTGTAATGTTTGTGACAATATTGTAGGAAATATTGTACATAAAATACTGTACGGAGTATAAACTCAGATGTAACAGGATCATATTTTGAAAATAGTAAATATGTTTAATATTCTTCTTCTTAGTAAATCATGTTCCCTAGCCATCATTTTACCTTATTGCAATACCAATCCAAAAAGAGGAGAATAAGAGGCCATGTAGTTCCACATCAGCCCAGAAAAGGCGTCCCCTCTTTCTGGTCATGACAGATTATGAGAATGAAAAGGGGATGAAGGCAGAAAGTTCAGGAGGTGAGACACGTATTGAAACTCCTCTATCAGAGCTAAAGTCCCAGAAGTCAAGTCTTCTTAGCTACAGTGAGGAACAAATGAAGAAGAGATGATGACTTTAATTTAGCTTCCTACTTGAGTTTTTGAAGGGAGATCACTTGGCAGGGTACTTGTGGTAGCCTGTTCAACAAATGTTTCCAGTTCTTTTCCCTTTCAGGTACACAGCATAATTGTAATTCCTGTCCACTTGAGGTAGGGTGGAACTATGTAACTAATTCTGCCCAATGACTTGTGAGTGGAAGTGGAAGCATTTGATTACCAGAGTGAGACCATCCAGAGCTCTTCTTTTCCCTCTGGCACAGAGTTTTTCACATGTCTTTCAAGACAACACATATATTAGCTGAGAATCTGGGTACAAATTAACAGAGGAAATGATCAGAAAGTTAATTGAGTCTGTAGTCAAGGGCAGCAATGCTACTCAATGCCAGCAATCAGGTAGGCCTTACAATCAGAGTTTGGAGTGCCTATAGCATCAGCAGAAATGATGTGGCATCTATCAGCAAAGGGCGATGTACTTGTTTCTGGGAGTATGGCCTATGCCAACTGAATGGCCAGTGGGATGTAGCAACCAGACACTTTGGAAGTGGTGTTAAAAAAAACACCTGTGATTAAGTATAGATTAACTATACCTTAGTGATGTCATCTAAGGACCTAAGGACTGAAGGACCTGACCAGTGGAGACCAACACAGATACTCATATGTCCCAAGAAACTCTCTCCACCCACCCAATGCCATGAATTTACATGAGCCCTCATATGCCCAAATTCCACCTTGGAAAACATTAGCAAGAGGACATGAAAATCTGGAAGACAACACTTACTGGAAAAGATCTCATCTAAAATAGGCTATTCAACCCGTTAGAGATTAGGCCACTGACTTATATTTGGGTTTTTCCAAATCTAGGCAAATACTTCTGTATTAGTTTTGACTAAAAATGGAATTACAAGCAGGTAGTCATTTCCTATAACATCTCCAATACTAGAGGTTGTTGATGATACTGAAAAGAAAAATGATTAATTCATTTTCATGATATTTTCTAGGCTCTAAAGCAGGGATCTTAAAAATCAGAGCAGCCAAACGCTTCTACTCTGTAGGATTAATCTATGGCAACATCTTAATGAGTCTTTTGCTTATCTGGTGCCTATCTTCACACATGTTGACACCTATAAATATTGGGTAAATTATGATATGATAAAGCTAAAAGTGCTGATCATAGGTAATGATAAATATCATTTTCACAAACAAATTAATTCATTCAGAATTGACATATCTGACTCCTTGGCCACATTTACCATTGATGCTGTTATGTTTGACTGCAGATATCAGATTCATTTGACATTCAAAATGTCATTTAATACAACTCAGAGGAAAGGGTGAAATAAAAATAAAGGGTCTATTGGCTCTCATATTTCTAGTAACTATTAGAAGAAGTAGTAAACAGAAGTTCATATCTCATGGCTACAAGCAGAATGTTTCCCTGTACAGTCATACAACTTTATCAATGCTGTATTCCAAATGCCTTTTTATTAGATTTGAGTCACTGCACTTAAGATCTGGGAACACTGACCAGTTCCATCTGGCTGGCCTTTGTATCTGTGAACAAAGTAGAGAAATACACAAGGGTTATAATTTTTTTGGGGGGGGAAGCTGAGAAAAAAGGGTCACTATTATGAAGTTTGAGCCTAAACTTTTTAGATGTATTAACATTAAATACAACATGTATCAGTAAACATTTAGATTTTATAAATTATATATTTAATAATAATTATTATTTATTTCAAAAAATCAGTTTTATACCATATTCTATTTTGAGATATTGCATTCTAATAAATAGTGGTGAGTTCATATGGCTAAAAGTGTCATAAAGAAATGCTTCGGGGTGAACTTTCCCATTGTAAGTATTTTCCTTGTATTTTGTAATCTGATTTTAACCTATGGTGATCGATTGTGCACTAATAATTGTATTTCTCAAAGGAAGAAATAGTATAATATAAAAAGTATTTCATAAAGTGCTCAGAATTCTTTTTTTGTTTTTGTTTTTGTTGTTGTTTGTTTGTTTGTTTTTTGAGATGGAGTGTCTCTCTGTCGCCCAGGCTGGAGCGCAGTGGTGCGATCTCGACTCACTGCAAGCTCTGCCTCCTGGGTTCACGCCATTCTCCTGCCTCAGCCTCCAGAGTAGCTGGGGCTACAGGTGCCCACCACCACGCCAGGCTAATTTTTTGTATTTTTGGTAGAGACGGGGTTTCACCATGTTAACCAGGACAGTCTCGATCTCCTGACCTCGTGATCTGCCCGCCTCGGCCTCCCTTGTGTTTTTTTGTTTGTTTGTTTGTTTTTTGAGAAGGAATCTCGCTCGGCCGGCCCAGGCCTGGAGTGCAGTGGTGTGATCTCGGCTCACTGCAAGCTCCGCCTCCCGGGTTCACGCCATTCTCCAGCCTCAGCCTCCCAAGTAGCTGGGACTACAGGCGCTGCCACCACGCCCGGCTAATTTTTTGTATTTTTAGTAGAGACAGGGTTTCACCGTGTTAGCCAGGATGGTCTCGATCTCCTGACCTCGTCGTGATCTGCCAGCCTCAGCCTCCCAAAGTGCTGGGATTACAGGCGTGAGCCACGGTGCCTGGCCAAAATTAATTCTTTCATATGGACACATTAGGGCATTTTTCTGGTTCTACCAACATAAACGGTAGCTAGTGTTTTGAGAAAGCATTACTAAGTAGATCAGGATTCCAATGCTGGAGAAATATAAGGAGAAATAATAAAAAGTCGTGTTTAGTCTTTCTACTGCTTTTCTGTTTGCAATAAAAAAGATTGTCTTCTCAATGATCCTTTTGACAAAGTTAAATGTTAATAAAACTATCACATCTATTATTTAATTCATTGGACTTTCTATTTGAATGTTTCACTGACAGCAGGGAGTATACCGCTCTACAAACTTTCAATGAGGAAAGTATATTGCTCTACCAAGTCATTAATAAAGTAGTGTTTTGGCAGGCAATGAGAGTTAATTTGAACATTTTCTGGCAAGAGAGAAAAAGAGGGCCAAACAAATACCTATGTCCAATTAGACTGTATCAAATCTCTTTGGACCATACTGTGAATCTCATTGCCACCCCTGTTTACTAACTTCGCACCCTTAGAGTAGAATACGATGGTTATAACCTTATAGGACATGTAACTGAGAAAGTTCAATGAATGATTAAGATTAGAGACAGAGTAATTCCAAGAACAGACTACTGTTTTGACAAAGTGGAGAGTCAGTGTAGTTTACTGTAAACTGTGTGCGTGCACGTGTGTGTGTGTGTGTGTATAATCTTGTTTTCTCAGTCTTTTGTGTAAATAATCTTGGAGAAAAGAGTTTTCTATAGGAGATAATTGGGAAGAAAAAATAGTTTAATTTTGTCTCAAAAAAAAGAAAAAATAGTTTAATTTTATTAGCACTTTCTTCTTTGGATTATATTTCAGATTTTAGTAATCTGGTTTTTTATTGAATGATATTTAGAAATTACAATTTTAGGTTAAATATTAATGCAATATTTTTGAAAACAAAGTAGTCAAATCCTAATTTTGAGAGCTTTACTTTTTTACTGACTTTGCCTTTTTGGAATGTGCTTATCAAACATTTAAAAGCCTATCTATTTTGCAAAATTGCATATGCATGCAATTTGAAATGCAGCGTATTTACAGTGGTATGGCCATTTTACTAAATTTATTATCTGGAACTCAACCTTAACCTGGAAGACCCATATATAAGGATTTAATAATAAATTATTGTAAATCAAGAGTATTTAAATCATACTTTTTGGGTCGAATTTTTATAATGATGTAAAATTCATGTAACATAAAATTAACCATTAACCATTTTAAGTGTATAATTCGGTGGCATTTAGCACATTAACATTGCTGTGCAACTATCACTTCCAGCTAGTTCCAAGTTATTTTCATCAACCCCAAAGGAAACCACATATCCTTTAAGCAGTTACTCCCTATTTCTCCCTTGCCCAGCTCCTGGCAACCACTAGTCTGTTCTCCATTTCCGTAGACTTATCTTTTCTGGGTGTTTCATATAAATCAGATCGAACAGTATGTGACCTTTTGTGTCTCGCTTCTTTCACTTAGCATAATGTTTTTGAAGTTCATCCATGTTGTAGCATATATCAGTACTTCATTTTTTTTAGAGTGAAATAATATTTTATTATATGAATAGACCTCATTTTGCTTATCCCATTTCTTTCACTGATGGATATTTGGGTTCCCTCCGACTCTTGGTTATTGAAAATAGTACTGCTATGAAATCAGTGTGCAAATATCTCTTTGAGACCTTGTGTTCAGTACCTTTGGTTATATACTGTACTAATCTAGGTTATCCAGTTAATATAAGGAATTGGCTTATGTGCTATGGAGGCTGAGAAGCTGAAGATCTAAAGTTGACAATCTGGAGACCCAGGAGAGATGATGGTATGGTTATGGTCTAAGTTTCAAGGCTTCAGACCCAGGAGAGCCAATGGTATAAGTTTCAATCTAAAGGCAGGAGAAGACCAATGTGTCAGCTCAAAGACAGGAAGAAAGAAGGAATTCTTTTTTAGTCAGCTTCTTATTCTATTCTGGCCTTCACAGAGTGCATGAGGCCGACACACATTGCAAATGGCAATCTGATTTACTCAGTTTATCGATTCAAATGTTAATTTCATCCAGAAACATCCTCGGGGACACATCTAGAAATATTTAACCAGATATCTGAGTACTCCATAGCACAGTGTAGCTGACATATAAAATTAACCATAAGAAGTGGGATTGTTAGATCATATGGTAGTTCTGTTTTTAATTTTTTGAGGAACTGGCATACTGTTTTCCATAGCAGTTATCATTTTATTTACATTGATTTTATTTGCATTCCTCTAATGATTAGTGATATTGAGCATCTTTTTATATGCTTGTTGGCCATTTGTATATCATCTTAGGAGAAATGTCTCCTGAAGCCCCTTTCTCCATTTTTTAATGAGGTTATTTGATTTTTTTCTTGTTTAATTGTAGTTCTTTAGATTGTCTGAATATTAACCCTACTCTCTCTCTCTCTCTCTCTATATATATATATAATGCAAATATTCTCTCCCATGTCATAAGTTACTTTTATATTCTGTTGATTGCGCCATTGGTACAGAAAACCTTTTAAGTTTGATGTAATCTCATTTGTCTATTTTCACTTTTGTTGCTTGTGATTTTGGAGGCATATCCAAGAAATCATTGCCGAATCTAATATTGTGAAGTTTTCTTCCATGTTTCCTTCTGGGAGTTGTATAGACTTGTATCCTACAGTTAGGCTTTTAATCCATCTGAGTTAACTTTTATATATGGTGTAAGACAAGCCCCTACCTTTACTCATTTGCATGCAGATATTCAGTTTTTCCAACACCGTTTTTAAAGAGACTGCCCTTTCCCCATCGAGTGATTTTGTTATCCTTATCTGACATCATCAAATATTTGATTGTTTCTTTCCAGGCCCTCTGTTTTATTACATTGGTCTATATACCTGTCTTTATGCCAGAAATATATGGGTTTTGATTACTGTAGTTTTATAACATATTATAAAGTCAGGAAAGTGTGAAAGTGTGAGTCCTTTAACTTTGTTCTTCAAGATTGTCTTAGCTATTTTGGGTCCTTGAAATTTCACATGAATTTTAGAATGGACTTTTCTATTTCTGTAAAAAAATGCCATTAGGATTTTTATAGGGATTGCTTAAATCTATAGATTACTTTGAGGAGTATTGACATGTCAACAATATTAAGTATTTTAATCCATGACCATAGAAGGCCTAAATCATACTTGTTGAGAGATGGTGCTTTTAAGTCATCATTTGTTTTTGTCTGGTAATTAGCTTAATCATTACTGTCACTTTACAATTGCCGCCCATTTCTTTGAGGAATCTGAGAGAAAAATTATAGGACAGTTTGGCTGGAAAACCAGAGATCACAACCAAAGTTCTGTTTATGGAGCCTCGTTTCCTCCACTGGCTCTCGGTGACACTGCCTTCTTCAGGTCCTTGTGCCAGGTCAGCCTCTGACCAGACTTGCTCAGTTTTCTTTCTATACCTCTGTCTCTGCTGTGGTTAACTACTTCTTTATAATATAGTTTTTATTAATTTTCATCATTTTTGAGAGTCTGAAACTTACTGTGCAGTCTAACAAATATTTTTTAGTAGTTAAATTAATGAAGTACCTTAAAATCATAAAAGTAACTAAAATTTAAACTGTTATTCAATAGTAAGAAAGTGGTTGACATTATATTTACTGAAACCCCAGACTTCTTTACTGAATTTCATCTTATCACTTTTCTGAACTATGAAGGAGATAGTGATGTTAATTACATATGAAATTCTTGGTTCAGGTTATGATATTTGAAATTTTTCTAATCCTTAGTAAAATTTCTGCAAGTGTAATAAACTCTGGTATATTTTCTTCCCACAGTTCATATATTTGAAAGGATTCACCAGATTACACAAAGTGTACTTTTTTTTTTTACAAAAATGCAAATTATGTGATACAACAAGAGAAAGAAAAAGCAAGCAAACATTGGGAGTCCAAGAGACATTTTGACATCCCAACTCTCCAGGGCCACCTTCTTTTCATACACAGGACGAGGCTGGGTCTCTAATTTGAACCTCTAAGATCTGGACCAGGAATTTTGGCTTTGTGGGAGTTCAGAGAAGCCCTTATAGGGGTGTTATAAGTCCCTGAAGTCATATAAGCAAGCCACGCTTTTCACCTGGTTATGTCAGTGGCAAACCATTAGTAAAGAAAGTAAGTATCAAAGTCTCCAGGTCAGAACTTAAACAGAATTACATAAATCTTACTGACCCTAGCTTAGCCAAGAGTAAAAAACCAGACATCCAGGTGTTTCCAGATTCAAAGACAGAGGTTTTTCAGCCCAGCTACAAATCCATTTTTATCTACATACACATCTTGAAAACCTAAGAAAGTAGGAGGGTCCATAGTAAAGATTTTTTTTTTTTTTGACAAGTTCTCACTCTGTCACCCAGGCTGGAGTGTAGCAGCATGATCAGAGCTCTCTGCAGCCTCAATCTCCTGGACTCAAGGGACCCTCTCGCCTCAACCTCCTGAATAGCTGGGACAATAGGCGTGTGCCACCGTGAGATAATTTTTTTTTTTTTTTTGTAGAAATGGGGCCTATGTTGCCCAGGCTAGTCTTGCCTAAAGAAAGGTCTGGGTTTTACCCTTGGCTTCTTGGAGGTAATCTCTAGCTCTTGGAACATCATGCCTGATAGGAACATCTTTGCTTTCCTGGGGACCTTGAACCAGCAAGATATTAACAATGTGATTTAAAGTGGGGTTGGAGCTTTGAGTCACAGGCTACCAATTACACGTCCTGTAGGTCTGAAAACAAGACAGCCACACGCACAGTCAACTATCTAGTAATGGATAAGACTCTGGACATCAAGGCTCGGGTGAGCATCCCTGCTTGGCAATACTACCTAAGCAATGTCACACATTGATGCCAGGAAATGCTGTCCTGATTCCACAGGGAGAGAATGATAGGAAGCTTCACATTTGGTACTGTCTTGGGCTTTTCTCTATGCTTCCCTTTTCTTGACTGATATTAATTTGTATTCTTTCACTGTAATAAATCATAACCATGAGTCTAACACCTTTCAGTGAGTTCTGCGAGCCCTTCTAGTGAATTATCAAACCTGAAAGTAGTTTTGGGAATCCCTTGAACTTGCAACTGGTGTTAGAAGTGAGAGTGGTCTTGTAGACTGTGCTCCCTTTAAGTTTCACAGGAGGTAAAAGATGGTCTTGTTTAAATCCCCCACATTCTGTATTTTATAATAAGAACACAGGACTGTTATCCTATATGATAGGCCGACATAGAGATTTCAGCAGGATGTGCCGGGGAAGCATTGAAAGTACTGATTGGATGAATACGAAATCATAGAATTGGCTCCAATCATGAAAGCTAAGGATAGAAGATTGAAGAGTATGGATGTTTGTTCTTTACCAAACAACTTAATCATTTAGAAGAGTAAAATATCAAAAATATTTACATGATATAATATAAAGGTACCTTTGGCAATTTCAAAGAGGAAATCTAAATGCATATAGAAAGAGAATCAAAGAAGAGGATGTTTGAAAAATAAAGACAATTCCAGGGCTTCAAGCCTGAGTGATAACAGGGCAATTATGAGTAGGAGAGGAGCAGGTTTTAGAGATTTGCTGCCTAGAAGAGTTTTGTGCTTGTTGAGCTTGAGGTAATCTGTAAGATACCCACATATAGGCCGAGCATGGTGGCTGGTGCCTGTAATCCAAGCACTTTAGGAGGCCGAGGTAGGTGGATCATTTGAGGTCAGAAGTTTGAGACCAGCTTGGCCAACATGGTGAGACCCCCATCTCTACTAAAAATACAAAAATTAGCCAGGCATGGTGGCAGGCACCTATAATCCCAGCTACTCAAGAGGCTGAGGCAGGAGAATCACTTAAAATCGTGAGGTGGAGGTTGCACTGAGCCAAGACCACGTCATTGCACTCCAGCCTGGGTGACAGAGTGAGACTCCATCACACACACACACACACACACACACACACACACAAAGTTACCCACATATAAATAATCCACAGTAGCTTCTATTCTGGAGCTAAGAAGAGAAATTGAGCATGAACACATAGCAGTGATAGTTACTTAAGCTGGTAAAATGGATAGAATTGCCAAGTAGAGGATGGAAATGAGAAGCAAAGAAGATTGGGGTAGGATTTTGTGAACACCTACATCAGAAATTAGGCAAAGGAGAACTGGGGAGGAGCAGGTGTTAGAGCTGTCATAAAGCCCAGCATAGCAACCTACAAAAGGGAGTCTTAGAGAGTGGTGGCAGAAAATCAACGTAGCATTCTTTTTAAAACTGCGTACTTATAAATGCACATTTTTGTTATCATTAGGCTTTTAGGCTTTTGTTTTCTTCTTGAACAAGTTTAAGTCAATAGAGCCTCATGACCCTTTTATATGCCAGCACGTTTTTCTCTAAAATCTCTCACAATACTACTTACAAGTTGTATTATCTGGTTGTCTTCTTCTTTTATAGATTGTAAATTTATTGAGGAAGGGCCTAGATACACAAGTAGCCCATAATTAGTGCTCCAGTTCAAAACATTCCTGTCATAGTTCAGTAGTTAAAAAAAAAAAAATCAGTCTTCCAGTAAAGGGAAGTACGGTTTCTCTGACCAAAAGTGAATCTCTGTGTCCCTTGAGTTACCTATTTTTATTACTAGAATATTTATTTTCAAAGTATGATTTTCAGAAATTAAAAATATGATGCAGGCCGGGCACAGTAGCTTACGCCTGTAATCCCAGCATTTTGGGAGGCTGAGGCAGGTGGATCACCTGAGGCCAGGAGTTCAAGACCAGCCTGACCAACATGGAGAAACCCCATCTCTACTAAAAATACACAATTAGCTGGGTGTGGTGGCACATGCCTGTAATCCTAGCTACTCGGAAGGGTGAGGCAGGAGAATTGCTTGAACCCGGGAGGTGGAGGTTGCAGTGAGCCGAGATTGCACCATTGCACTCCAGCCTGGGCAACAAGAGTGAAACTCCATCTAAAAAAAAAAAAAAAAAAAAAATGAGGTCTTTAGAATTTTTTCTAAGGAAAAAAATATTCTCAGTAAAATTAGGTTCAGATGAAATAAGGAAACAGCTTCTGGATCAATGATGTGACATTCCTGAGCTGTTGTTTCTCTTTTGGACTTCTATCTGCCCAGAGTTCTTCCACAGGATCTCTGTGAAACTCAAATTAGAGAATGTATGGGAAAACTTTCTAAATTATGAAGTATTAAATTGTAAGAAACATGTCAGGAATCACTATTCCTAGCTGCTTCCCCAGGTGCCTCACCCTAATGGGATTCAGACCTACTTAGAGGAACAAAAATATAGAGACAAACACTTCCCTCACGCATGCAGGTGGATTTTAAAGGTCCTGCAATGAGATTAATGATCATTGCACATGTTAGATGTCCCCTTTCACACTTATTTTAAATTCATTTCTTCAGTCCATGTTAATTATGGAAGTCCCCTCCCCGTAAAGCAATAGAAATTCTGCTGTGTTTTGGCCGGGCGCGGTGGCTCATGCCTGTAATCCCAGCACTTTGGGAGGCCAAGGAGGGTGGATCACCTGAGGCCAGGAGTTAGAGACCAGCCTGACCAACATGGAGAAACCCCGTCTCTACTAAAAATACAAAATTAGCCAGGCATGGTGGTGCATGCCTGTAATCCCAGCTACTAGGGAGGCTGAGACAGGAGAATCGCTTGAACCCGGGAGGCGGAGGTTGCAGTGAGCTGAGATCACGCCATTGCACTCCAGCCTGGGAAACCAGAGTGAAACTCCATCTCAAAAAAAAAAAAAAGTTCTGCTATGTTGCACTTGTGAAATGCTGGCATTTTGGTTTATGTTGTGAGGACTCACTTTACAATCAACAAAGATAAAACTATTATAGAAATGCCTAACTATTAATAACTGTTGTTTAACTTCATTAGAAGAAAAGATAGCTTATGCTTGAAAATAATTTGTAAAACGTGGTGGCAACATTTTGAATTATTCTTATTTGAGTACACAGATTGTTTACCAAATACTTTCAACAAATTAAACAAAATGTGAAATTGCAATTTGACCTCTGCAACTGTCTTTCTCATCTATGATTTTATCACTTTTATAAGATCCTTGATAAGATTTCTCATGGAGCACATGGATCAGCAAAGAACATTCTTGTTTTTTCCACTTCCTTGTTTTTTTCCACTTTGTCATAGATTATTGTATTTCACTTTCTTTAAGCTATGTCCTCTAGCAGGCATAGCATCGGGGGCACCGCTGAGCCTGTTGGCATCTGTTAACATGGCTGTGGGATGTGATGAGTTATGGATTGTCCTGGGCATTACACAGTCCATTGACTTTGGATACAATAATATGTTCTTGTTTTACGTTGGCTGTACTATGATATTACTAAAAGGAAGGTGTTCCTTCTTAATTCCAATAAATTTCATTTCCATTTTGTGAGATCTGTCTTTGTAGTTCTTTGCCTGCTTTCTCTTCCCATGGTTCTCCTTCATATTCTAGACTTTTTTTTTTTTTTTTTTCAGCCTGAGGCGGAAGGACATTTCTTTGTGGAAAATAAATAAATGACATAACACATTAAATAATTCAAACTTGGCTCAGTTGAAGTGTTTACAGTCACAGAGTCTTGTACTATCCTTAACCAGAGTAATTTAAATTATACCCATGTTAGTATTTAAGTAACTAAAATATTACTCCCTTTGTGAACATCAAATCAACATTTTACCTGAATTCTGGGATTATCAGGATACAAAGCATTTCAGGTCTGTTACAGGTTATTTTTTTAGCAATCTCGAAAGTCTTTTTCCTACTTCAAAATTTGACAGTATAAGAGAGGCCTTTTTCTGTGAGATTCTTTAAGATCAAATATATGTCAAACTCTCAGATAATATCTTCTAGCTAGAAATAACAAATATTACAGATCAGTACAATACAACCTTAGCTGTTGGTGAGACAATCTCTTTGATATTGAGAAAGTTTGAAAGTATGTCATACATCAGTATAAGAATAGATGCTCCTTGGTAAGGAGTAGTAGAATTCTGGGTAAATTGTACTTCTAATAGGTTTTTGTGATATTTTTAGGGTTCTCTACATGTATGATCATATAATCTGAGAAGAGAGATGATTTAATTTTCCCCTTTCCATTTTGGATATCTTTTTAAATTTCCTCTTCTTGCCTAATTGTTCTGGTTAGGACTTTAATTGCTATGTTGAATAGACTGGCAAACGTGGACATCCTTGCCTTGTTCTTGATCTTAGAGAAAACCCTTTCAGTCTTTCAACACTGAGTGTGATGTAAACTGGGGGCTTTTTGTTTGTTTGTTTTTTTGAGACAGAGTCTGGCTCTGTCGCCCAGGCTGGAGTGCGGTGGCGCCATCTCGGCTCACTGCAAGCTCCGCCTCCCGGGTTCACGCCATTCTCCTGCCTCAGCCTCCCGAGTAGCTGGGAGGGACCACAGGCGCCCGACGCCACACCCGGCTAATTTTTTGTGTTTTTAGTAGAGACCGGGTTTCCCCGTGTTAGCCAGGGTGGTCTCGATCTCCTGACCTCGTGATCCGCCTGCCTCGGCCTCCCAAAGTGCTGGGATTACAGGTGTGAGCCACTGCGCTCGGCCCCTGAGCTTCCTCCTTTTTCACAGTTGTTCTAGCTAAATGCTTGACAATTCTGTTCATGTTTTACATAATCAACCCTATGTTTCACTAATTTCTCTATTGTTTTTCTAGTCTCAATTTTGTTTATCTCTGCTGTAATCTTTATTGTATCTTTTTGTGTGCCAGATGTGTGAAGTTTCTTCTTTTTCTACTTCCTTAAGGAATGAAGGTAGGTTGTTGATTTAGTTCTTTTATAGTATATACATCTACAGCTATAAAATTCCTTCTTAGTATTACTTTTTCAGCATCTCACAAGTTTCAGTATACTGTGTTTACATTTTTATTTCTCTCAATATATTTTCTAATTTTCCTTGTGTTTTTTTCTTTGACCCATTGGTTACTTAAGGGTTTGTTGTTTAATTTCCACATATTTGTAGACTTTCTAGTTTTCCTCCTGCTATTGATATCTAGTTTCATTCCATCATAATAAAAAAGATACCTTGATGATTTTAATCTTTTAACTGTATTAAGACTTTTTTGGGGGCTTAGCCTATGGTCTACCCTGAATTATGCTCCATGTATACTTGAGAAAAAAATGTGTATTCTATTGTTGTTGGGTGAAGTGTTTTGTATATGTCTGTCAGTTTCAATTGCTCTATAATGTTTTTCAAGTCCTCTCTTTACTGATCTTTTCTCTGGATGTTTAGTCAATTATTGAAATGTGATATTAAAGTCCCTATAATTCTTGTACATCAGTATTTTCCTCCTTTCAGTTATGTCAACATTTGTTTCATAAATTTAGGAGCTCTGATGCTTAGTGTGTATATATATATATATAAATATATATATATTTTTATAAATGTTATATCTTCTTGGTGAACTGACCCTTTTGTCATTACATAGTGTCCTTCTTTCTCTCTTGTGACAGCTTTCAACTTAACATCTCTTTTATCCAATATCGATATAGCCACTTGCTGCTCTTCTGTTAATATTTGCATGAATTATCTTTTTTCCATTCTTTCCCTTCACCAGTGCATGTCTTCAGATTTATAACAAGTCTTGTGTAGACAGTATATAGTTGCATCTTGTTTTTTTATCCATTCTGCCAAAATATATCTTATGATTAGAGATTTACTATTGCTATTTTGCTAATTTTTTCTCTATGTCTTATAGGTTTTTTCCCCTTATTTCCTCGCTTACTGCCTTCCTTTATGTTCAGTTGATTTTTCAGTGACATTTATTTGATTTTCTTCTTATTTCTCTTTGTGTACATTCTCTAGATATATCTTTTGTGTTACCATGGGGATTATATAAAACAGTTAAGTTAGAAAAATCAGTTTTAAACTGATAGCAACTTCAATCACATACAAAAACTCTACTCCTTTATAACTCTCTTCACACTCCCACTTTATGTTATGTCACAAATTATCTTTCTATATTGTGTACCCATTAATATAGATTTATACTTATGCTTTTTAAGCTTTAAATCCTATGAAATAATTAAAAGTGGCATTACAAATGAAAATTGTAATAACACAATTTTTAAATATTTGTCCATACATTTATCTTTACCAAAGAACTTTACATTTTTATAGGGCTTGAAGTTACTGCCTAGTGTCCTTTGTTGCAAGTTGAAGGACTTTCTTTAACATTTCTAATAGGAATGGTGTAGTGGTTACTATCAAGCAAGTGACATCAGTTGTCTATCACCAGGAGTGAGAACCCTGACACTTCTGCCTACTGCATCTTGGTATTGGAGTTGCCAAGGAAAACACAGTACAGCCAATCGCTGAACAGATTAATGCTTCACTTACATAGAGTAGAGGCAGAGCACGACCAGCTCCACTAGTGGTCATGGGTCTCCCATGGCCAGCAGGTCCTGCCCAGCAGCTGACACAGGACAATTTGTCTGTACATACCTCTCTTGTGCTACAGAAGAACCCTTCCCCTCCCTGCAGGGGGCAAATATAGTATCAGGTTTGGCTGGGTACCATAATATGTGCAATTTTAAGCTGAAAGAAGGAATACACATTGAGTCTGAAACAGGCTAAAATATTCCCACACAAGTGATAATCCCAGTACAGGATATGAAGGTTCTTTATTCTCGTGATAAAGAAGTGGTCCAAACCCTAGGCCCATTGTCACATGGCCAGGTGAGGGTCAAAAGATTGCATGCACAAGACTGCCTTTCCCAACAGTAACAAACGCCTCAGTTTTTATCTAGAAATGTCTTACTTCTCTTCATTTTTTTGAAAAACAGTTTACTGAATACAGTATTCTCAGTTGACAGGATTTTAAAAAATCAGTTAAATATATCATCCCACTGCCTTTTGGCCTGCAAATTTTCTGATGAGAAATTCACTGTTAATATTATAGATTTTTTGTACATACTAAGTCACCTATCTCTTGCTGCTTTCAAGATTCTCTTTGACTTTTGACAATTTGATTATAATATGTCTTAGTGTGGATCTTTGTGGATCCATCTGATTTAAAATTCACTGAGCTTCTTGTATTTATATATTCTTTTTTTTTTTTTTTTGAGATAGTCTCACTCTGTCACCCAGGCTGGAGTGCAATGGTGTGATCTCGACTCATTGCAACCCCTGACTGCTAGGTTCAAACGATTCTTGTGCTTCAGCCTCTCGAGTAGCTGAGACCACAGTCACACACCACAATACACGGCTAACTTTTTTTTGTATTTTTAGTAGAGGCGGAGTTTCACCATGTTGGCCAGGCTGATCTCGAACTCCTGACCTCAGGTGATCCACCTGCCGTGGCCTCCCAAAGTGCTGGGATTACAGGCATGAACAACAGCGCCCAGCCTGTGCATTCATTTCTTTCCTCATACTTGGGAACTTTTCATCCATTGTTTCTTCAGATAAGCTCCCTGTCTCTTTATCTCTTCTTCTTATGGTAATTCCATAATGCATATGGTTCACTCGACAATGTCCCATATGTCCCTTAAACTCTGTTCGCTTTTACTCATTCTTTTTTCTTTTTGGTCATCAGATTCAACAATGACAAATATCTTTAAGTTTACTGATTCTTTCTTTTGCCTGATCAAGTCTCCCTATAGTAAATTTTTCAACTAAGTTACTCTGTTTCTCAGGTTCAGAATGTTTGCTTGTTTCCTGTGATTTTAAAATTATCTCTTTGTTAATATTCTCATGTTGTTCATAAAATATCTTCCTGAGTTTGCTTGTATGTCTGTTTATGTTCTCCTTCAGCTCATTTAGCATACTTTAGACATCTTTATTGCTTGAACATCTTTATCAAATAAGCCCAAGCTCTGCTGTTCTTTAAGATCAGTTACTGGAGATTTATTTTGTTCCTTTGAAGGGGCTATGTTTTCCTGTTCCTTTGTGTGTCTTGTGATCTTTTGTTGAAAATTGAGCATTTGAAAAAAGTAGCCTTGTCTCCTAGCTTTTTGTGGACTGGCTCTGTGCAGGGGAAGACCTTTACTAATCATCCTGGCATAAAGGTACAAGCTTCTTTCATACCTTTACTGGAGATGTGCCTTTCCTTGCCTTGTGTGTATGCTTTTGTTCCAGTTCCCCACATACAAGGCTGCTTTAAATGTCTTAATTTCCCAAAGAGGCATATTGCTGCTGCTTCTTAGAGGTCAGGGAATTTTTATTGTATTCCTTTGTCTATAATCTGTGCCACCGGGGGTCTTCTGACCGCTTGTGGCTCTTAGTCACCATGGTGCCTGTCTGTTTTAAATGACCTTGAACCTGCTATTCAAACTATGCCACCACTTCCATCAGCTTTTTAAATCAGGTAAGATAGAGATAGTCTTCCAGTCAATCTCCAGATAAGCTCCTCTCTTCCTCTTCCAGCTTGAGGCTGGAACTTGGATTGGGCAAATTCCTCCTGATCACATCACACTACGTTGAAGAGGAGGTGGGTTAAGGGCAAGAAAAATGCCATGAAATTTCATACTGCTTCCAGTGTGGCCTTTTTTTTCAGTTAGGCATTTGCTTTGTTTCTTAGCTAATTTTAGGAGTTCTTACAAAGTGACTTTGGTCTATATATTTTTTAGTTGACATTTTTATGGGAAAATATGGCCCTGGAGCTTCCTAGTCTGCCACTTGCTGATATATCTTTAATGAATGTAATAAATTAATAAAATCAGAAACAGGACATATTTTATAATATAAATATACAATATCTTAAGAAGAGCAATTTGGACGCTGGCATGAATGTTAATCCTTCTCTTTTAGCAAAAACGTTTCCACATTATTAATAGCGCTCCCTCTCTCAGGGAATGCCAAAGTAGCATTCTTTTAGTATTGGAGACCCAGCTCTTAGTGTTTAGGTTTATGTACATCTGCTCTGCTTCTGAACAGTACGTTGCTTCAGAGTTAATTATTTTATTACCTACTTCTAAAAGAAGCAGTAGCTTGTAGTTTGGCGTAGTTGTCAACTGCTTACATTTAAAATAATACAACATAATTTAATGTCTGACTGTGATAAATGCCTGTGAGATTTGCCTCCAGATGCAGGCACTGGTACCCCCTTACTGGGCATCCTTCTGTCATACCCTGTTCTCCAAAGACCCTCAAACCTTTTCTTCCCATGGAGGAGTATATTAGTCTGTTTTCACACTGCTCATAAAGACATACCCGAGACTGGGTAATTTATAAAGGAAAGAGGTTTAACTGACCCACAGTTCCACATGGCTGAGGAGGCCTCAGAATTATGGTGGAAGAGCAAGGGATGCCTTACCCAGGCAGAGAGAAACAGAACCAAGTGAAAGGGTTTCCCCTTATAAAACCATCAGATCTCGTGAGACTTATTCACTACCACAAGAACAGTATGGGGGAAACCGCCCCTATGATTCAATTATCTCCCGCTGAGTCCCTCCCACAATATGCGGGAATTATGGGAGTTACAATTCAAGATGAGATTTGAATGGGGACACAGCCAAACCCTAGCAAGGCGTTCTTGTAAAGGAGTGGCATCAAATCCTCCTTACTTGCTCATTGTCATGATCCTGCATTTAATTGATGGGGCAATTCCACATAGTACAGTATCCCTGTAACTCTGCAATTCCCCTGAATATAGAGAGCATCCAGGTGAAACTGTACCAAGTCTCCATTAAAAGAAGAAGACAAAATAACAATTTAAAAAGCGTAAGAATGAAAATTTTTGTTTTCTCAGCCATCATATAAGCATTTGTATTATAGAAACTTGTAGTCAAATATTATGGAGTCATGTTTGTTAGAGATTTAAAACATGATATAATTGTAATGTATCATATTTAAGCAAATAAGTGATTCTGTACCAGCTACTTGAATTGGACATATTTGATTTTTTAATGCTAAGTTGTAAATAATTTATACATTTTATAAATATGTAGTTTGAGTTTCAATTCAAATTCTTTGAGAACAGTTCCCTAAATGGAAACATTAAAAGTCATGGAATGCAGTAAAAAGGAAATTACCAAAAACACCTACAAAACGTAAAGATGAAATTCAAGTGGTCCAATGGATAGGAAAATGTCCTGGAGTTGAGAAAATTAAAGACCTTAAAAAATTATTGATCAAGTGGCTTCACCCAAGAGTACCACTTTTTTAAAAACAGGATATGAGAAGATTTAAATGATGTAGTTCTGAACACTTAGAAATGTATCTCATGGCCTTAAACAGGATAGACTCTTAAAAACAAACAGTCAGATTAACACCTTACGCTGTCCTGAATCCTATTCAAATGGGATTTCAAGCATTTATGAGCACACCATGGTAGTAAGAAATTGGAAGAAACTGCAACCTTTAACATGAGGATGTTTGCAAAATGGTGCAAAGTTGGAAGAGGAATAGAAATTACAGAAACATCTCTCTATAGCATTATAATTGCTAAATGTGTATATTTAGCACTTGATTTTATAGATGAAAAACTGAAACTTAATTTAAGAATAAATGTCTTTATTATTTCTATTTATAGATAGAGAACAGGAATGGAGAATTCAAATGACTCCCCAAAGTCACACGGTAATTTTAAATGTTGAAAATGTGACCCAGATCAGACTCCAATTTTGTGGGTCTCTTTATGTATGTTCTGCCTTTCAGAATCAGGAATAGTCCCTATTGACTCTCAGTAAAAGTGGTGACGATGCTAAAATACAAGGTCCTTAATGTAGATTTGAGATTTTCTAAATAAGTTACTTTTTTTTTTTTTTTAGAAATAGTTTGACAAAAGTGTCATTCATTTTTTTCAACAGATGTTATTGGAGTGCTTATTTTATGTCCCTGGGTCTGAATATTTTCTTTGTTGTTATTTGAAGTAATGAATAAGCAGAAGCAGATATAGATTACCAATTTACATTAAGTAATGTGTTTGTTAATGGGTGTACCTCTAAATTAATATACTGGATTCTTTCAGATAAATATCATTTCACTGTTTTAATAGATAAACAGATGAACTTTATTAGAGGTTAAATAATACTGCCAACGTCATATAGCAAATAGTTGACCCAGACTTGGAACCCAAGTCAGCAAAGATTGCGAATCCCTTAATTTTCAGCGATGTCACACTGAGTGATAGGATCTCACAGTTTCACTAACGGAAAAGTTGTTGACATATGTAAACTCTAAATTTAATTGTTCATAAGAAACTAACAATTTACATAGATTTGAAATGAATCAGGCATCTAGAAATAAAATGTACTTAAATATGCAGTGATAGTCATTTTGGGGACAAAGAGTAAATTTAGTGGCTTACCAGCCACTAAAAATGGGTTTCTGCTGGCTAGAGATGAGACTCATCCGTGGAATGGGCAGGAAGATTTTAAATGAATGTTCCCCATCCTGTGCATTGAACGCAAGACCAGAGCGCTTCAGGCAGTTGCATAATCCGTTACTCCTGGCCACTCACACAGATGAAGTTATGAAGGGACAAAAAGTGTGGTATGGAGAATATGGTTTCTGTACTCAGAGACATCTGGATATGAATTCCAATTTCCCCACTCACCCACTGTTTCTTTGAGTAAGTAATGCTAATCCTTAGTTTCCTAACTTGTAAAATTTGGGTAGTAAGAGCTAGCCATAGTGTTATAAAATAATATATATGAAACTCCTACACAGGGCCCAAAACACCATATGCACTCAGTCCAAAACCCACACCCACGGTGTTCCAGATGCTTAGCTCACTCATTTCCTTACAGGCATCTGGAGATGGAGAGCCCCATATAATAAAAGCTGACTTTTTTTTTGAGACAGAGTCCAGTTCTGTCACCCAGGCTGGAGTACAATGGCGTGATCTCGGCTCACAGCAACTTCCACCACCCGGATTCAAGCGATTCTCTTGCCTCAGCCTCCCGAGTAGCTGGGATTACAGGCATGCGCCACCATGCCCAGCTAATTTTCTATTTTTAGTAGAGACAGGGTTCTCCGCGTTGGTCAGGCTGGTCTGTAACTCCCGATCTCAGGTGATCCGCCCATCTCGGCCTCCCAAAGTGCTGGGATTACAGGCGTGAGCCACTGGGCGCCGCTAGCAAAAACTGACTTCTATTAAGGGCTTATCACATGACCATAGGTAAAGGAGGGCAAAAATGATCGTTCATTTTACTTCCTTAAATAGGCAATACAAACGAAACAGCGATAAATTCATTGCTTAGGTTTTCCAGAAAAGTTTTTATAGTTTCAGAAATGGCATCTCAAAGGAAAGATAATTCTATGAACTTACCACAGTTTGTTTAACCATTCACTATAGGAAAACATTTGGGTTATTTCCAGCTTTTGGTTAATACAAATAAAGCCACTATGAACAACTGTACACGTTTTCATGTGAACAGAAATGTTCATTTCTCTGTAATACTGTAATGCCTAAAACTTTTATTGCTGGGCTGTATGATAGATATGTGTTCAGTTTTATTTAAAAAAAAACCCACATAATTTTATGAAAGCACCGTCTATTTTATAAACACCACTTAGTCTTAAGTCCTGAAGACTTTCTCCTATGTTTATTTTTCTAAAATATTTATAGTTTTAGGCCAGGTGCGGTGGCTCACACCTGTAATCCTAGCACTTTGGGAGGCTGAGGAGAGCGGATCACCTGAGGTCAGGAATTAACCGCCACCAGCTTGGCCAACATGGTGAAACTCGTCTCTAGTAAAGATGCAAAGATTAGCCGGGCGTGGTGTTGGGCGCCTGTAATCCCAGCTGCTTGGGAGGCTGAGGCAGGATAATTGCTTGAACCCGGGAGGCGGAGGTGGCAGTGAGCCGAGATGGCGCCACTGCACTCCAGCCAGGGAGAATTTGTGATTCATTTTTAGTTCATTTTTGGTAAGATGTGAGGTTGAATGTAGAGTTCATTATTTTATCCATGGATGCATAATAATTGTCCCAATACAATTTATTGAAAGGTTATCCTTCCTCCATTTAATTGTTTTTACAGATTCATTGGGCATAATTGTGTGGGTCTATTTTTGGATTTTCTACTCTGTTCCTGTGTTCTAGGCGTCTCTGCCTCTGCCAGCAACACATTGCATTGTTTTCTGTAGACATATAGCAACACCAGGCACAGGGATTCCTCTCACTTTACTCTTTTTGAAAATTGTTTTCACTATTTTCGGTCCTGTGCCTTTCCATATACGTTTTAAAAGAAACTTGTTTATGTCTACAAAACACTTTGTTGGGACTTTCATAAAAATTGTACTAAATCTATAGGTCAACTTTTGAAGTACTGACATCTTTAATATGTTGAAATTTCCAATTCGTGAACATGGTATATATCCATTTATTTAGGTCTTCTTTGATTCTCTTCATCAGCATTTTCTAAATTTTAGGATACAGATCTTTTATGTATTTTGTTAAAATTTGTACATAATTTAGTACCTAAATATTTCCTTTTTTATGAAATAATTTTAAATCATATTGTGTTTTAAAGTCCATCTCCACATGTCTTTCGTTAGTACGTTTTTGTGTGTTGATCTTATATCCTAAAAACTTGCTGAATTCACTTAACTAGTTCTACTCAGAAAATCACGTCATCTACAAACTGGGAGTGTTTTAATTTTTTCTTTTTTTTTTTTTTTTTAAATAGAGAACCCACAGTTTAGTTTTATTAAGAGGAAAAAGAAAGAAACTTTCAATCATACCAGAAGAAACTTAGCCATACACTTGGAAACTACTCAGATTGCTCATGCAACGACGACAATATTCTGCTAACAGAATTGATTTGCTGCTGCATTTGTCTAACATTAGCAACTGTAAACACAGCAGTACAACTAGTGTTTGGAACTGTCTTTATAGTGTTACAGTGTCAGACACATTTTGCTTCTCATCACACCACAGTTCTCTTAGTGCACCTCGGCTTCCTTCTCTTCCATAAAGTCATTTTGATATTGAAGGACTTGTCAGTTTCCTTAGGAGTTTTCCCCTTGATCATATTGGCAAGACTGTTGTATGTAACATCAAGGAAACTTGATGTCTAAGTAGTCTGCAGCCAGAATAAGTTTAAAAAGTGCTCCTTGGTCAACTTTAAGGAATTCCTGATCCCAGACAGGAGTATGGTCTGTTGCCCTTTCTTTGTTCTCATCACCCTGGGGAGGAGGAGGGTCGTCCTTGTGGTGAGTGCACCACTGAATGACCTTTTTAAATATTGCTGCATTAACATTTGCTAGAGGAACTAGGTCATCATATCCTTCATCATTCATCATCCACTCAAATCTTCCAACATGGTCTTGATAATCACAGATTATTTCTCAATTTCCATATCAACTTCAAATATCTCTCCATCAGAACTGCATCACGAATGGGGCAACTTTTTTTTTGTTTTTTGTTTGTTTTTTTTTTTGAGACGGAGCCTCGCTCTGCAGCCCAGGCTGGGGTGCAGTGGCGTGATCTCGGCTCACTGTAAGCTCCACCTCCCACGTACATGCCATTCTCCTGCCTCAGCCTCCCAAGTAGCTGGGACTACAGGCGCCCGCCACCACGCCCGGCTAATTTTTTGTATTTTTAGTAGAAATGGGGTTTCACTGTGTTAGCCAGGATGGTCTCGATCTCCTGACCTCGTGATCAGCCCGCCCCCGCCTCCCAAAGTGCTGGGATTACAGGCGTGAGCCACTGCGCCCGGCCACAAATGGGGCAACTTTTCCAAAAGCTGCAACTTCTAGATCAGGAACATACTGTTCTTTGTAAAAGGCAACAGTTTTTTCTTTGCCAGGGGGATTCAGTGATGTGATTCTACCTACATTGTTTCAAGAAATGTTACAAGAAAAATCAAAGCAACACTCTCGAATTTTGGGGACTTATCAGTTATTCCTGCTGATGTGCAGCCAAGGACCCTGAAAAAGATTTTTAACTTGCCAACTAACAAGACATCACTTACACAGTAAAACATTTCAATGTTAGAGAGATTTTAAAAAATACTTTGTAAGCACTTACAGTTCAAACAAGCAACATACTATCCCAGTTACACATTTTTACAAAAATGCATACAGTGAGTCAGCTCAGAGCCTCATTCACAAAATAATTTACTTTCTTATTCCTTTAGGATAAATTTTACCTAAACCTCTGTTAGACATTTTTTAACAGACACACAGACCAAGCACTTCATACAGGCACTTCAGGAGCTACTCAGTAGCTGCTAGAACATCCTTTCTACTCAGCTAGAAGCTAAGGGGTTGTTGGGAGAAGGGGCATGGCAGGAGGCAGGTAGAAAGAGGAAGCAGCTCCTACCTGTCAACAAAGCATTGTATTTACTTTTGGTTTTAAGTGACCACTTTCTAGGTCTCACCAAATGCACTTTTTAATGACAATATTTTAAATTACAAATATGCAATATTCTGCTTAGACCTTAAGACGCTTTATGAAAACCGAAGCATAACCTTGTTTTTATGGTAAATGGGATTTTGAATTTTTTTTTTAAAGCTACAATAAGTTGAGATACACATGCAGAGACACATGCACACACATATTCAGATTAATGAAGAAATCATATTGTGAAGTCTCTAACATCAGAGGCCTATTTTTAGTGCTAAGGTTAAACAAATAATCAGTAGTTTTCATCTTATTTTAGTTCTGAAATGCATATGCTCTTTTAACCATGAGTACCTTGAAGATCAAAGCGTTACGTAGCACGAAGGGAAACTTTGCTCATCTGTTAAAGATGTCTCAGAATTTAAGTGAACTCTATCTTGCAGTCTCTGGGAGGAAAATAACTTGAAAATGGGCAAAAGAAAGCATGAAAAATCAGGGTACAGTGGCTCACGTGTGTAATCCCAGCACTTTGGGAGGCCGAGGTGGAGAGATCACTTGAGGTCAGGAGTTCGAGACCAACCTGGCCAACATGGTGAAACCCGCATCTCTACTAAAAATACAAAAATGAGCTGGGCGTGGTGGCAGGCACCTGTAATCCCAGCTACTCTGGAGGCTGAGGAAGGAGAATTGCTTGAACCCTGGAAGCAGAGGTTGCAGTGAGCCAAGATCATGCCACTACACTCCAGCCTGGATGGTGGAGCAAGACTGCACCCCCTGCCCCCCAGTAAAGAAAGCATGAAAATTCGGGCAGTCTACATAGATGCTATGGAAAAGAAAGACTGGATGCAGGCCAGGTTGATTTGTTTGTTTTTTCCAAAGTTCATTTATTTATTTATGTATTTATTTATTTTTACTGTGGTGAAATATGCATAACACAAAATTTGCCACTTTAACCATTTTAAAGTGTGTAATTAAGTGACTTTAAGCATGTGCACAATGTTACACAAGCATCACTGCTATCTATTACCAGAGATTGCGGATAATCCCAAACAGAAACTGTGTAGTCAAAGTCCCCATACCCCATACTTCCAGCATGGAAGTTGACACTTCCCTCTTATAGGGCTTCAGAGATAGGATAAAAGACTCCTTACTTTCCTCCTCTTGTCATTGGTATTACCCAAGTGAAAACATGTAGAGATCTCTGGTGGTGGGTGGGGTGCAGACCCATACATCATGGTAATCTGCGCTCTACTTTTCTGCTTCTGTGAATTTATCTATTCTAGGCACTTCATACATGTGGAATCATAAAATATCTGTCACTTTGCCTCTGCCTTATTTCACTTAGCCTAATGTTTCAAGGTTCATTCATGTTGTAGCAAGCACCAGGTATTTCATTCTCTTTTTAAGGCTGAATAATATTCCACGGTGTGTACATGCTGCGTTTTGTTTATCCATTCATCTGTCCACACACTTGGGTTGCTTCCACCTTTTGTTTGTTGTGACTGATGCTGTTGTGCACGATGGTATATGAGTATCTGGTTGGGTCTTTCTTTGGGGTCTGTATCTAGAAGTGGAATTATTGGATCATATGGTAATTCTAATTTTTTGAGGAACCACCAAACTGTGTTTCACAGAGGATGCATCATTTACATCCCCCCCAACAGTTGCACAAGGGTTCCAACTTCTCACCAACACTTGGTATTTTCCATTTTTTTCCAATAACGACCATCCTAAATGGGTATGAATTGGTTTCTAATTGTGGTTTGGCTTTGCAGTTCCCTAGTGACGAGGTATGTTGAGCATCTTTTCATGTGCTTACAGGCTATTTATATATTTTTGGAGAGATGTTGATTCAAGTATTTGGTCAATAAAAAAATTCAGTTAGTTTTATTGTTGTTTTGAATTGCAGAAGTTGTTTATCTATTCTGGATATTAAACTCCTATCAGATATATGCTTTGTAAGTATTTCTGTGAGTTGTGTTTTTACTTTTTTAATTTTTTTTTTGAGACAGAGTCTCATTCTGTCCCCCAGGCTGGAGTGCAGTGGTGCGATCTCCTCTCACTGCAAGCTCCACCTCCGGGGTTCACACAATTGTCCTGCCTCAGCCTCCCAAGTAGCTGGGACTACAGGTGCCCACCACCACACCTGGCTAATTTTTTGGATTTTTAGTAGAGATGGGGTTTCACTGTGTTAGTCAGGATGGTCTCGATCTCCCGACCTCGTGATCCACCTGCCTTGGCCTCCCAAAGTGTTGGGATTACAGGCATGAGCCACCACGCCCAGCCTTTACTCTCTTGCTAGTAGTATCCTTTGATGCAGAAATTTTTTAATTTTGATGAGTCCAATTTCTCTACATTTTTCCTTTTGTTGCCTGTGTTTTTGGTGTCATATCTGAGAACACTGACAAATCTAATGTCATGAAGATTTTCCAATGGTTTCTTCTAAGAACTGTATAGTTTTAGCTCCTAAATTTATGTCTTTAATCCATTTTGACTTAATTTTTGTATGTGATGTAAGGCAAAGGTCTAATTCATTCATATACATGTGAATATCCCGATTTTCCACACCATTAGTTGAAAAGACTGTCCTTGCCTCACTGAATAGTCTCAGCACCTTTATTGAAACTCATTTGATCATGTATGTGAGGGCTTATTTCTAAGTGCTGTATTCCATTGCATTCATCTTTGTGTCTACCCTTATGGCAGACCACAATATTTCATTACCATAGCTTTGTGGTAAGTTTTAAAATCAAGAAGTGTGAGAACTCCAGCGTTGTTTCTCTTTTTCAACATTGTTTTGGCTCTTCAGGTTCCCTTGAGATTCCATATGAATCTTAGAAAGGGTTTTTTGTCTTTTAACCATGAGCATGGGATGTCTTTCCATCTGCTTAATGTCTTCTTTAATTACTTTCAGCAATATTTTGTAGTTTTCAGTGTACAAGTCTTTCACTTCCGTGATCAAGTTTATTCCTAGGTATTTTCTGTGATGCTATTGTAAGTGGGATTGTTTTTCTTATTACCTTTGCAGGTTGTTCATTATTAGTGTATAGCAACACAACTGGATTTGCTGATTGATTTTTTACCTGTAACTTTGCTGAATGTGTTTGTTAGATCTAATACTTTTTCCTTGTTTGTTTTTGTGGAATCCTTAGGGTTTTCTACATAAAGATCACCTTAGTGACCAGACATAACATTACTTCTTACTTTCTAATTTCAATTCCTTTTTAAATTTTTTTCTTGTTCATTTACTCTGGACAGAACACCCAGAGTTACGTTAATTGAAGTGGTAGGAGTGGGCCTCTTTATCTTGTTCCAGAACTTAAGAAAAAAAAAGTTCAGTCTATTAGCATCAACTATGATGGTAGCAGGGAGTTTTCTTACATATATAGTGTTTATTATGTTGAAAAATTTCCTTCTGTTTGTAGTTTATTGAGTTTTTTTTTTTTAATTATGAGAGGATGTTGATCTTTTTCAAATGCTTTTCCTGAATCAATTGGGATGGTCATATGGTTTTTTCCCCTTCCTTCTTTTAATTTCGCTTGCTAGTATTTTCTTTTTTTTTTGAAACAGAGTCTCACTCTGTTGCCCAGGCTTGAGTGCAGTGGCACAGTCTCAGCTCACTGCAACCTCCGCCTCCTGGGTTCAAGCAATTCTCCTGCCTCAACTTCCCGAGTAGCTGGGACTACAGGCCTGTGCCATCACACCCAGCTAACTTTTTATATTTTTAGTAGAGACAGGGTTTCACCATATTGGCCAGGCTGGTCTTGAACTCCTGACCTCGTGATCTACCCATCTCAGTCTCCCAAAGTACTGGGATTACAGGCGTGAGCCACTGCACCTGGCCATCAGTTTGCTAGTATTTTCTTGAGGATTTTGTGACAATATTCCTAAGGGATATTGGTCTGTAGTTTTCTTTTCCTATACTGCCTTTTTCTGGCCTTGGTATCTGGGTAATGCTGGCTTCCAAAAAACCCACTTTTTGGAAGGGTTTGAGAAAGTCTGATGTAAATCTTTCTTTAAAATGTTTGTTAGAATTTACCAGAATAGCCCTCTGATCCAGGCTTTTCTTTGTCAAGAGAAATACTTAATACACTTAAATGTAAGGCACAAGTTGGTAGCTGGTTTCAATCCCATCTCCAGCTGCCTGACTCCAAACATGTATCAACAGACAGCGTATGCTATCAGATCCCAGGGAGTCTTCTCATATTCTCTAACTTGACCCATACAGGCCCTAAACAGGTAGAGTAGGATTTGCCTGACCTTTAGGAGAGAGCATATGCAACCAGATTTCAGCAATTTTTATGTCATCCCCTAATCTGTCTCATGCAATCCCATCTAACGCTAAATCTTGGAGAGTCTTATCTCTCCTAAACTGCTCCATTCCATCCTTTGTTTGGAGAGCTTGTATCACCCTCCCCTTTTATCCCACCGTGTAGATGAGAACCTGTGCAGGTAATCTATCTTATCCCCAACCTTGTTCACATGGCCCCATGTCTTCCAGAGGAACATTGAAGCTGTATTGGCCCATGTAGGGTGGAGTCAGGCACACACAGCAGGCAAGGCCAACAACGAAGTCATTTGGTCTAGAAAGACACACCAAGTTGCTTACAGATTCAAGGAGTTTATTACAGAGACAATGAAAGGAAGAGTAGCCAAAGGTGACAGCTCCCAGCCCTTGTGCCACATGCCTAAAAGGGCACCACTAATGTAAAAAGGGTCAGATAACTGCAACATAACTCGTGGGAGACCACATTCCTGAGGAACAAATTCTAGATGACAGTAAGGGGTATTATGGTCTGTAGCTAAACCCTAGGTAGGAGTACAGCAGAAAGCATCATTCCACATACCAGCAGGTAATGAGCAACTGTCTTATAACAACCACCTAAGAGGGATAGGGAGGCAAATGGGTGATGGTGTTGAGGCAGCTCCTCCCAAGCCTTTTTCTTATGTTCCAGGAGAATTGTAAGCTGCTATGGCAAGACTCAGATTAGAGGCAGTTCCATTTTTTTGTTTTTTGTTTTTTGAGATGGAGTTTCGCTTTGTCATTCAGGCTGGAGTGCAGTCCAAAGTGCTGGGATTACAGGTTTCACCGTGTTGGCCAGGATGGTCTCGATCTCCTGACCTCATGATCTGCCTGCCTTGGCCTCCCAAAGTGCTGGGATTACAGGTGTGAGCCACTGTGCCTGGCCAGCAGTTCAAATCTTTGTTGCTTGTCCTATAGGGATACATATAGAAAGGCCACCATGTGGCTTACGCCTGTAATCCTAGCACTTTGGGAGGCTGAGGTGGGTGGATCACGAGGTCGGGAGATCGACACCATCCTGGCTAACATGGTGAAACCTCGTCTCTACTAAAAATACAAAAATTAGCTGGGCGTGGTGGAGGGTGCCTGTAGTCCCAGCTATTCGGGAGGCTGAGGCAGGAGAATTGCTTGAACCTGGGAGGTGGAGGTTGAAGTGAGCCAAGATCGTGCCACTTTACTCCAGCCTGGTGACAGAGTAAGACTGTAAAACAAAAACAAAAACAAAAACAAAAACAAAAACGAAAACAAAAACAGCCACTATGATGGGGCTCTTTCCTTACACAGTTCTGTTTATTTTTGCTATCAATTGTTGACAAAAGAGTGTTGAAATCTCCACCCTTTAATTGTAGGTTTGGCTATTTTTTCTTTTTGCACTATAGATTTGCTTAAGGCATTTTAAAGTTCTGTAATTTGGTGCATAAATATTTAGGATTTCGATGTACTCTTTCTGAATTGTCCCCTTTATTGTTAAGCAGTATTCTCTTCATGCCTGGTAATATTGCTTTATCTGAACTTTATTTTATTTGACATTGAAGTAGCCACTCCAACTTTATTATGTTTAGTATTTTCATGTTGTAATTTTTTTGCATTCTTTTACTTCTAACGTATTTCTGTCAAAATAGTATAGTTTCTTTTAGATAGTATATTGTTTGAACTTTTATTAAAGTTTAACAGACTCATTAAAGTTTAATGTCATTTAGGCTTATGATTCAGGGGTGTCTACAGCGATTGATCCCGTTTAGGTAATGGAAAGAATACTTTTGTTGTCAGTTTTGCCCAAAAGAAGTTAATATGATGATTTCATTTGACCAAATCTAAAATTGTCTTTTCTTCTACCTTCAGATGCATTAAAATCCATGTGGCCGGCCTACATTCTAAATTATTTTTCATTTAAATTGTACTGCACTACAAAACCAGAAGTGATCTTCAGGTAAGTTGAAACAAAGAGAACCTCCATTGTTCCTTTTTTTTTTTTTTTGACAGTCTCGCTCTGTCGCCCAGGCTGAAGTGCAATGGTACAATCCTGGCTCACCACAACCTCCACCTCCCTGGGCTAAAGAGATCCTTCTGCCTCAGCCTCCTGAGTAGCTGGGACCACAGGCACGCACCACCATGCCTGTCTAATTTTTGTATTTTTTGGTAGAGATGGGGTTTTGCCATGATGGCCAGGCTTGTCTCGAGCTCCTGACCCCTCAGGTGATACACCGCCCTCTGCCTCCATTGTTATTAGAGGAAGTGTGTGAACAGAAGGGCCCCAGGCGTTATTGATTACCATCAAAAAGTATCCAGGAGGAAATCCTAGATAATCATAAGTGGGCACTTGAAAACATTTCTTTCAAGACTCTGCTTTTAGAGAACTTTACTTCGGGAAGTTTAGAAATGATGTATCTAATATGGGAGAGTAAGGTGGAAAGTAAGGTACAGAATGTAACTAGGCACCGGCAATATTACTTAAAGCTGACAAACTAATTAGTAAAATTATAATTAACATTACAAATATAAAAACTAAGAAATAAAGGAAACTAAAATTGGAGGTTGAAGAATGAGTTGAAAGATAAACATACTGAGGCCGGGCATGGTGGCTCACGCTTGTAATCCCAGCACTTTGGGAGGCCGAGGCAGGTGGATCACGAGGTCAGGAGACTGAAACCATCCTGGCTAACCCGGTGAAACCCTGTCTCTACTAAAAATACAAAAAATTAGCCGGGCGTGGTTGTGGGTGCCTGTAGTCCCAGCTACTCGGGAGGCTGAGGCAGGTGAATGGCGTGAACCCAGGAGGCAGAGCTCGCAGTGAGCTGAGATTGCGCCACTGCACTCCAGCCTGGGCGACAGAGTGAGACTCCATCTCAAAAAAAAGAAAGATAAACATACTGATTTTGTCATTGGTTATGCAATAGGAATTATTAAATAATGTTTAAATAAACATTGTCCTGTTAAAATTGCTCCAAATAATGGGAATGTTCTATACTTGCATTTTCAGCACAATAATTACTTGATACAAGTAGCTATTGGGCACATTAAATCTGGCTAAAGTGACTGAGGAACTGATTTGTTGTTATATTAAATAATAAAGGCAAATAGTTACATGTGGTTCATGACTCTCATCAGGCCACGGAGCTCTAACTAAATAGATAATTATGGAAATTACATAAGATTCTAGTCAAGAATTATAAAGGGCATGACATTTTACCCTATATGCAAGCTAACATGTTAGCTTGCCAAGTTTCATGGATTCTGGCAGGAGATACAAGACTTCTGGGTCAAAGACAAAGGATTTTATTGCTCACAGCCACAACCATATCCAGGGCACCAGCATTTTTTTGTGTTGTGATGGCATGCAGGGTACACGTATGACAAGCTTTCAGTATAAAATTATTTTTGGAAACAAAACATTTAAAAGGGATTAACAGCTTGTCTAGACTAAAGCAGACCACACTATGGATTTGTAGAGTGGTAGTGTGAACACCAAATGTCCATGCAATTGAGGTAAAACTTTTGTTTTCAGAATGTTGTCTCTTAATTCTTTTATCTACTAGTATCTTAAGCAGTGATTTCGAGGCCATATTAGGTTTTACAGGACTGGCCTAACATTGTTGCCTGGAATGTGGGTAGCAGCAGGATGATAACAGTAGAGTACACACAAGAATTTTTATAAGAGATAAAAACTAAAAACTCTAAGGAGTATGTCTAAGGCTCTTTGAATCAACAGAAAATAAATATCTTGAAAAGTAGGTGGAATATGAGTTGAAGATGCATCAGGGAAATGACTGTTTTGGCAAAAATAAGTGAACAGATGGGAAAGAGGAAAATTGCAATTTGATGGTGAGGATGATCACTGTTGAACAACACTGATATCATAAATAGACAATGGAGCCAAGATACAGTAATGAACCCAATCCAGAGAAGTGGAAAGTGACTTTTAGTCCCACCAGTTTTATACTTCTGCTTGTGCATTTATGTCTGTGATGTGATAGGGATATTACAGCCTGGGTTATAAGTCTGTTCTTTAAATATAGGTAACTGTTGACATCCTAAATTTATTTTCATGATGAGTGGAATGGAAAAGAGAAGTCCAACTGGAAGTATATGGACTAATGAGTATCCTACCATTGTAATTTATAATTGACAGTTGGAGAATCTGGACCCTGTTATCCCTCTCTAATCTAAACCCTGTCTCTGATAAAGTCCTGACAATTTTTGTGCACTGATTTTCCTTTTTATTCTACTTACTCTTCACATTTCTTAATTCACTACGTTATCTGATTTTCCAGTTCCTAGAATTAATCTTAAAGACTATTGTCCTCTATTCACTATTTCTTTATTTTTCTTTACCACTGAGTTTTGAAAAATCACATTTTAAAATACCAAAATACCTGTGTACATTCAATGCCAGTTTCCCAAAGACAATTTTTCTGAACATATTTTTTTCTAAATGAAGAAAATATAGAAAATATACACTTGGAATCACTTTATTCTGTGGATAATATGCCAGAAACCAAAATATCTAATCTGTAATAAGGCTTATGTATATAAGTCTTATTTTATAAGAAAGGATTAAGAGACCTTATTTTTTCTCATTTTTAGAGGACCATCAACTTGATAACATCTTAGAAAAGAGTAAAGAATTAAAAAAAATTTATTTCAGTTTTATTCACAACTTTGGAGAGTATACTTGCTCCCTAAAGAGCAAAAGTATGTTTCTAGGAAACTATGAGATCTGGGCATAAATATATTTTCTTCAAGAAAAATGCCCTGTAAGTATGCACTGCAGGCCCTCATAACCTGAGTATGAATTCACTGGCCTTGTGTTATCAATATTTAAGAAAAAGACATGGCTCTCCAATATTAGAGATCAGAGAACAAACACTGGAAAGATATCCTGTAAGAATTGTCAAAACTTGAAAGCCCTCAGAGCTGTTGAGTGATGCCAGGGAAAATGGTAAGGTAGAAAGCATCAGGGCTCATCCTTCACAGAAACACACACACAAAAACAGAGCAAAATCTGTCAGAATCAACTTTGTCAGAACTCTGAAAAATAGTCACAGTTTACAGCAACCGAGCAAATGCTAAGCCAAAACAGACGCAACTGAAACATGTGTTTAAGGAAATCTCTGTCAAACCACTAGCTGACCACAAGATAAAGGAACAAAAAACTTCAGAGGCTATCTTAGTCCATTTGGGCTTCTGTAACAAAATACAATAAACTGGGTAGTTAATAAACAGCAGAAATTTATTTCTTACAGTTCTGGAGGTTAGAAAGTCCAAGATGAAGATGCCAGCCTGCCCTTTCATAGACAGTGCCTTCTCACTGTGTCCCTACATGATGGAAGGGGCTACTTAACTCTCTGAAGTTTCTTTTATAAGGACATTAATCCCAATCACGAAGTATCAGCTCTCAAGATCTAATCATTTCCCAAGGCCTCACCTCTTCACACCATTTCCTTGGCGGTTAGGATTCCAACATAGGAATTTTGAGGGAAGACATATACCAGAGCGGGTGCCATAAAAAACAAAGAATACAGTCTTTAAAAAACTGGTTTATAAAAGTCAGTATACAAATAAGCAACTACAAACCATGGCGAACAACAGTAACAGAACTTTAAAAGAGAAAAACATATTTTCAGAGTGACCATATTATAACATTTAAAATGTCCAGTTTTCAACAAAATATTCTAAGTCATGCAAAGACATAAGAAAAAAATGGCTAATTTACAGGAAAAGAGAAAAGAGAAAGTATCCTTGAACAAGAACAGACATTGAACTTTATAGACAAAAACTTTAAATCAAATGTCCTATAGATGCTCAAAGATCTAAAGGAAACCATGGAAAAGTAACAAAAGGAAAGCAGAATGCAATGTATAAAAACTAGAAAATATCATCAAGGAAGTGGAAACATAAAAGGAACAGAATAAAAATTTAGGAAATGAAATGTACAATATGCAAGATGAAAAGGTCACCAGAGGCTTTCAACAACACATTTGAGCAGGCAGAAGGTAGAATTAACAATCTTGAAGATAAGTCATTTGAAATTCTTCAGTTGGAGAAACAGAAAGAAAAAAGAATAAACAATAATGAACAGAGCTTGAGAGACCTGCGAGGCATCATCAGACATACTAATGTATGCATACTGAGAGAAAAAAAGGAGGGAAAGAAAATGACTGAAACTTTCCAAATTTGATTTTTTAAAATGAATCTACCTATCCTAGAAGCAGCAAAATGGTGCTGGAAAAGTAGATATCTACATGCAAATGAATCAGCTGACCCTTACCTTACACCATATACAAAAATTAACTCAAAATGGATCAGAGACCTAAACTAAGTGCTAAAACTCTGCAACTTTAGAACACAATGGAGGAAACTCTTCACAACACTGGACTTGGCAATGGTTCTCTAGATCTGACATAAAATGTACAGGCAGCAAAAGAAAAATAGATAAATTGGAATTTATCAAAATTGGTAACTTTTGTGCATCAAAACAGTCTCAGCAGAGTGAAAAGGTAATACACAGACTGGGAGAAAATGTTTACTAATCACATATCTGATAAGGGATTAATATCTAGAATATATAAATAATTCCTACAATGTGACAACAAAAAGAAACAATCTAGCTTGAAGATGTGCAAAGGACATGAATAGAGACATTTCCCCAAAGAATATATACAAATGGCTTAGAGACACATGAAAAGATAGCCAACATCCCCAGTCATGAGGGAAATACAAATCAAAATCATGAGATACGACTTCACACTGATTAGAATGGTTATTAATTAAAAAAAAAATAACGTGTTGGTCACGATGAAGAACAATTTGAATGCTTGCACATTGCTGGAATGCTACAGCTGCTGTGGGAAACAGCATAGCAGCTTCTCAAAAATTAAACAGAGAATTACCATATGACCCAGAAATGGCACTTATGGGAATATATCTAAAGAAATTGAAAGCAGGGACTTGAACAGATATTTATATTCTCGTGTTCCTAACAGCATTATTCACAACAGCTAGCATGTGAAAGTAACCCAAGTGTCCATTAATGAATGAATAGATAAATGAAATATGGTATATACATGCAACGGTGCATATTCAGCCTTAAAATGGAATGAAATTCTGATAGTTGATATAACGAGTGAACTCTGAAGACATTATGCTAAGGGAATGAAATAATCCAGTCATAAAGGACAGATATTGTATGATTTCACTTATATGAGGTATCTAAAGTAATCACACCCATAGATACAGAAATTAGAAAGGCGGTTGCCAGGGGCTACGGGGAGGAAGGAAGAGGAAGTTATTGTTTTTAATGGGTACAGATTTTCAATTAGGGAAGATGAAAAAATCTTGGAGATGGATGGTGGGGATGGTTGCATAGCAATGTGAATATTCTTAATTCCACTGAACTGTACACTTAAAAATGGCTAAAATGATAAACTTTAGTTAATGATAAATTTTATGTTATTTTATCTCAAGAAATTCTTATTAAGCTATCATGAATGGATTTAGCAGCTGCTGATGATTATCGTCTACAACAATTATATCAGCACGGTGGTGATAGTCTTTTAATCCTTGTGAAATTATTAACTCTATTTTTTCCTACAAAGAAGGCCTTTTCCTCTTTAACTCTGTTACCCTAAAACAGTTTGTACTGCATCATTTTTAATAATAGTCATGATTTTTTAATGATAATCAGTTTCATGCAGTTTGAATGAGCATCGGGTGATATGGCTTCAAATTCAGAATATTTAAGAATCTCTGCTATTTGAAAAATGTGTGTAATATTTGTTAACTGAGAAAAGAACCCAAAGTAGCTTCAGAATAACAAGAAAATAGTTATTCTAGGCCCGGCGTGGTGGCTCACGCCTGTAGTCCCAGCAGTTTGAGAGGCCAAGGCAGGTGGATCACGAGGTCAGGAGATCGAGACCATCCTGGCTAACATGGTGAAACCCCGTCTCTACTAAAAATACAAAAAATTAGCTGGGCATGGTGGTGGGCGCCTGTAGTCCCAGCTACTTGGGAGGCTGAGGCAGAGAATGGTGTGAACCTGGGATGTGGAGCTTGCAGTGAGCCGAGATCATGCCACTGTACTCCAGGCTGGGTGACAGAGCGAGACTCTGTCTCAAAAAAATAAAAAGAAAGAAAAAGAAAATAGTTATTCTAGCCAGCCAGACTCGTAAGCAGCCATTCTGGTGGGTGTGTAAAGGGATAGTCATTCTTATTCTCTCTCAGTCGCACTCTCCATTGCTCTGATTACTCTTGTCTTGGTCTAGTTGGCCTGGGAGTGACGGATATTTTCATAAATTAACTTCTTGATTTGAATAATAAATAATTACTTTAAAAGAAGGAAAGGACCCATATCACTTTGCCTTCTTCATCACTGAGGTTTGCTTGACAGTCTAGCTCAGACAAAAGAGAAGGTGGTTGCTAGCCTGGCTTGTGGTAGGCACTTCTCAGAGTAAAGCCAAAGGAACATTCTTAATGGCTTCAAGTGTCTGCACTTGACTTTTATGTCTTCCTCAAATGGGATAAAATCTTTCCCATAGCGAGCGCTGGTTTTCCTGAGTGGGGGCTTACCCTCCATTCTGCACGTGATCTCTTCCCGCCTTTTGAGCGTGAATGCCAGTGTTACCCCTTCAGAGAAGCCCCTGCCAACTACCACGAGAATTCCTGTCCTTGTCTTCTGCTCTGTTGTCTCTCATCATAGTCCTTATCATCTCCACCTCTAGATGCTAAGCTAGGGGAAGGTAGGTAATGTCTTGTTAATTACCAGAAATCCACTGTCTAGTAGTATCTAGCAGATTTAGGTCCTTGTTCCTTTCTCAAGAAATTTTTGCGCACATATATGCTCAGTGAGACAAAGACAAGCTTCCTGTCCTCAGGAAGTTGACATTTTGTTGTAGTCAACATACTTAGGATACTTTGTGTAGTGAGAGAACTATGAGAAAAAAGAAAGATAATAACAGAGGTGAGTAGTGCTACTGTGGATGGTCACAGACTCAATTAGCTTAAATTCTTTGATAAGATACTTCATGGAATAAAGTAGAAGCCTGGAAGCAAGTCTGACTAAACTTCACAAAGACCTGTTCTTACAGCATAAAGCAATGCAATTCAAAACACAATAAACAGACTTTGGTTTCTGGTCTGATGCAAAGAGTTTGGAAGTCATTATTCTTATCTTCCTAGCAAGAATAAGGTTGAACAAACTGAAAACTAACAACTCTTCTTAGCTCAAGTAGACAATTGAGATCATGGGACAAACTGCTATCAGGACAACTGGAGAAACAGACAGGCAGGTACAGAGAATCACAGCTTACCAGGAGCAGATGCCCAGAGGCAGATGTCCACAGCAGTATGGGCAGCAACCTTTTAAACTGTAATTCGTAAATTGCTAGAGGCTCAATGTGGACTAACTTTAGAGTTAAAACCTCAGAAGAAACCTGGTCTTGGAGGCAGCCCCCATACTTCACAGAGTTTTACCTGCAAGATCCCTACCAGGTTCTCAGTATAGAGATCAGAGAAAATTCCTTTGATGATTTTTCTCAGGGTGGAGGGGAAAAGTAACCATTTTTGAGACGTGCTCAGAGCTCTCTGCTCCCCTTAACAAGGCCCACACTCAGGGGAACTACTTTACCAGAACCCAGCCTAATGGGGTTTTATGAAAACCTAAGTGACCTGGGGAAGGCAATCCCCAACCCCAGCTCCCTTCAGACTTTAACAGGGACGAAAAGAAATACATAACTTCAGTTCACTAAAAGACTGGGATCTAACCAGAGGGTTATAGAAGGCTTGCCCTCCTCCCACTCATTACTACTGCATCAATAGTGCTCCTGCATGATAGCCTGGAATTACAGTTAAAAGAACTGAAGGCTCAGACCCTATTTCCGGAGTCTATGAACACCCAAAGACAAGAGGGGAGACAGAAACAAGGACACTAGAGGAAATTTTTGCTTTTAACATCACAGCTACGGCAAACAGGAAACACAGTTTAACTCTTAGCCAGATAAACATTAAACTTTACATTATCTATCTACTGCAGTTCCTTTTATCTGATACATCATATTCGGCTTCCAATAAAAATTGCAGTGCATTAAAAGGCAAAAATAACACAATCTGAAGAAACAAAGCAAGCATCAGAACTGGACTCAGAATTGGCAGAGGTTTTGGAATTACTAGACTTGAAATTTAAAATGACTCTGATTAATATGCTAAGGGCTATAATGGAAAAAGCGAATACCATGCAAGAACTGATGGATAATGTAAACAGGGAGATGTAAGCTCTAAGAAAGAATCAAAAGTAAATGTTACAATTCAAAAACGATGAAACAAAAATGAAGACTGCTTTCATGTGCTCATCGGTAGATGGCATATAACTGAGAAGGACTCCGTGAGCTCAAAGATATGGCAATATATACTTCCAAATGTTAAACGCAAAGAGATAAAAGATTTTTAAAAACAGAACAGAATATCCAAGAAGGTGAGATAATTACAAAAGTAACATACATATAATGGGAATACCAAAAAGAGAGGAAAAATGAAGATAAGAAATAGTTGAAGTAATAATGGCTGATAATTTTTGAAAATTAATAACGGGCACCAAACTATAGACCAGGAAACTAAGAGAACACTTAGGATAAATATCAGATAACATGCACCTAAACATATCATATTCAAACTGTAGAAAAATAAAAAACAGAGAAAATCTTGAAAGGAGGTGGGGGGAGGGGATGTTACATGTTGAGAAACAGAGTAACAACCACATCAGACTTCCTTCAGAAACCAGGTGAGTGACAGTGGAGTGAAATATTTAGTGCTGGCCGTGGCTCACGCCTGTAGTCCCAGCACTTTGGGAGGCCAAGGTGGGCGGATCATGAGGTCAGGGGATCAAGACCATCCTGGCTAACATGGTGAAACCCCATCTCTACTAAAAATACAAAAAAAAATTAGCCAGGCGTGGTGGCGGGCACCTGTAGTCCCAGCTACTCGGGAGGCTGAGGCAGGAGAATGGCGTGAACCTGGGAGGTGGAGCTTGCAGTGAGCTGAGATCGCACCACTGCAGTCCAGCCTGGGTGACAGAGCAAGACTCTGTCTCAAAAAAAAAAAAAAGAAATATTTAGTGTTGACAGAAAAAAATTCATCAACTTAGAATTTCACATCCAATGAACAACTCTGTGCCCACAAATTCTATAACATAGATGAAATGGACCAATTCCTTAGAAGACAAATACACCAAAACTCACACAAATAAGAAATAGACTACTTCAGTAGGCCTATATCTATTAAAGAAATGGAATTAATAATTAATAACTTTTTATAAAAAGCTCCAAGCCAATATAGTTTCACTGGTGAATTCTGCCAAATATTAAGACAGAAATTCTCTACAATCTTTTCAGTAAAACAGAGGGGATACTTTCTAACTAATTCTATAAGCCAGCAGTGGCCTAAGACTAAAATCAGACAAAGATATTAAAAGATAAGAAAACCATAGACCAATGTTTCTCATGAATATGGAAGCAAAATCCCTCAACAAAATATTAGCAAATAGAATTCAACAATATTTAAAAGGAATTATATACCATAATTTGGATTTATCCCAGGTATGTATGCACAGCTGTTTCAACATAGAAAATCAATTAATCTGGGCTGGGCATGGTGGCTCACACCTGTAATCCCAGCATTTTGGGAGGCCGAGGCAGGCAGATCACGAGGTCAGGAGTTTGAGACCAGCCTGACCAACATGGTGAAATCCCGTCTCTACTAAAAATACAAAAATTAGCTGGGCGTGGTGGTGTGCATCTGTAATCCCAGCTACTCAGGAGGCTGAGGCAGGCGAATCACTTGAACCTGGAAGGCAGAGGTTGCAGTGAGCCAAGATCGCAACTGTACTCCAGCCTGGGCAACAGAATGAGACTCCATCTCAAAAAAAAAAAAAAAAAAAAAGAAAAAGAAAATAAATTAATCTAATCCATCTTGTCAACTGGTTAAAGAAAAAAATCATATAATCATATCAATAAATGCAGAAAATGCATTTGACAAAATCCAATCCCCATTTATGATAAATACTCTCAGCAAACAAGGAATAGAGGGAAGCTCCTCAACTTGATAAAGAACATTTACAGAAAACTCATAGCTGACATCATAGTTAAATGCTGAGAAAGAAAATGCCCCTAAGATAGTAATCAAGGGAAGGATGTCCCCTCCCACCACACCTATTCAACATCATACTGAAAGTCCTAGCTAATGGAACAAAACTCTAAAATGAAGTAAAAAGCCTACAGATAGGGAAGGAAGAAATAAAACTATCTTTGTTTGCAGATGATATGATTGTCCCTGTAGGAAACTCCAGAGTTGACAGACAAACATCTGGAACTAAGTGATTATTAGCAAGATTGCAGCATACAAGCTTATTATACAAAAGTCAATTACATTCCTATAAGCCAACAATGAAAATTGGAATTTGAAATTGAAAACACAATTTATATTATCATTAAAACAATGAAATACTTAGGTATAAATCTAACAATATGCATGCAAGATCTATATGAGGAAAAGTACAAAACTCAGATGAAAGAAATAAATAGCTAAATAAATGGAGAGATACTCCATGTTAATGGATAGGAAGATTCAATATTGTTAAGATGTTAGTTCCTACCAACTTGATCGATAGATTCAACACAATCTCAATAAAATATCGGCAAGTTATTTTGTAGACATCAACAAACTGATTCTAAAGTTTATATGGAAATGCAAAAGACCCAGATAGTCAACTCAATATTGAAGAAAAACAAAGTCAGAAGACTAATACCACCTGGCTTCAAAAATTACTATAAAGCTACAGTGATCAAGGCAGTGTCATATTGGTGAAATAACTGACAAGTATTAATAGATCAGTGGAACAAAATAGAGAACCCAGAAAAAGACCCACATAAGTTTCAGCAACTGATCTTTGACCAAAGAACAAAGGCAATACAGTGGAGAAAAGATAGCCTTTTCTACAAATGTTGCTGGCACAATGTGAAATAAAAAAAGCTATGCTCCAAATTTCCTTCCACATTTTCAGGTATCTTCATAGCAGTACCCCACTCCTGGTTCCAATTTTCTGTATTAATCCATTCTCACACTGCTATAAACAGCTACCTGAGATGGGGTAATTTATGATGCAAAGAGGTTTAATTGACTCACAGTTCTGCAGGCTTACCAGGAAGCATGACTGGGAGGCCTCAGGAAACTAACAATCATGCCAGAAAGTGAAGGGGAAGCAATCACATCTTTACCATGGCAGAGCAAACGAGAGAACGAAGGGGGAAGTGCCACACACTTTTAAACCATCAGATCTTGTGAGAATCCACTATCACCAGAGCAGCAAGGGGGAAATCTGCTCCATGATCCAATCGCCTCCCATCAGGCCCCTCCTTTAATTTGACATGAGATTTGGGCGGGGACACAAATCCAAACCATATCAGGCAGTGAAACTATTTTTTATGATACTGTAATGGTGGATATTACATCATTGCATTAGTGGAAATCGCACTAAAAGACATGCATTTGGCAAAACTCAGAACTGTAGAGCAGATAGAATGAAAGCTAATATAAACTATGTATTTTAAATGTACTAAACTAATGCAATATATTAATAATAGGGGAAACTGTGTGTGGGTTGATGAGCCGAGGTATATGGGAACTCTATGCTTTCTGCTCAATATTTCTGTATACCTAAAACTGCTCTGTACATCTATTAATATCCCAGCACTTTGGGAGGCTGAGGTGGACAGATCGCTTGAGCTCAGTAGTTTGAGACCAGCCTGGGCAACATAGTGAAACCCCATCTCTACAAAAAAAAAATACAAAAAGGCCAGGCACAGTGGCCCACGCCTGTAATCCCAGCACTTTGGGAGGCCGAGGCAAAGTGGATCACCTGAGGTCAGGAGTTTGAGACCAGCTTGGCCAACGTGGTGAAACCCTGTCTCTACTAAAAATGCAAAAAATAATCTGGGCGTGGTGGCACATGCCTGTAATCCCAACTACTCAGGAGGCTGAGGCAGGAGAATCGCTTGAACCCAGGGGGCAGAGGTTGTGGTGAGCCGAGAATTGCACTGCAGCCTGGGCAACAAGAGTGAAACTCCGTCTCGAAAGAAACAAAAAATTAGCCAGGCATGGTGGCCCGCACCTGCAGTCTCAGCTACTCAGGAGGCTGAAGTGGGAGAGTAGCTTGAGCCCGGAGATGGAGGTTGCAGTGGGCCGAGATAGCGCCACTGCACTCCAGCCTGGGAGGCAGAGCAAAACCCATCTCAAAAAAATAAAATAAAATAAAATAAAAATAATAAAAGTCTATTAATTAAAAAAAACAGTTATAGTACCTATCGATTCCTAATTCTTTAAACAGTCAGATGGGTATACACGTTTCAAAAAAGGTTTCCTCATGAAAATGCAAGGTTGGTGTAACTCGTGTTCCTATTCTGAGAATTAAGTAAGTTGTCACCTGTAAAGCATTTTGTCAAGTGTCTGTAATAGTCACTGTGTGAAATGTAAGCTGCTCTCACAATTATGAGACACTTATTCTCATCGTTTGGTATTCCACCTGACCCTCACGACAACCTCTTTGGTATAAACGTGCCATTTTCACATTTTGGGTTGCATGTGTTTTCACGCGTTACGTATGTATTTTGAACAGCTAGCTTCCTCCTCCAACCCCCATAAACCCTGCTGATCACAGATGTTACTCGTTTATGTATTCTAGTATTTGTTCGATTTCATAACCTTATTCATAAAGCTATTTTTATGTACTTTTACTTCCCTTGGCAACTTTGAGTTTAACGGCATACTTCTGAAGGGATAGTAAAGCCTCTCCACTCCCTCTGCACTGCACTGCCCCACACATCTTTTACTGAGTATGAAAAAAAAGAATCAGACCCTCAGAATGGTAGAAAATAGTAAAATGAGCATCATATGCACGTATTATACAGATTTAACAATTCTTCACTTATTACTATATCTGCTTTCATTGTTTTGATAAATTATTTTTAAAGTATTTCAATTAAACTACAAGCATACAATTGTAAATGTTTCTGTACATATCTTTTAAATATAAGAACAATGTCCTACATCTTCTAGCCATTATTCTCAAAGTAACGGTAATTTTCTTTAATATTTCTAATGTCCTGTCGATAGTCATGTTTCCCCAATTGTTAATGTCTGTTTGAAGTGCTTTTTTCTCCAACCAGGACCGCATCAAGAACCACGCTTCGCAGTTTGTGGTCATGCTGACAACCTCCGGGAATTTGGGAAATCCCCGGGCTCCGAAGGTTCCTCCCAGCCAGTCAAAGCAGCAGAAAAAATTATAGTACTTCCTTCGGACGCACGGGCTTACGGGAATTGTAGTTTTCAATGTTAACGCGCCTACCGCGCAGCACTTTGGGAATGGGGCTTCGGCGCTCGCTCTGCGCATGTGTAAACCCAGCCTTACCTCCTGCAGTCCACCCTCCCGGGCCTGAAAGGGACGCGGTGTCCGAGTCTTTAGGTCTGCGCGGGAGCCGAGGCTGCGCACCTGGGGTGAGAGCGTCGGTGACAGGGCTCCGCGCGGTCCAGGAACCTGGGGACGGGCGGGCTTGTGTGCGGAGGACAGCAGCAGGCAGTCTCAGGAGTCCCCAGGATGGCCCTCCCCTCTTCTCCCCGGCCCAGTCCGCGGGCCCAGGCCGAGTCCTGTCCGCAGGTGTAGGGGCTGCTGGGCCCTGCTGGGCCCTGCGGGGTTGCGGGCCGGGAAGAGGAATGTGCCTGGATAAGGTTGACAGCGAACAGGAGGAGGTTACTAGTAACTCGTGTTCCTATTCTGAGAATTAAGTAAGTTGTCACCTGTAAAGCATTTTGTCAAGTGTCTGTAATAGTCACTGTGTGAAATGTAAGCTGCTCTCACAATTATGAGACACTTATTCTCATCGTTTGGTATTCCACCTGACCCTCACGACAACCTCTTTGGTATAAACGTGCCATTTTTAAAAAAATGGACTAAAGTTCATGGGGATGGGTACCCCAGGGCACACACTAGTAGGTGAGAGAGGTGAGATGCAAATGCTGAGAGATGTGACTCCCTCTCCTGCTCGTTCTAATATGCTGTCTGCCTGAAACCCAGACTTGCCAGTACCTGCCTAAAGCCTTCAGAGCACTTATGCAGAGTGGCCTGTTACCAGATCTGTGTAGATGATTGTGAAATAAATGTGGACAGAATCTCACCAAGTGGTAGATACATTCTGTGATTTGTCCGGTCTCTACAGAACCTCTGATTCAGGCTTAGGCTCCTGAATCCTCTTGTATTGTTCCCGCTGTCTCCTCAAAGGCACAGATTGGTATTCTGGTGCTGTGCTGTCCAATAGAAAGATAAGGCAAAACACAAATATAAATCAGAATTTTTAGCCAGGCGCGGTGGCTCATGCCTGTAATCCCAGCAGTTTGGGAGGCCTAGGCCAGTGGATCACTTGAGGCCAGGAGTTCGAGACCAGCCTGGCCATCATGGCAAAAGCCCATCTCTACAAAAATAAAAAAATTAGCCGGGTGTGGTGGTGCACTCCTGTAATCCCAGCTACTTGGGAGGCTGAGGCACAAGAATCGCTTGAACCCGAGGCGGAGGCTGCAGTGAACCGAGATTGCACCACTGCACTCCAGCCTGAGTGACAGAGTGAGACTCTGTCTCAAAAAAGAAAAAAAAAAGAGTTTAGAATTTTTCAGTAGCTACAGTAAAAAAGAAGAGGCAGGCAAAGTCAGTTTTACTGCTTTATTTTACTTAACTCATTGCATCCTAAATATTCGACTTGTGGCACTGGCCAAACTTCAGGTGTTCAATGGTTCTATGTGGCTGATGGCTGCAGTGCTGGATAGCACATTTCTAGTGAATCTCAAGAGTCAGGTTTAGGGTATTAGGTGAAGGTTTCAATTGAGTTTGTTTCTCAGGCCTAAGTCCCAGCCCTTCTGGAGCAAAGCAGCTCCTATGAGGCAGTCAAGAGGGAGTCCTGGGGACTACTGCCATAGAAGAACAGCCCATATGATGGAGACCTCTTCTAGAGCATCAGAGCAGAGGCAGAAGATTCTAGAAAGAAGCAGGTCCTGATTGCTTCCCCAGAGGCGGTTGTTGATTGCCTATATATGCGTCAGATTTCGTGATGTCGCCACATCCAGAAGCCATCACAGACCGTGTGACTTTGCTGTGGACTAACTTGCAGAAGGCAATTCCCTGGGGTTGAGAGGGATGAGTGACTATCAAGCTGAGTGGAAAAAGACACTTTACTGGAGGGCTGGTTAGGTCATGATATCCAGGGAAGACGTAATCAGCTGTCCAGATCCCAAACAGCAGCCTATTTTCCTTTCTGCCTTCACTTCTTCCACATTGTGAGTCCCTCTCACACCGTGTTCATCACCACATGTGGCATTTAGAGTGATAATAATGCTCCCTCTTTCCTGGTAGTAGAGGAAGAATTTCCTATATTGGAAGCCCAAAAATATGGGGCCTGAAATTCCTTGCATGAAACATCCCATCTTTATTTTTTCCATGGAAGCGCTAATTCTGGGTGTAAAGACAGTAAGAACTTGGTTAATAAGTCAGCCCGAGTAGTTCTTTTTTAAAAAAATTATTTTTAAATTTATTTATTTTTGATTTTTTTCTATTTTTAGTAGAGACAGGATTTCGCCATGTTGACCAGGCTGGTCTTGAACTCTTGGCCTCCAGCAGTTCACCCCCGCTCGGCCTCCCAAATTGCTGGGATTACAGGCGTGATCCACTATGCCCGGCTGAGTAGTTCTTTGACATTAGCTTTAATGAAGGTAAACAGCTTCATCTCTGTGTACCTGAACTTGCTTAATCCTTTGTTTTCTTTTTACTTTTTTCGTAGTCAAAAGGGAACATAATTGTTAATAAATCAACATAATTATAAAATCAACAAAAAACAGTATTACTTTACTCAGTGAAAATGTAAGTTTAAGCACACATAATCGTATCAGAGATGCACATATTCAGGTGTGGCTATCTTCGAGTGGTCCTTCCTGTCCCTTTTCAAGAGTCAAAGGGATATTCTGCATTGGGAATCCTTTTCTCCAGCTGAGTGCAATGATTTTTTTTTTTAGGCACATGAATAGGATTACATGCTCCTTGATTACAGTAGGGATATGTCGCAGTAAAACCATTATCAAGTCGAACCATCTCATGTCAGGGACCACCTCTGTAAGAACTGTGAGGCAGACCAGGTCTCTCATGACCCCATTGCTCTTTCCTCCTCCTCAGCTGAACCTCCACAGTTCTCTACACTCTTCCAGGAGCAGCAGAAAATGAACATGTATCAGGTAAGTTCGGTTTTTAAAAACTAGTGTATTTTACAATAGGTTTTGTAAGGGTTTATGTGTCTGTACATTAACATGGAAAAGTAGAAATAGAAATGGATCAGACACATTCATAGAAGATGTAGAAATGCAGATGAATAGCAGAGCAAAGTGGCATGTGGATAGATGCAGATCCTCCGATATTACAAATTTACCAAATTAAGTTTCAGATTTATTTCTGAGGTTATTGACAGTCATGGTGGAGTGTCAGACAGACAATACTCAAACGTTTACATTGATGAGAAAGATAAAGCAAACTGATTTATCATGGAATATAAACATAAAGATAACAAAATGTATCTATTGTTCTTCAAGTAGGTGACTTAGTTAATAAATTGCCAAATAACAGAATATTACTTCTTCAATAGAAGTAGAAATTGTAATGCTAAATTTGAACACGTTCAGTACTATTTTTCAAGTACTCCAATGCAAGGGTTGAATTTAACATTTTTCTGATGAATCAACTGAATGTCTTTAAAATCACTCTCCATAAATGAGTGCCCATGATATTCAGGTTGCTCAGCAGATGGTCCAAAATTCTGTTCTCTTTCAGATATTTCCACACTTAGCATTTAACATCAACTCTCCATGGGATGCCTTGATTTTTTCTTGCCACTTGCCTGGGACCTCCAGTGTCCCTACCCAGAGTATAATCAAATCCAGTGGATGTGGTCTTTTCCTTAACTTGCTTGGCTTTTCCGCAGCACTTGCCTCAATGTTTCACTCTGTCCTGGAACATTTCCGTTAGTGATACTTGCCCCTCACCGGTCCTTCACCGGCTGATGCCTTCATGGAGCCACCTTCCTCGTCCTTTCACTCGGCTCAGCTTCAGTTTCTGTCCTTGGCTCTTTAGTCTTCTCTGTTGTCTCCAAATGATTTTGTCTTCCCTTGTTTTTTTCTTTTTTTAAAACCACTTTTTTGAGATTCATTTCATGTATCTTACCATGTACCCATTTAAAGTGTAGAATTCAGTGATTTTTTTTTTAGTATATTCTCAGATAATGTGCTAATATCACTGCAGTCAATTTTAGAACATTTTTATTGCCTTAGAAGCTGTGTACACTGTAAGTACCACTTGATTCCCTCTGAGCCCCAAACAACCACTAACCTACTCCTCTGTCTCCATAGTTTTGCTGAACCACTCCCTTTATTATTTCTTATAGGCAGTCTTGCCTGTGATGAATTCTCTCAGGTTTTGTTTACCTGGGAAAATTACAGTTTCTCTATTTTTCCTGGATATAGAGGTTATTGGTTGACAGTCTTTGTTTCAGCACTTTGAATATGTCATCCCATTGCCCTCTGTCCTCCATAGTTTCTCATTAGAAATCAGCCTGTAATATGATGACTTGTTTCTCTGTTGCAGCTTTCCGATTGTCTGTCTTTTTAACAGTCTGATTCTCATGTCCAGGTGTGGATTTCTCTTTTCTTTTTTCTTTTCTCTTTTGCTTTTCTTTTTTCTGTTTTTTTTTTTTTTTTTTTTTTTGAGACAGTCTCTCGCTCTGTCACCCAGGCTGGAGTGCAGTGGCATGATCTCGGCTCACTGTAACCTCCACCTTCTGGGTTCAAGCAATCCTTGTGCCTCAGCCTCCTAAGTAGCTGGGATTACAGACATTCACCACCATGTCTGGCTAATTTTAGTATTTTTAGTAGAGATGGGCTTTTACTATGTTGGCCAGGCTGGTCTCGAACTCTTGGCCTCAAGTGATCTGCCTGCCTCCTAAAGTGCTGGGATTACAGGCGTGAGCCACTGCGCCCAGCCAGTGTGGATTTCTTTCTCCAAGTTTATCCTACTTAAAGTTTGTGAAGCATTTTGGGCATGTAGATTTATCATTAATATCAGATTTGTGGGGTTTTTTGGCTATTACTACTTCTGATATTGTTTTAGACCCTTTCTGTCTCTATTCTGTTAGTCTATTTGGCATATGTTGATAAGCTTGATGCTGTCCAACAGTTCATTTCTTGTTATTTTTCCTTCTGTTTCTCACTGCATAATCTCAGTGGGCATGTTGTCCAGTTGCTTCATTCTTCTACCCGTTCAGACCTGCTGTTGAACAGGTGTTTTTGGTAAAATGTTTGTTTTAGTTTTGTACTTTTCAACTTCAGAGTTTCTATTTGGTCCCTTTTTATAGTTTCTGTCCATTTATATCCTTTATCTGGTGAGACATTATTCTAATACTTTCCTTTGGTCCTTACATATCATTTCCTCTAAGTCTTTGACCATATGTAACATAGTTGATTTAAAGTCATCGTCTGTTTAAGTCCAATGCCTGCTTCCTCGTGAGCAGTTTCTGTTGATTGTACTTTTTTCCTGCATATAGGTCTTACTTGGTTGTTTCTTTTCTTGTTTTGCATTTTTTTGTTGAAAACTATACATTTTAAATAAAATAAGGTGGCAACTCTAGAAAACTTTCTCAATTTGCAGGAGTTGTTGTTGAAATTTGTCTAGTGACTTTTTAATTGATTCAGTAGAGCCTGTGTTTATTGTCATGTGTGGCCGCAGAAATCTGCAGAAATTTTCTTAAATGCCTGAAACCTTAAGTAAGGCTCTCAGTCTTTGCCAAAGAGCCTCATGAGTGCTGGGGCATTCCTTCAACAGACATCCAGGCAATTTATAACCCCATGTTAACCTTCACTTCCTTCACTTCCAGTTCACCCCAAACCCTAGGGTCACCCAGGGTGACAGTTTAGGGCCTTCTCACATCTTTCCAGAGCATAATCACAGCCCTGGGCATATGCTCAGCTCTATGCATGTAGGTGACCTAGAGTCTCTAGAATTTATAGGAGCCTTTCGAAAGCTTTATGAACATCCCATTCTCTAGTTTTTCCTTTCTAAAAAGCTTTTCAATTAGGCTGTTATTTATGTCAGGTGTTATCCACCGCCTCAGGTAGCTGCTAAGTTAAACAATTGCCTTTGAATGTTTTTGGCAAATGCCTTCAAAAACAAGGCTTTTCACACTGGGGAACTCTGACTTAATTCAGACAATCAGCCTTGCAAGTCAGCTCTTCCAGGGAACCACAGATTAGGTCAGATAATGAGGGTTTTCTGGGAATGAGGCTTTGGCCAACCTTTGACCCAGTCTGCCTCATCCAGTGGATACCAGGCCGTTGGATTCTCCTGTTGTTTCAGATGTTTCTCAAACCTAATGCTGAGTGGCAGTGAGAGGGAAGGAAATAGGGCAGGTTGAAATGACACAAGATCATTGTTCTTACTGTGATGCAGCTGTTTTTCTCATGTCAGTGTTCTGCAGATTGCTGTAAGCCTTTGGTAGCTTCTAGAGTTCTGAAAAAGTTGATTGTGCAGTTTTTGCCGGCTTCTCATTGCTTTTATGGAAGAAGGAATTTTCTTGGATCTTCAGTATCTTCACTGTCATCACTTGCTAATTTGAATTTGAAGTCTTCTTGTTGTGGAAACTTTCTCTTTTCTCAATTTCTAAGACTCTGCCCCCTCCTGATTCTATTATTATTTTTCGGAAAACATCTCTGGCTTTGTGGCCTGTACTTTTTCTGCTTTATGGTTCCTCAGGTGTTGTTTTTGGTTCTTTTCTTTCTTCAATCCCTGTGTGCTCAAGGAGCTGTCTGTCTGTCTCTGCTAACTTTACTCACCACCTAAATTGCTAGTGACTCCTAAATGCTTATCTTCATCCCCATCTTACCTTCTGTGCTCTAAAATCATGTGTATCCTGGTTGAAGGAACAGTTCTAGCTACGTATCAACATGAACAGAACTCTCACTGAGTCTTCTAACACATGCTTTCTTCTTTCCCAAATACCAATTTTGGCACCACCAAGCAGCTGCTTATTTTGAAATATACATTACATTGTTTTTCACTCTAGTCATCATCCTGTGCAATAGCTCAAAAACTATTCCTCTTATGTAACTGAAACTCTGTGCCCTTGACCAATGCGTCCCCATTCCTCACCCCTCACCCCCAGCCTCTGGTAACCACCATTCTACTCTCTACATCTATGAGTTTGAACTTTTTAGATTCCACATGTAAGTGAATATAATTTGAAATATTTGTCTTTCTGTCAATTAAAAAATTTTTTTAAAAGGAGCTTCTCATACAGCTAGATTGAGTAGCTGTACAAGAAAGTATTGTATTAAATGGGTGTTGCTTCTCTTCTGTGATTATATCCCTATTCTTACATCCATTGCTGTGACCTCAGTGTAGGAAGTGTTCTTTTATGCGAGTCTCTTTGGTTACAACTATTGTAGCTGTTCTCAGCTCTTCACCTGCTCTACCCTTATATATTTCTATACATTTATTTATACATAAGTTTGGTCAGGGTATCTCCAGACTTCACATATATCCCTTTCTTAGCCCCCAGAATTTACAGTGATGATGTCCAGGGAGGGTGTGAACGTCCCAGAGACTACCCCGGATAATTTGCGGAGATGTGGAAGAAGGAAGGAGGTGGTTGGAAGGAAGTTGTTTTACATTGAATTTTTTTTGTCTTACAAAAACCTAGAATTCATAAACACATAGAGAAATTATGGCAAGTTAAAAAATGTTTTAATTGAGTTACATATGTTAAGATAATTTTGGGTCTAAAATAGGTCTTTATAACCATTCATTTGAGTAGTAGCTCTCAAAGATATTTTCTGTGTCACCCAATTCTGAACCGTTGAACAAACCATTGTTATATTTGTTGTGATAAATGTTGTTACAGGCATCAGTGTCATTCCAGGACGTGACTGTGGAATTCACCCAGGAGGAGTGGCAGCACCTGGGCCCTGTCGAGAGGACCCTGTACAGAGATGTGATGCTGGAGAACTACAGCCACCTCGTCTCAGTGGGTGAGCACAGCTTACCATGGGGCTCTCTCAAGAATATATGTCCCTTTTTAAAAAGTATCAAAACACATGGACCCTATATAGAGATTAAAGGGCTTTGGATTAAAAGGTCTGAAGTAGTTGAAACCTTTACAGAAACAAAAGCAACATGTCATTACTTTCCCATTAAAAATTTCAAATGAATACCCTCAGTTAATGCTTTGCTGCCATATCTTTTTTTACTTTTGGAAACCCAAAAGCCTGTGAATCTGGTCCATGTATACCCTCAATTATTTTGTTTACAGGATATTGCATTACTAAACCCAAGGTGATCTCCAAGTTGGAGAAAGGAGAAGAGCCGTGGTCCTTAGAAGATGAATTCCTGAACCAGAGGTACCCAGGTGAGTGGGCATTAACAGAAGGAGCCCCCTGGGGGTACTTAGACTTTAGAGGGAGAGCACCTTTGAAAGCTTTTTTGAAACAGCTTTATTGAGATATAATTCACATGCCTACAATTCACTCCTTTAAAGTGTACAGGTCAGTGACTTCAAGCAACCACAGATCAAAACTATTCAGGGAAGAAATATTGCACTTTCATTCAACATGTATAGACATTTTTTTCCTGTCACTATTCCCTGAACAATACAGTATAACAACTATATACATGGCATTTAGATTGTTATTAGGTAGCATAATTAATATGGTGATGATTTAAAGTATACAAGAGGATGTGCATAGGTTATATGCAAATACTATGCCATTTTGTATCAAGGACTTGGGCATTTGTGGATTTTGGTATTTAAGAGAATCCTGGAACCAATTCCCCATGGATACCAGGGGATGACTGTATATGCAGACATCACCACAGTTAATTGTCATCACCTCAAACATACCTGTACCCTTTAGTTATCACTCTCCCATCCCCCCTGCCCTCTGCAGCCCTAGGTAACCACAGTCTACTTCTGTGTCTATAGATATGCCTATTTTAGACATTTTATATAAATTGAATCATATATAATATGTGGTCTTTTGTGATTGGTTTATTTTGCCTAGCATAATGTTTACAACTGATATAAAATACATGTTTCATTCTTTTTATGGCCAAATAATGTCCCGTTGTATGGATACACCACCTGTTTGTCCATTTATCAGTCAGTAGATATTTGGGATTCCACCTACAAATAATGCTAATATAAACATTTATTTACAGGTTTCTGCATGGACAATTGTTTTTATTTCTCTTGTGTATATTCCTAGGAGTGAAACTGCTGGGTCATATGGTATCTGTGTCTTTGTCTGTTTGAGGAACCACCAGACTGTTTTTCTAAATGCAGCATTTTTCCATTCCTAACAACAGCATATGGGGGTTCTGATTTCTCCACATCCTCACCAATACTTGTTATTATTTGACTTTTTGATTCTAGCCACCCCAGTGGATGTGAAGTGATATCTCACTGTGGTTTTGATGCACATTTCTGTATTAGTCAGCTAGGGCTATCATAATAAAATACCGTAGGCTGGGTAGCTTAAACAACAGAAATTCTCATGATTCTGGAGGCTGGGAGTCCAAGATGAAAGTACTAATAAGTTGGTTTCTGGTGAAGCGTCTCTCCCTGGCTTGAAGACAGCCACTTTCTTCCTGTGTGTTCATGTGGCCTTTCCTCTGTGCACATGCAGTGGGAGAGAGAGAATACTCTGGTGTTTCTTCCTCTTCTTATAAAGGTATCAGTACTACTGGATTAGGGTCCTTCCCTGTGACCTCATTTTTACCCTTTTTGCCTCCTTGAAGGCCTTGTCTGCAAATACAGTTACACTGGGGGTTAGCGCTTCAAGATAAGAATTTGGGAAGGACACAAATAAGTCTATAACAATTTCCCTGGTCACTAATGATATCAGGCATCTTTTTATATGCCTATTAGCCTTTGTACGAATAAATGATTCCAGAAATCTTAAAAAGTTAGAGTTTTCAATGTCATTTTTAGAATAAAAAAGTAAAATCATCTTATTAGAAGTGAAGCACAATTAAGGTTTTTGTTTGAAGCCGTACCAACACATAGCGTCACATAAAGATTGACATAATTTAGATCAAGTATGTTGCTCAGTCACTAAATGTAAATTATTGGATCATATTGATTGTCTAAAAAGGATATCCCTAAATAAGTAACATAGAAAGATCATTATAAAAGATCAGTAAAGTTGGGCCGGGCGCGGTGGCTCATGCCTGTAATCCCAGCACTTTGGGAGGCCAAGGTGGATGGATCACGAGGTCAGGAGATCGAGACCATCCTGGCTAACATGGTGAAACCCCATCTCTACTAAAAATACAAAAAATTAGCCGGGCGCCTGTAGTCCCAGCTACTTGGGAGGCTGAGGCAGGAGAATGGTGTGAACCCGGGAGGCAGAGCTTGCAGTGAGCCAAGATAGCGCCACTGCACTCCGGCCTGAGTGAAAGAGTGAGACTCCGTCTCAAAAAATAAAAAAAAAAATCAGTAAAGTTGTTGAGTCAATAAAGATAAAATAATGTAGGTTTCATGTTCTATATCATTCAGATTTGAATTCAGGCAAGAAATTCATTAAAGTAGGAAAAGCTCTCATTCAAGAGGACAGGGAAATGAAAACCTTTAAGGATTTGAATGACTGCACCAAATAATATAATATCAATGTTTCTAAAACATAAAATAATGGAATTCTAAGAACTTAAAACTCATTAGAATTAGGACATCATAATATGTCTCATCTGATTAAACAGTAGGTACAATGGACATTAAATAAATAGGCCTAGAGAGGGTATAAATTACATTTGTATTAAAGTGAACCATACATTTGTGTATATGTATGCTAATGCAAAAAACAAAACTTTCATGGTTTAATGGAATAATGATAAAATAGAGTATACTATTAGTCTAAAGAGAAAACCTCAATAAATCTAACAAATTAGAATAAACACAAACAGTATTCTCTGAACCTAGTTTGGTAAATCTAGAAATTAATAATAAAATGAAAAAAATCCACTTGAAAAAATTTTAAAGTATATCTTTTAAACAATATACAAAAAAGTGTAATGCAATTTTGGATTTGATTTCTGTAATGAAATAATTGTAACTGCCAGTTAGAAACCATCAGGTGTAGCTAAAGTAGTGGACAGAAGGAAGTTCGTAGTCTCAATAAATTAAGCAAGAACAGCATCAAAAATACAACAGTGAAAACAGAAGAATTTAAAAGTAACATTAGAAATTAATAAAATGGAAAACAAATGGAATGTTTCTTACAAGAAAAATAAAATGAATTAAACTTCAGCTAACCCTATCAAAGATAAAAGAGAGGAAACACCTGTATAATAAATTCAAGTCGGGATACATTTGTAAAGAGGTAATGCTATACCAAACACAATCCCATTCATAAAAACGAGTGATACAGGAGGATTTGCTGCTCTACCAGATATTGAGGCTTTATGTAAAGTGCTGTGTAGCCAAGTAGCATGGAGCTGGGGGGTGGGATGATTTAGTAAATTAGTGAAACAGAGTAGAAAGTTCAAGAAAAAAATATGAGGCCAGGCTTGGTGGCTCATGCCTGTAATCCCAGCACTTTGGGAGGCCAAGGTGGGTGGATCACAAGGTCAGGAGATGGAGACCCGTCTCTACTGAAAATACAAAAAAATCAGCCAGGCGTGATGGCAGGCACCTGTAGTCCCAGCTACTTGGGAGGCTGAGGCAGGAGAATGGCGTGAACCCAGGAGGCAGAGCTTGCGTTGAGCCGAGATTCCACCACTTCACTCCAGCCTGGGCGACAGAGCAAGACCCCATCTCAAAAACAAAAAAAAAAAAAAGAGAGAGAAAAGAAGACATATACTTGATAGACATCTTAGATAGACGACACTGGAGAACAATGAGGAAAGGATCTTAAGGTATCCATATAGATCAAAACAAAACAAAAAGTCGAATTCAGTTGGCTTAAGACCTAATTATCAAAGCAAAAGTAGAAATATTCTAGAAGATCATATAGAATAGGTTAATGACTCTTCTTAGGGAAGGATTTAATAAAATGCAGAATGCATTACCCAGGGGAAGGATGGAGTAAATGTATTCCTTTCTACTCTATCCACTAAGTGCAGCTAAATGTCTGTATATAGAGGCATGCCTCAGAGATATTGCAGTTTCTGTTCCAGACCACTACAGTGAAGCAAATTTCACAATAAAGCAGGTTACACACAATGTTTGTTTTCCTAGGGCTTATAAAAGTTTTATGTTTACACTATACTTTAGTCTTTTAGATGTGCAATAACATGTCTAAAAAACAGTATGCATGCCTTAATTAAAATATTTGTTTGCTAAAAACTGCTGAGTCAGACACAAAGTGAACACTTGCTGTTGGAAAAATGGCACCAACAGACTTGCCCAACTCAGGGTTGCCACAAACCTTCAGTTTGTAAAAAATGCAATATCTAGCCAGGCACAGTGGCTCACACTTGTAATCTCCGAAACTTGGGAGGCTGAGGCAGGCAGATCACTTGAGGCCAGGAGTTTGAGATGAGCCTAGCCAACATGGCAAAACCCTGTCTCTACTAAAAATACAAAAAAATTAGCCAATCATGGTGGCTCGTGCCTGTAATCCCAGCTGCTTGGGACGCTGAGGCATGAGAATTGCTTGAACCTGGGAGGTGGAGGTTATGGTGAGCCAAGATCACACTACTGAAGGGTGGAAAGAAGAATGAAGATGCACTAGGGGTCTTGGCATCTGACAAAATACAAGGTGGTTAGTGTTATCAGAGTCCTTGTGGGGCTCCTGATCTTTCACCCATGCCCAGGGTTAATGTAGAAGCCTCAGCTAGGCACAGTGGCTCACACCTGTAATCCTAGCATTTTGGGAGGCTGAGGCGGGCGGATCACCTGAGGTCAGGAGTTCGAGACCAGCCTGACCAATGTTGCAAAACCCCATCTCTACTAAAAGTACAAAAATTAGCCAGGCGTGGTGGCAGGTGCCTGTAATCCAAGCTACTCAGGAGGCTGAGGCAGGAGAATCGCTTGAACCCAGGAGGCAGAGGTTGCAGTGAGCCGAGATTACGCCACTCCATTCCAGCCTGGGCAACAAGAGAGGGACTGTCTCAAAAAGAAGGAAAAAAAAAAAGTAGAAGCCTCCTCTTCCACCCCCAGGGCATCAGATCAGTGGGGAACTGGACTTCCATCCCCACGTAGCAGGCAGTGATGCTGCACCTCACTCCCGCTAGTATAACTTCAGAGGAGGCTCACTAAAACTGAATATTAATTTTGATAAAGTCCAACTTACTAATTTTCTTTTACAGAACCTGCTTTTGTTGTTCTATCTAGAAACTTTGAAACTCAAAGTAACAGATTTAGGAATCCTATTTTCTTCTAGAAATTTTGCAGCTTCAGTTTTTACACTTAGTTGATAATCCATTTTGTGTTAAATTCTATAGAAAGTATGAGTTCTGTGTCAAGTTTAATGTTTTTGGAACAGGGAGTCCAGTTATTCCAGCATCACTTTTTGAAAAGACTGTTACTTCTCCACTGAATAGCATTTCCACCTTTCTTAGAAAACAGATGGCTGTACATTTGTGGGTCTATTTTTGTAGTTTCTATTCCTTTTCATTCATCTACATGTCTTTGCTTATGCCAATACCACATTAACTTGATTACTCTAGCTTATTAAGTTTTGAAGTCAAGTACTTCTCCAGTTTTCATCTTCTGTATAAATTTTTAAGTGAGGTTCATAATCTTTACAAAGGAAACATGTTGGCATTTAAACTGGAGTGGCATTGAATCTGTAGAGCTTAGGAGAACTGACATCTTAACAACGTACAGTCTTCCAGTCCATACACAAAATATCCCTACTGATTTATTTACTATTTCTTTGATTTCTTTCATCAATGTCTTTTAGTTTTTAGAGCACAGATAATGAGGCTTTTTAAATTTTTGTTTTTAATTTTGTTTTGGTGCTGTGATAAATATTGTTTCTGTGATTTGAAATTCCAATTCGTCATTGTATGTTTGTAGGCATAGATTTGTATATTGGCCTTAGATTCTGCCCTTGCTAAAAACACTTTATTAGTTCAAGGAACTTTTTTGATTTTAAATTATTTTCTGTGTAAATTTACTCTATATCTTTGTGTTTTTATTCTTACCTTTTTGCACTGGCCGGTCCTTCCAGTGCAATCTTGTGTAAAGCTACTGGTAGTGGGCATCTTTGTCTTTTTCCTGATCTTAGAGGGAAAACATTCAGTCTGTCTTGAGTATAATGTTAGTTATAGGCTTTTTATAGATTACTTTTATTAAATTAATAAATGGATTTTGAATTTTGTTAAAATTTTTGGCATTGGTGTATTGTGTGATTTTAGTTCTTCAGACTACTGGTAGATTACATTGACCTGAAATGCAGCATAAAAACTATAGTTTTTATAGTATTGCAGTGTAGTAACTGTTTGGCATTTTTGAGGTAAATTTCACTGATATATTATCTATGTTTATATATTTTGGTGTACTTTTTGGGACATTTTTGCATTTATGTTATGGGAGATATTGGTCTGAAAGTTTCTTTTCTTGAATAGTATTTGCCTAATCTTGCTATGAGGATGAGGCAGGCCTTATAAAATGATTTGGGAAATATTCCATCTTTTATTTTCTAGAAGACATTGTGTAGGATTGATATTATTTCTTCCTTGGATGTTTGGTAAAATTTACTAGTTAAAACCATTTGGTCCAGAAGTTGTTCTTTGGAACTGCACACGCACACACACACACACACACACACACACACACACACACACACACACACACACAGAGGAAGATTTCATTACATTCTTAAGCCTTATTTACATATGCAAACATAGTTAAAATTTGAGTAAATTAGACATTCAGTTAACATATCCTCCATCATAATGAAGTAAGTTAATATGTTGTCATAAATATCCTTTTCACTGACAGCTCATTTAGAAAAAAATGTCTTTTAGATTATTCTGCCATTATGTTTTAACATTTGACATAGAATATATTCTCTGTGGTTATAATACACATTCACCTGTCCCTTCTTTCCACTTAGATTGTCCAAATAAAGTTAGTTTGCTGTTATAGTTAAAAAAAAAAAGAGAGATTAGAATGCTGTTACAAAACGGTGTCAGAGCTAGCTACTTCACTTTTCACCATGTAAGGATATAACAAGAAGTGAGTGGTCTGTAAACCAGAAGACGTCTTCACAAGAACACAGTCATGTTGGCACCCTAATCTCAGACTTCCAGTCTCCTTCACTGGGAAAAATAAATGTGTATTCTTTAAGCCATTTAGTCTATGGTAATTTGTTGCAGGAGCCCGAACTAAGACAGAGTTATTGTTAATGTTGTTGTATTATCTCGTGAATGTCTGTTAGTAGTTAGTCCTCTCTTGAATTTTTGGTATTGATAATTTGTGTCTTCTCTTTTTTTCTCTCTGATGGTTTTTATCATTAAAAAAAACTTTTAAAAAAATTAAGCTTTTGGTTTGACTCTTTTGTCATCCTTCTACTTTCTTTCAGCTTAATGTCCTGTCTTTATTTAGTTTCCTAAGGGGGAAACAAGCATCTGACTGGAGATCTTTCTTTTCAAATATAATTTTTTTAAAGACAGAGTCTCACTCTGTCACCCAGGCTGGAGTGCCGTGGCGCAGTCTCAGCTCACTGCAACTTCCACCTCCCAAGTTCAAGCAATTCTCCTGCCCCAGCCTCCTGAGTAGCTGGGATTACAGGTGTGCACCACCATGCTCGGCTAACTTTTGTATTTTTAGTAGAGAAGGGGTTTCACCACGTTGGTCAGGCTGGTCTCAAACTCCTGACCTTGTGATCCACATGCCTCAGCTTCTCAAAGTGCTGGGATTACAGGTGTGAGCCACCCCATCCGGCCAAAAAAATTTCAACCCCAAATTTATCTCTGTATACTGCCTTAGCTGCATCCACAAATTTCTGTATTCTAAGTTGTTTTGTTTACATTCACTTCAAAATATCTCATTTGAGAATTCTTCTTTCACCCATGGGTTAATTAGGAATGTATAACTTACAGTTCTTTTGTATTTCTCCAGATAAATTTGTGTTTACTGATTTCTGGTATAATTTCTCTGTGGCCTAAGATCATCCTCTGTATAATTTATTTCTTCTATATTTGTGAAGGTTTGTCTTACAGTCTAGAATATAGTCTGTTTTGATTATTGTTCCATGTGCATTTGAGAAGAATGTGAATTCAGCTGTTGAATGCATTGTGTCTTCAGGTTTGAAGCCATGGTTATCACAAGTGCTACTTTATCTTATCTCTTCTGCTTGAGTATTGGGCCTACTGTGTATTCCTGCCTCTGCTCTTACTTCTGTGCTTTTTTTCTTCTTTCCTTCCCATAGCTGCTATGAGTTCCTGTCAGTGCCCTAAAACAACTTATTATATTCTTGCCCTTGCAGATTAAGACATTTGTTCCATAAATAGATGATAATTTGGTTCCAGGCAGAATTTTGGTAGTGGCTGCTGTGACCATCTCCCAGCATATGCCAAGAATGGAACTTTCTCAGGATTCTTCATGGCTCATGGAAGAAAACATATAAGAGCATGCAGATCCTGTGTATCTATGGCAGGGAACATTAGCTCCCTGCTCAGTCTCCATGGAACCACAGGAGTGTATCATTTTGGTTTGGCCTGAGCATGAGAAAACATCAAAAGTGTTTCCTGTTCTGTTAGACCACCATTTTCTCAGACCTCTGGCTGGAAGAAGCAGGCTTTTCTTTGTGCTCTTTTTGTCTGTGCCTGTCAGTGCAGGATTGTAGGTTTCTTCAGCACCCAGTCTAGGATATAGAATAGCCTTGGAATTCCATACTGTGTCATTTCTTAAGTCCTGAAGTCCACTTTCTTTCCATTTTGTAGTCTTTGTATATTTGTTAATCTTTTTTTGTTGTTTTGTTTTTTTCTCTAGGGATTTTTAATTGTAAGAGGGAAGGTGGGAGGAAAGGGGTTACTACTCCACCTTGACTGGCCCCGGAAATAATTCCTGTTTTATAAACAGCATGGATGAGGAGAGAATCTGTCTGTGTGCATGAATTATTTAATATTTGGAAACATGACCAGAAACAATAGAATAAAATACATAACAAAACATGGGCCAAGCACAGTGGCTCATACCTGTAATCCCAGCACTGTGCGAGGTCAAGGCGGGAGGATCGCTTGAGCTCAGGAGTTTAAGATCAGCCTGGGCAATGTAGCAAGACCCTGTCTCCACTAAATATAAAAAAAATTAACAGGACATGGTGGCATATCCCTATAGTCCCACCTAGTAGGGAGGCTGAAGTGGGAGGATCACTTGAGCCTAGGAGTTCAAGGCTGCAGTGAGCTATGATCACACCACTGCACTCCAGCCTGGGTGACAGAGCAATACCCTATCTCAAAAACCAAAACCAAAATCAAAATATGAGTATAAGTTCTTCTCCATGAGAAATGTAAGATTTATAGTATATTTTCAATTTTTCTCATTTTAGGATATTTTAAAGTTGATCACATCAAAGGGATCTGGGAAAAACAAGAAAAACCTCTGTGGCAAGAAATATTCATCAATGATGCTGACAAAACATTGAGTAAAGAAGGACAGAAAGTTTTAGAAAAACCATTTAATCTGGAAATAGCTCCAGAGTTCTCAGAAAAAATATCCTGTAAATGTGACTCACGTAGAATGAATTTGCCAATTGCTTCTGAATTAATTATAAGTGAGAGAAAATATTCAAGAAAGAAGACTGAATACATGAATGTGTGTGAGAAATTGCAGCTTGATATTAAGCATGAGAAAGCTCATGCTGGAGAGAAATCTTATGAACATGGTGAAAATGCGAAAGCTTTCAGTTATAAGAAAGATCAGCATTGGAAATTTCAAACTTTGGAGGAATCTTTTGAATGTGATGGATCTGGACAAGGTTTACATGATAAGACAATTTGTATTACACCTCAGAGTTTTCTAACAGGAGAAAAGTCCTGTAAGGATGATGAATTTAGAAAAAACTTTGATAAAACCACTTTATTTAACCACATGAGAACTGCCACAAGGGGGAAATGCTCTGATCTTAATGAATATGGGACATCCTGTGACAAAACCACTGCTGTTGAATACAATAAAGTTCACATGGCTATGACACACTATGAGTGTAATGAAAGGGGGATTAATTTCAGTAGGAAGTCACCCCTCACTCAATCTCAGAGAACTATTACGGGATGGAGTGCTTTTGAAAGCAATAATTGTGAAGAAAATTTTAGCCAGAGCTCAGCCCATATAGTACGTCAGAAAACACAAGCTGGAGATAAATTTGGTGAACATAATGAACATACAAATGCCCTCTACCAGAAATTAGACTTTACAGCACATCAGAGGATTCATACACAAGATAAATTCTACCTTTTGGATGAACATGGGAAATGCAGAAAATCCTTTTACCAGAAAGCACACCTCATTCAGCATCAGAGGCCCCACTCAGGAGAGAAAACTTACCAATATGAGGAATGTGCAAAATCCTTTTGTTCAAGTTCACTTCCTATTCAGCATCCTGGAACTTATGTGGGATTCAGACTTTATGAATGTAATGAATGTGGGAAAGCTTTCTGTCAGAATTCAAACCTCAGTAAACATCTGAGAATTCACACAAAAGAGAAACCTTGTGATAACAATGGCTGTGGGAGATCTTACAAGTCACCCCTCATAGGACAGCAGAAAACAGATGCAGAGATGGAACTCTGTGGTGGCAGTGAATATGGGAAGACATCACATCTCAAAGGACATCAGAGAATTCTCATGGGGGAGAAACCCTATGAATGTATTGAATGTGGGAAAACTTTCTCCAAGACATCACATCTCAGAGCACATCAGAGAATTCACACAGGTGAAAAACCCTATGAATGCGTTGAATGTGAGAAAACTTTCTCTTATAAGACACACCTCAGTGTACATCAGAGAGTTCACACAGGGGAGAAACCCTATGAGTGTAATGACTGTGGGAAATCTTTTACCTATAACTCAGCCCTGAGAGCACATCAAAGAATTCACACAGGTGAGAAGCCCTACGAATGCAGTGACTGTGAGAAAACTTTTGCCCATAATTCAGCCCTCAGAGCACATCATAGAATTCACACGGGGGAGAAACCTTATGAATGTAATGAATGTGGAAGGTCTTTTGCCCATATTTCTGTTCTCAAGGCACATCAAAGAATTCACACAGGGGAGAAACCCTATGAATGTAGTGAATGTGGGAGATCTTTCACCTACAATTCAGCCCTGAGAGCACATCAGAGAATTCACACAGGTAGAAAACCCTATGAATGTAGTGACTGTGAGAAAACTTTTGCCCATAATTCAGCCCTCAAAATACATCAGAGAATTCACACGGGGGAGAAACCCTATGAATGTAATGAATGTGAGAAAACGTTTGCCCATAATTCAGCCCTTAGAGCACATCAGAACATCCACACAGGGGAGAAACTCTATGAATGTAGTGAATGTGGAAAAACTTTTTTCCAGAAGACACGCCTCAGTACACATCGGAGAATTCACACAGGGGAGAAACCCTATGAATGTAGCAAGTGTGGGAAAACTTTCTCCCAGAAATCATACCTCAGTGGACATGAGAGAATTCACACAGGGGAAAAACCGTATGAATGTAACATATGTGGGAAAACTTTTGTCTATAAGGCAGCCCTCATAGTGCATCAAAGAATTCACACAGGGGAGAAACCCTATGAATGTAATGAATGTGGGAAAACTTTCTCCCAAAGAACACACCTCTGTGCACATCAGAGAATTCATACTGGGGAAAAACCCTATGAGTGTAATGAATGTGGGAAAACGTTTGCTGATAATTCAGCCCTCAGGGCACATCACAGGATTCACACAGGGGAGAAACCCTATGAATGTAATGAATGTGGGAAGACTTTCTCCAAGACATCACATCTCAGAGCACATCTTAGAACTCGCTCAGGGGAGAAACCCTATGAATGTAGTGAATGTGGGAAAACCTTCTCTGAGAAGTCGTATGTTAGTGCACATCAGAGAGTTCATACGGGGGAGAAACCCTACGAATGTAATGTATGTGGGAAGCCATTTGCCCATAATTCAACCCTCAGAGTACATCAAAGAATTCACACAGGGGAGAAATCCTACGAATGTAATGATTGTGGGAAAATGTTCTCCCAGAAATCACACCTTAGTGCACACCAGAGAATTCACACAGGGGAGAAACCCTATGAGTGTAATGAATGCGGGAAAGCTTTTGCCCAGAATTCAACTCTCAGAGTACACCAGAGAATTCACACAGGGGAGAAACCCTATGAATGTGATGAATGTGGGAAAACTTTTGTCCGTAAGGCAGCTCTTAGGGTACATCACACCAGAATGCATACCAGAGAGAAAACCCTAGCATGTAATGGATTTGGGAAGCCCTAAGGGAATGCATACCTTACCACGTAACACATAGTGCAGAAACTCATGTGACATAGGCTGGGAACTTGTTTCCCTTATCCATTTTCCTTTTTCATTAGGCTCATAGCTTGTCAAAAAATTCCAATATGCCATTTATTCAGGTGGGGCTGACCATGGGATGTGGTGCTAATGATATATATTACATTTACTCTTGGCCCTTAAAAAAAACCACCTCACAGTCTTCCTGGTTCATAAGATGGATTTGGAGGTTATTTCTGCAGCAAACTTGGGTCCTGTGTGTTAAAAACCATAGAGCACAAGGTCAAGGACGCTAGAGTCTGAAAAACGAACAGAATTCACTTCCAGGTCTTCACCAGGGTTTTGTTTTTGTTGCTTTAAAGCAAGAGTTAAGTTTATAGTCTGTTAAGCTCTTACAAATTTGGCTAATTAGTTAAATGGATATAGTTTAGCTTAAACTTTCCGTTAGAGTGAGATGAAACCCTATGAGTATAATCAGTTTTAAAAAAACTAATCAGTTTATTGTGCATCAGAGACGTCACATGAAGAAGAAAACTTGTCAACATCCAGGATGATCAGGAGCCTTCATTAAAACAAATTTTAGGGAAAACCACAAAAGCCTTCTTAAAGTGAATTGCATTAAACATCAATTATAATAAAATTTCATATTTTGAATAAATGACATTTTTCCTAGGTATTTTTTTCTGAGGAAATATGTCAGTTTTAGAATTGGAGATAAAATGTTCACCTAGAACTGATGTACCAAGCTTCTGTTTTGTAATATCAAAAATTTTATAGAACATATATAAGAAAATATTTACCTATAGAAAAACTCACTGTAGAATGTGAAGTTAAAAATGGAATAATTTGAATTCTATGGAGAATATGAATAAATGTGAATAGTCTGAGCTCTGTGGAAGATCTTTTAGTCTGTATATAAACGTTATAACTCACTGGTGAGTTCTAGTGGGCGCCAACAGCCAAATCTGCACTGGGCATGTTCACTTCCTTTTCTGAGTGACTCTGTCCTCTGTTGGCTTCCCTCAATGCTGTTAGATTTTGGCCTGCCTGCTATGTCTAGATATTAATTAGTTTTGTCCTAAAACTAGTCTTGCCTATTCTTCTAGGACCTTGGAGATAGCTGAGATTTCCCCAGTCACCTTGTGTGTTTGTGTGTTTGGAGGGGGGTTGCTGGGGAGGACAGGGTGATTCTTACATACTTTTTGTTTGCCTTTATTTTTATTTTACCCCACTCCACTTGCTCATTTTGCACAGGATGATTATAAAGCAAGTGGTCTCCTCTCCTCTGTTGTATGCATATAGCCTCAGCATCCTGTTTGGAATATTTTCCTCCAACATCATGATGCCTCCTCACACTGCGTCGCAAACCAGTGGTATTTCTACCAAACGAAGACAGCAGGTTTTGGAATTGGAATGAAAAGGGCTACTTTGTCCCAGAAGTACAGTCCTGGTACGAGAAAGCAGACTCACTTTTGGTAAAACAATATAGTGTGGCATAATCTTAGCCAAGAAAGCATTTAGTTAATGTGCCATCACTTTAGCCTATGGTTTGATGAGCACAGAAAAAAAGTAGACAAAATCATTTTTAAAACCTAGACCAGTAACAATTTTTCCCAGCCCTGATCATCTTGCTTTCTGCAAGTTTGATCTGATAGGTTAAGCATGAGGACAATAAATCAGTTGACCCAAGAAAAATGTCTCTAATGCCCATCCCTTGTTATATTGTGGGCAAGGATAGTGTGAGGGAGAATGATGGCATCTTTAGAATTAGTTACAGGACAGGTGTCTCCTTGACACTGTTGTTAACAGTTAATTGAGTAGCATCACTGCAAAGATGAACCATAAAAGAAGAGCCCAGCTTCGGATGAGGACCATATCAGCACCTCCAGGGCTGGCACATCAGACACTGAGGGACTACTTTGGGCAGCTCATGAGGAAAAAGGGAGGAATGATGAAGGAGTTGGTGTGGGACTGGCCCTGGCGCTGCTTACCTCCTCAGGTACTTACTGCTCCTGGCAGAAAGGTGCCGTCTGTTATGGAAATATGTTTCCTTCTTTTTTATTCTCCTTAGTCTCTGATACCATGATGCTACTTGAGCTTACTGCACAGTGCCCAAGGGAATTGAGGGTCAAAAAGCATGCCTTTCTGCATGCTTAATTTTCAGAAAAGTATAGATGAAAAGGAGTACTCTTTTTTAAAAAAATTATTTGAGAATGTATTTACAGAAAAATTACAATGATAGTTTGTATATACTCCTCACCCAGTTTCCCCTATTAGCATATTACTATGGTATATTTTTATAACTAAGAAACATTGATAACATTATTAACTAGACACTTTTTTTTTCAGATTTCACTAGTTTTTCCCTATTGTGCTTTTCTACTTCATGATCATGTTTGGGCTCAGAAAAGGATACGCTAAAGTGAAGGCCTCAGAAGCTACGTTTTCTCTGTCAGTTATGGACAGGTAACTCCCTAGGCAGTGAAGCAAGTGACACCTTGAGAAATGGCCACAAGGCCTAAAACTACAGAACTGCCACATTACAAAAAAATGTGGTACTTTAACAGTGGCAGTTAAACAAGAGTCAATTGCTAATGAAGCCTCACAAGGCCCAAAATGACAGTGCTTAAATATCTACCATTTATTAAGGGAACGGGTACAACATAGCAATACCACTAAAGTCAGTATTTACATCACAGCCAAAGGCTGCGTAACAGCAAGGGGTCTGGGTAAGGGCCATACACGAACTCCATTTTTCCTTGTGCAAGTGTTGTATGGACACAATTTCACAATCACATAAGGATTCAACATGTGCACAAAACACATCAGAAACCCCAAAATGGATTCTCTGCTGGCGTCTCTTATACCCTGCTGGACACATAGGCATATTCTTGCTAGGCAACAAGCCCCAACAGCAGAGGACTCTGAAGGTTCCAATGAGACCAGGCATAAATCATCAGTCTCACTGTTAACGGTAAACACTGCTTATGCACTGTTAAAAACTGCTCCCAAACATCTTGGACTCATGGATGAAAAGCAGCACTATTAATCAGTATGTTTTATTCCTTGACCAATGTTCAGTGATATGCAAACACTTCAGTTCACACTAATTCCAGGTCTGCTGGGCTTACCTTTTACAGCATTCCACTCCACCCCCATAATTTTTGGTCAGAGCCTTTTACAACAAAACAATCAGTCTTAGCTTGATGGAATCATTTGGCTTTCAACAGCATATAATCAAATAGGCAATCAAAACACACATACAGATTTGAAAGAATTGTAATCACCCCTGAGGGGTTGTGAATTTAAACCATCCTGTAATGCCAACAGGAAGTGCTACATATTTTGTACATTTTTTTCTCCCTGATCTTCAGCTATCTGTATTGTGTGATATACATCAATTGAGATTTATACTTCTATTAGTATACATTTATACTAATTGAATTCTCTATGAAACGAACCATATGAGACAGCCACATTAGTATTGTTTCACATAGTCATGGCCTGAGCTCCAGTCTGCTTATTGATTAGAAGGACATAGATCAATAGTGGAAGTATATTTATTAGATTAGTCATTTTACAGCTTCTTCATTTTTTTAAAGTGGAGACATTTTGGCAGTCTTTTGCCCTAGGGGACATCTGAGTCAAAGCTAAGAGAGCATGTTATTCACTTGTTGTAAACCTCTCTTAGGACATCAAAATTATCTTTGATTTTTCCCTTTTGTAACACACACTTACTGGCTCTCTTCACTCAGCCTGATTCACTTTTCTCTCATTTATCATTAATTTTAAAACAAACCTTTCCTCCTGAAGTCAGTAACTCATTTGGCTATAGTGACAGTAGCAAGATGAGACATGCCAGAACTGCTTCATTTGTCCATTCGCACACATATGGGGATGGATTGGATAAGTACAGAGAAATAATGGCTATTCCACCCAATAGGCAGCACAACATTTGCATAGGCAGTCCCAACTTGCCGAGATGCAGACAGAGTATCATCCACCCCATTAATCTCTTTGGAATTCTTGTCATTAGTCAAAGTGGGCATACTGTCTGGTTTTGTAATATTACCAGACACTTGGACCTTAATTTTAGCCCCATTATAGGGACTTCCAGATCCAGCATTGGAAACAACAAAATTGTTGTGAAGTAGAGAATAGTTGTATATAAATTCCCTTTTATTTTCTACCTTCTCCAATGCCACCACAAAAACATACCCATTTATCCAACCAAGACCCATCCTTAGTCCTCTCATGATGAGTTAAAAAACACTATACTGGAGATTCGTAGATCAGCTCTCGGCTCTCCAATCCTTTGTCAGATCTCCTATTTTTAAGCAAATATTTTAATTACTCATTTCAATTGTTTATCAAACCATTACTTTGAGGTTAATATGGAATACAATATTTCTTTCCACAGCATCACACTGCATGGGCAGTCAAGTGAGTCACTTCATCCGAAGAAATGTAACAAACAGGATAAACTGATACAGAATATTTTGTACTGGTCCTTTGATAATATCAGAAGCATTCAGTCATTGGGTACTTGAAGCTAACCCCAGAAAATGTATCAAGTTCTGTCAATATCCGATTAACTTCATTCAGAACAATCAATACTCATTTAACTATACCAAGAGTAAGCAATACTTAACAGTTAGTTACTAGAACCTCCAATGAAAATTTAGATGTTACTCTTACTGGAGTTGTCTTATATACGATAAGCCATTTTTCTCTTACTTCTTTCAAAATTTTCTCCATGTAGCATTCAACATTTTTACTATGATGTGTCTTGGTGTGAAGCATTTTGTGTATATCCTACTTGGGGTTTGTTGAATTTTGTAGATGTTTAATGTTTATTCTCAGATTTGGGAAGTTTTCAGATATTATATCTTTAAATACATTTTTCTGCTTTTTGCTCTCTCTCTCTTGTCCTTCTGGTAATCTTTTCATGCATATATTGGTGTGTTTAATGGTGTCCCACCTTCTGCTGAGGTCCTCTTCATTTCTGTTTGTTGGATTGCATACTCTCTATCCACTTATCTTTTAAGTTTTCTGATTCTTTCTTCTGCCAGTTCAAATCTGCTGTTGAGACACTCAAGTGAAACTTTGATTCAGTTAATGTGTATTTCAACTCAAGAATTTTTGATTCTTTTTATAATTTCTCTTTATTGATATCCTCTTTTTCATAAGCCATTGTCATCATATCTTTCTATACCTCTTTAAACCTGGTTACTTTTAGTTCTCTGAACATTTTAAAATTTTTAATTTTTGTGGGCACCTAGTAGGTGTGTATATTTATGGGGTGCATGAGATGTTTTGATACAGGCATGCAATGTGAAATAAGCACATCATGGAGAATGAGGTATCTATCCTCTCAAGCATTTATCCTTTGAGTTACAAACAATCCAGTTACACTCTTTAACCCATTTTGCATTTAGGAAAAAAGAAAGTTGCAGCTCACTGCCAGTGCAGTATTCTTGGGGCAAATGGGAAATGGGTTATTTTAAAATATGCTATTAAGTTATTATTGACTGTACTCCCTCTGTTGTGCTACCAAATAGTAGGTCTTATTTATTCTTTCTAACTATTTTTTTTTTGTACTCATTAACCATCCCAACCCTCACCCCACCCTCCCACTACCCTTCCCAGTCTCTGGTAACCATTAGTTCTCTGAACAAAATTTATAACTGCTTTGAAGTCTTTGTCTGCCAAATCCCACATCTGGGCCTTCTCATTAGCAGTTTATATTATCTGCTTCTCTTTTCCTACCTATAGGTAATACTTTTCTATTTTCTTGCATGTCTTACAATTTTTTTGTTGAAAATTGGATATTTTAAATAATAAATTTTAGCAACTCTGGATACTAATTCCCCTGACCACGGGGCTTGGTTGTTTTGTTGTTTGCTTGGTTATTGAGTGACTTGGATGGACTATTTTGGTGAAATCTATTCCCCAACAGTAGCAAGCCTCTAATGTCACTCCTCAGAGGGCACAGCTTTGGGCACTGGCACAGTCACCTTGGGAAGACAGTAGTTTTAGCAGAACTCAGGTAGGATGCCTCTTTTCCTGTTCTCTCTGTTAAGCTGTCTGACTCTGTTGGTCATACCCAGCTGTTAATGTTCACTAATTTCCAGCTGATTTCTTTCTTGTGCATGATAGTATCCTGGGCCAGAAGTTCCCCATGTTTAATCCAATTAAATTTGGGTTCCTTTTCAGGGGTAGATTTTGAAGTTTGTTCTGACCCCAGGAGGGGTCTTTACCTGGTCTTCCTAACTAGCTGGCCTGTAGTTTGGCTTATTATCATGGAGCTGCAAACCTCCTCTTAACTGCTTACCAACAAAATCTCCATTGTTTTCAAGAGTTCCCTTAGAGTGGAACTCCCCCAACTCTGTTTTAAATAAAGTCAGAACCTTTGGGAAGAGCATCAGAGCTCTCTGTTTTTATAACCTCTCCCCCAGGAAAAAAATCTCTTTGCCACTTCTCTAGAGCTGGGGCTGGAGACAGTGGCCCATTTTTCTCAAAGTGACACTGCTGTTTTTGTGGGTGGAAGGTGCTGGTGAGGGCAGTAGTCTCTGAACTTCTCAGCTCACCTCTCTGGTCTGGAATCTTTCCCTCTGAGCAAGCTGGGGTGAAGGTGTCAAGCATTCTCACCCTGCCATGCATGAAATGGAGCCTTTGAGTGGGGGACAGAGGAGCCTCTGAGTGGGGGATAGAAGGAAGCTCCTGACCTCTTGGCTACACTCACCTGGAATTTAGCCTCTGTGCTAAGGAGTTGGGAGAATGAGCTATGCTGGTGGCCTTAGCCTCCAAAGGAGCCATCATAGCTCTTGACTGAAAGCTGAGTATAGAGAGAACTCCATCTTTGTGGCCATACCTATCCAGAGTAGAGATTGTGTTACACTGAGCAGTGGAGAGGGAGTAGAGAGAGGGAGCAGGTCAGGGCCCAAGTCTCCAATTCTCACTATTCTTACTGAGAATTTTATGAAGACATTTTTCACTTTCTGTATCCTCTTAAGTTGATTTTCAGAGACTTTAAAAGATTGTTATTTTTAAGATAATTTAAACCAGTTATAGTTGTTTCACTGGAGAATATTTAAATAAAAATATTCAGATACCAAAATTCAAAATGTGTGATATCTAGTGAAAAATTACCAAGAATTCAAGGGAGAAAAATGTGATCCATAATGAGGATAAAATCAATCATGACAGAAGACTCATAATTAACACAGATGATAGAATTAGTAGAGAAGAACTCTTAGAAAGTTACTGTCAAACTTCTTGCTTGAGCAACAATGTGTAAATAGATTGCAAGTTGTCACTTCAGTTCTTACAATAAGTAGAGCCAGAAGAAACAAAGCTTTTCTTTAAAGCCATCACAGAACTGAGGTCACAGGGCAAACTGTTACCCAAAAATCTAGAGAGATAAGCACTTCTAGAGATACACAACGGAGACCTGCTTACCTAGAGCAGAGGCCACAAAAACCATAAGCTGGTAGAAACTCTTCAGTGGTAATTTTGATGCATTATTGGAGGCTTAGTGTGAATGTGATAGGGACAGGAGGCAGAGAAATTCTGGGCTGGAGAGGGTGAGTCCTTGGCAAAAACCCCACCCTGAAGCCAAAAAGCCTAATACCATGGTCCAAAGTGAGAACTTACATCCCTGTTTTCCCACTCGAATGTTGCCTTTTCCAAAACCACCCATGGCCTGCCTCACCACCCCATTCTGTGCCCATAAAAACCCCAGGCTCAGCTAGGCACGGTGGCTCACGCTTGTAATCCCAGCACTTTCAGAGGCCGAGGCAGTGGATCATGAGGTCAGCTAGGCACGGTGGCTCATGCTTGTAATCCCAGCACTTTCGGAGGCCGAGGCAGTGGATCACGAGGTCAGCTAGGCACGGTGGCTCACGCTGTAATCCCAGCACTTTCAGAGGCCGAGGCAGTGGATCACCAGGTCAGCTAGGCACGGTGGCTCACGCTGTAATCCCAGCACTTTCGGAGGCCGAGGCAGTGGATCACGAGGTCAGCTAGGCACGGTGGCTCACGCTTGTAATCCCAGCACTTTCGGAGGCCGAGGCAGTGGATCACGAGGTCAGCTAGGCACGGTGGCTCACGCTTGTAATCCCAACACTTTCGGAGGCCGAGGCAGTGGATCACGAGGTCAGCTAGGCACGGTGGCTCACGCTTGTAATCCCAGCACTTTCGGAGGCCGAGGCAGTGGATCACGAGGTCAGCTAGGCACGGTGGCTCACGCTTGTAATCCCAGCACTTTCGGAGGCCGAGGCAGTGGATCACGAGGTCAGCTAGGCACGGTGGCTCACGCTTGTAATCCCAGCACTTTCGGAGGCCGAGGCAGTGGGTCACGAGGTCAGCTAGGCACGGTGGCTCACGCTTGTAATCCCAGCACTTTCGGAGGCCGAGGCAGTGGATCACGAGGTCAGGAGATTGAGACCATCCTGGCTAACACAGCAAATCCCTGTCTCTACTAAAAATACAAAAAATTAGCCAGGCGTGGTGGCACACACCGTCTGTAGTCCCAGCTACTTGTGAGGCTGAGGCAGGAGAATCACCTGAACCCAGCAGGAAGAGGTTGCAGTGAGCCAAGATCGTGCCACTGCACTCCAGCTTGGGTGACAAAAGCGAGACTCCATCTCAATTAAAAAAAGAAAAACCCAGGCTCAGCCAGCAGAGAGAGGAGAAGAGAAGCAGCAGCTGGACTTTAGAAACTATGGTTTGATGTTGAAAAGAAGCAGTTTGACTTCAGAGGGACAGCTTGACCGCATAGGCCAGAAGGAGAAGTCTGGCCTGGGATGGCTGGACTTCAGTGGAGGAACACCTTCCCACTCTGTCCCCTTTCCAGCTCCCCTTCCTGCTCAGATCCACTTTCATCGGCAATAAAATCCCCCACATTTACCATCCTTAATTCATTTGTGTGGCTCCATTCCTCCTGGATGCCAGACAAGAAGTCAGGGGCATGAGTGCAGGTATAAAGGCTGTCTCACTGAGCCTCCACTGAGCTGTTAACACTTAAGTCATCCATTGATGGCAAAGCTAAAAGGGCACTGTAACACTCCTTCTGGGGCATCAGGGGTTGTGGGCACCCTCCTGTAGATGCTGTCAGGGGGCTGGTATGGAGTTCGTGCTTGCCGATGTCCAATAGCGCTAGCTCCAGCTCCGGCACCCAGTCTCCTGCATGCTCCCCTCCCATGGGGGTGGAGCATGGCAGGCCAAGTGAGTGGAGTTTGCCCCTGCCAGTGCCTCTGTGCACTCCAGTTCCTGCCTGTGAAGGGGGCCTGCTTCGATTACTTTGAGTAGGAGAAACTTCTTAGTTCTAAGGGCCCCAGTTTTAGGATGGCCCTAACACTTTAATAGGTTTTACTTGTAGGAACTCCAACAGGGCTCAGGGTGGAGATTTAAGAAAGATCTCTCATGGTTATAGCTGGAAAGGGGAAGAGGAATCACTATAAAATACACCTAGAAACTTCTCCAAAAAAAGCATACTCACCGGGAGAAAATATTTTGTAAGAGCTTTATCCTGGTTGGTGAAAGGAAATTCTTCCCACTCCAGCCAATTTCAGCCTTCTTGTATCACCTAAGGAGGAAAAACAGAATTCAGAGCTTCAAAAAAATAGATGGAAGATTTTGTAGCCTGGGAAAGGATTGAGGGCTGGGGATAAGAAAAGCTATACACCATTGGAGAAGAGTCAGAAATACTTGTAAATTTCACAGTCCTGGGACATAGCCACATAAAAAACTGAGATTTAAATGGAAGATTACAGAGCACTCTCTCTCCCCTAGACCGCACCTCTATCCCAACAGAATCCCATAGCATTACAGTGAATTATAGCCAAAAGAGTTCCAAGAAACAGACTGTCTCTGGAGAGCAGTAACTCGGGAAGCCCAAAGTCAAGAGGAGACAAAAAAGGTGGGCAGCAGAGAAATTTGCAGCGTTTTAGATGTATAGGTAGAGAAAATACTAAACATAGCTTAATTCCTAGCTATAAATCCCCACGTTGCAGGTCTATTTACCCCAGTCCATATTACCCAATACAGACAAGAAAAAAATTACAAGGCATGACAAATGACAAGAAAAAAAGTCACAACAAAACACTATCAGAAGCAGACTGAAGTATGATACAACTATTGGAATTTTCCAGACAGAAAATGTAGATTAATTGTGATTAATATATTAAGGACTCTAATGGAAAAAGCAGACCACATGCAAGAACAGATAGGTGATATAAAAAAAGAGATGGAAACTCTAAGAAAGGAAAAATAAAAGAAATACTAAAATTGGGTTAGGATTAATATCAGAATATATAAAAAACTCATACAACTCAACAGCAACAAAAAACTCTCAAATATCCAACTTAAAAGTGAGCAAAGGACTTGAATAGACATTTCTCCAAAGAAGATATGCAAATGACCTGTAAGAACATAAAACGATCATTAAGAAAATGCAAATCAAAGCCACAAAGAAAACCACATCATACCCACTAGGATGGCCAATATACATGTGCACATGCACACACACAATCATACATGTTGGCAAGGATATGAAAAAATTGATGGCACATTTTTGATGAGAATGGAAAAATTGATAGTGCAGCTGCCACAAAAGACAGTATGGTGGTTCCTCAAAAATTAAACATAGAATATCATATGATTCACCAATTCTACCTCCAGATATATATTCAAAGGAATTGAAAGCAGAGACTCAACAGATGTGTGTACACTGATACTCGTAATAGCATTATTCACAATAGCCAAAAGATGAAAACCATGCAAATGACCATCAATGAATAAGTGGATAAACATTCAATAGAATATCATTCAGCCTTAAAAAGAATTATCTTGATATGGCTGCCATCACAAAGTACCACAGATTGTACAGCTTAAACAACTGAAATTTATTTTACCATAGTCTGGAGCTGCAAGTCCAAAATCATGTGCGTCAACAAGGTTGTTTCTTCTGAGGCCTCTTTCCAAGGTTTTTTTGATTGTTTGTTTTGTTTTTTTGAGATGGGGTCTCCCTCTGTCGCCCAGGCACGATCTCGGCTCACTGCAAGCTCTGCCTCCCAGGTTCACGCCATTTTCCTGCCTCAGTCTCCCGAGTACTGGGACTACAGGTGCTCACCACCATGCCCAGGCTATTTTTTTTGTATTTTTTTAGTAGAGACAGGGTTTCACCGTGTTAGCCAGGATGGTCTCGATCTCCTGACCTCATGATCCACCTGCCCTTGGCCTCTCAAAGTGCTAGAATTACAGACTGTGCCTGGACTCTTCAAGGTTTATTGGTATTTGTCTTTTCCGTCTGTCTTCACGTGGTCTTTCCTTTGTGTGTGTCTGTGTCCTAATCTCTTCAATATGACACCACTCATATTAGCTTCATATCCATCTGTATGACCTCATTTTACCTTGATTACTGCTTCAAACGTTCTTTCTTCAAATATCACATTATGAGGTACTGGGGATCAGGACTTCAACCTGTGAATTTTAGAGATATACAATTCGGCCCACAACATAAATGAACCTTGAAAACATTATGCTAAGTGAAATAAATGAGACATAAAAGGACAAATATTGTATGATTACACTTACATGAGATACATGAATAGTCAAATTCAGAGACAAAAAGTAGAAGAGTGGTTACCAAGTCCTGGGGAAAGGGTTGGAGGAATGTGGAGTTATTGTTTAATGGGCAGTTTTGGGATGATACAAAAGTTCTGAAGGTGGATAGTTATGATAATTGCACAATAATGTGAATACACTTAATGCCACTGAATTGAATATTTAAAAATCGTTAAAATGATAAATTTTATATTATGCATATTTTACCGCAATAAGAAAGAAAACTCTAGAAATAAAAATATAGTAACAGAAATGAAGAATGCCTAGCAATGCACTGGAGAGGGAATAAATGGTATTAAAATTAAATCTTTTATTTTTCTTATTCTTAATCTATGTAAAGCATAACATTTAAAAATAATAGTATTACAATGTATTGCATGATTATCAAATATGGATAAGTGCAATTAATGATAGCAGTATTACGAGGGACACGAGAGAGAAGTTGAGAATACTCTGTATGAGGTACCTATACTGTACACAAAGTAATATAATGACATCTGAAAGTGGACTGAGAATCGTATATTGTAAACTGTAGAGCAACCATTAATAACCTTTTTAAGAGAAGTATAATTACTATTCTAAGAAAGGAAATAAAATGGAATCATATAAAATGATCAATTAAAAAGAAGACAGAAAAAGAGTAGGAAATAACAAACCGCAAATTCAATGAGCAGAAAACAATGACAAACATAGTAGATATCACTCCATCTATATCAATAATCACTTCAATTATGAATGGTTTAAAAATGCTATTGTAACTACTCCATTTGCTTAAGGTAGATGAAAAGCTATATACATTAAGGAGAGACATGGAAGATACAAACACTAAAATAAAACTTCTAAAGGTAAAAATACAATATCTGATATAAAAATTCATTGGATTAGATTAACAGCAGATTAAACATCGCAAAGGAAAAGATTCATGAATAAAAATCATAGCAACTGAAACTATCCAACATGTCACACACAGATTTAAAAAAAGACTGAAAATGATGAAGAGGGAATCAGTAAGCTAGATAAACTGCAAGCAGCTTAATATATGTAAGATTGGAGTTCCCAAAAAGTAGTAAAGAGGAGAATAATAAAAATGAGGGCCAGGTGCAGTGGCTCACACCTGTAATCCCAGCACTTTGGGAGGCTGAGGTGGGTGGATCATTTGAGGTCAGGAGTTCAAGACTAGCCTGGCCAACATGGTGAAACGCTGTTTCTAATAAAAATACAAAAATTAGCTGGGCGTAGTAGTGGGTGCCTGTAATACCAGCTACTTGGGAGGCTGAGGCATGAGAATTGCTTGAACCTGCGAGGCGGAGATTGCAGTGAGCCGAGATTGTGCTACTTCACTCCAGCCTAGGCAATACAGTGAGACTCAGTCTCAAAAAACAAACAAACAAACAAAAAACAACAAATATTGAGTACACAATGGCTGAATATTTACAAATTTCATGGAATTCACAATTCCAAAAATCTCAATAAACTCAAACATGAAAAAATTACAAGGCACATTAAAGTCAGATTGTTTAAGACTACTGATGGACAGCGTTAAATGCATCCAGATGTGGAGCACATGAGTTACAAACTAAATGAGTTACAAACAAAGAATGAGATAAGAATGAAAGCATATTCCTCATTGAAAGAAATGCAATCAAGAAAACAAGTATAGCTTTTCTATAATTTGGAAAGAAAATAAAAGTACTGAAGTAATTCTATAGTATTTGTACTCAGGGAAATCAGATTTTCACAAATGAAGGCAAAATAAAGAGCTTTTCAGACATGCAAAAGCTAAAAGAAATCAGTACCAGAACCATACCACAAAGAAATGTTAATGGAAATTCTTCAGGCAGAAGGAAATGATACCCAGTGAAATCTACCTCTATTCAAAGGAATGAAAAGCATCAGAAATTACAGCTACGTGAGTAAATATTTGTTTCTTATTAAGTAAATTTCTTTTTTATTATTACTATTATTTTTAAATTATACTTTCAGTTCTGGGGTACATGTGCACAACATGCAGGTTTGTTAACATATGTATACATGTGCCATGTTGGTGTGCTGCACCCATTAACTTGTCATTTACATTAGGTATATCTCCTAATGCTATCCCTCCCCTCTCCCCCAACCCCACGACAGGCCCCAGTGTGTGATGGGGGCCTGTGTCCAAGTGTTCCCATTGTTCAATTCCAACCTATGAGTGAGAACATGCGGTGTTTGGTTTTCTGTCCTTGCGATAGTTTGCTCAGAATGATGGTTTCCAGCTTCATCCATGTCCCTACAAAGGACATGAACTCATCCTTTTTTATGGCTGCATAGTATTTCATGGTGTATATGTGCCACATTTTCATAATCCAGTCTATCATTTTTGGACATTTGGGGTTGGTAACAAGTCTTTGCTATTGTGAGTAGTGCCACAATAAACATACGTGTGCATGTGTCTTCATAGCAGCATGATTTATAATCCTTTGGGTATATACCCAGTAATGGGATGGCTGGGTCAAATGGTATTTCTAGTTCTAGATCCTTGAGGAATCGCCACACTGTCTTCCATAATGGTTGAACTAGTTTACAGTCCCACCCACAGTGTAAAAGTGTTCCTATTTCTCCACATCCTCTCCAGCACCTGTTGTGTCCTGACTTTTTAATGATCACCATTCTAACTGGTATGAGATGGTATCTCATTGTGGTTTTCATTTGCATTTCTCTGATGGCCAGTGATGATGAGCATTTTTTTCATGTGTCTGTTGGCTGCATAAAAGTCTTATTTCAGAAGTGTCTGTTCATATCTTTTGCCCACTTTTTGATGGGGTTGTTTGATTTTTTCTTGTAAATTTGTTTAAGTTCTTTGTAGATTCTGGATATTAGCCCTTTGTCAGATGAGTAGATTGTAAAAATTTTCTCTCATTCTGTAGGTTGCCTGTTCACTCTGATGGTAGTTTCTTTTGCTGTGCAGAAGCTCTTTAGTTTAATTAGATCCCATTTGTCAATTTTGGCTTTTGTTGCCATTGCTTTTGGTATTTTAGTCATGAAGTCCTTGCCCATGTCTATGGCCTGAATGGTATTGCCTAGGTTTTCCTCTAGGGGTTTTATGGTTTTAGGTCTAACATTTAAGTCTTTAATCCATCTTGAATTAATTTTTGTATAAGGTGTAAGGAAGGGATCTAGTTTCAGCTTTCTACATATGGCTAGCCAGTTTTCCCAGCACCATTTATTAAATAGAGAATCCTTTCCCCATTGCTTGTTTTTGTCAGATTTGTCAAAGATCAGATGGTTGTAGATGTGTGGTATTATTTCTGAGGGCTCTGCTCTGTTCCATTGGTCTCTGTCTCTGTTTTGGTACCAGTACCTTGCTGTTTTGGTTACCATTGCCTTGTAGTATAGTTTGAAGTCAGGTGGTGTGATGCCTCCAGCTTTGTTCTTTTGGCTTAGGATTGTCTTGGCAATGCGGGCTCTTTTTTGGTTCCATATGAACTTTAAAGTAGTTTTTTCCAATTCTGTGAAGAAAGTCATTGGTAGCTCGACGGGGAAGGCATTGAATCTATAAATTACCTTGGGCACTATGGCCATTTTCACGATATTGATTCTTCCTACCCATGAGCATGGAATGTTCTTCCATTTGTTTGTGTCCTCTTTTATTTTGTTGAACAGTGGTTTGTAGTTCTCCTTGAAGAGGTCCTTCACATCCCTTGTAAGTTGGATTCCTAGGTATTTTATTCTCTTTGAAGCAATTGTGAATGGGAGTTCACTCATGATTTGGCTCTCTGTTTGTCTGTTATTGGTGTATAAGAATGCTTGTGATTTTTGCACATTGATTTTGTATCCTGAGACTTTGCTGAAGTTGCTTATCAGCTTAAGGAGATTTTGGACTGAGACGATAGGGTATTCTAAATACACAATCATGTCATCTGCAAACAGGGAAAATTGGACTTCCTCTTTTCCTAATTGAATACCCTTTATTTCTTTCTCCTGCCTGATTGCCCTGGCCAGAACTTCCAACACTATGTTGAATAGGAGTGGTGAGAGAGGGCATCCCTGTCTTGTGCCAGTTTTTGCCCATTCAGTATGATATTGGCTGTGTGTTTGTCATAAATAGCTCTTATTATTTTGAGGTACATCCCATCAATCCTAGTTTATTGAGAGTTTTTAGCATGAAGGGCTGTTGAATTTTGTCAAAGGCCTTTTCTGTATCTATTGAGATAATCATGTGGTTTTTCTCTTTGGTTCTGTTTATATGATGAATTAAATTTATTGATTTGCATATGTTGAACCAGCCTTGCATCCCAGGGTTGAAGCCCACTTGATCATGGTGGATAAGCTTTTTGATGTGCTGCTGGATTCGGTTTGCCAATATTTTATTGAGGATTTTTGCATCAATGTTCATCAGGGATATTGGTCTAAAATTCCCCTTTTTTTTGTTACGTCTCTGTGAGGCTTTGGTATCAGGATGATGCTGGCCTCATAAAATGAGTTAGGGAGGATTCCCTCTTTGTCTACTGATTAGAATAGTTTCAGAAGGAATGGTACCAGCTCCTCTTTGTACCTCTGGTAGAATTTGGCTGTGAATACATCTGGTCCTGGACTTTTTTTGGTTGGTAGACTATTAATTATTGCCTCAATTTCAGAGCCTGTTATTGGTCTATTCAGGGATCTAACTTCTTCCTGGTTTAGTCTTGGGAGGGTGTATGTGTCCAGGAATTTATCCATTTCTTCTAGATTTTCTAGTTTATTTGCATAGAGGTGTTTATAGTATTCTCTGATGGTAGTTTGTATTTCTGTGGGATCGGTGGTGATATCCCCTTTATCATTTTTTATTGCATCTATTGGATTCTTCTCTCTTTTCTTCTTTATTAGTCTTGCTAGCAGTCTATCTATTTCGTTGATCTTTTCAAAAAACCAGCTCCTGGATTCTTTGATTTTTTGAAGGGTTTTTTGTGTCTCTATCTCCTTCAGTTCTGCTCTGATCTTAGTTATTTCTTGCCTTCTGCTAGCTTTTGAATGTGTTTGTTGTTGCTTCTCTCATTTTTTTAATTGTGGTGTTATGGTGTCAATTTTAGATCTTTACTGCTTTCTCTTGTGGGCACTTAGTGCTATAAATTTCCCTCTACACACTGCTTTAAATGTGTCCCAGAAATTCTGGTATGTTGTATCTTTGTTCTCATTGGTTTCAAAGAACATCTTTATTTCTGCCTTCATTTTGTTATGTACCCAGTAGTCACTCAGGAGCAGGTTGTTCAGTTTCCATGTAGTTGAGTGGTTTTGAGTGAGTTTCTTAATCCTGATTTCTAGTTTGATTGCACTATGGTCTGAGAGACAGTTTGTTATAACTTCTGTTCTTTTACATTTGCTGAGGAGTGCTTCACTTCCAAGTATGTGGTCAATTTTGTAATAAGTGTGATGTGGTGCTGAGAAGAATGTATATTCTATTGATTTGGGGTGGAGAGTTCTGTAGATGTCTATTATGTCTGCTTGGTGCAGAGCTGAGTTCAATTCCTGGATATCCTTGTTAACTTTCTGTCTCGTTGATCTGTCTAATGTTGACAGTGGGGTGTTAAAGTCTCCCATTGTTGTTGTGTGGGAGTCTAAGTCTCTTTGTAGGTCTCTAAGGACTTGCTTTATGAATCTGGGTGCTCCTGTAGTATTGGGTGCATATATATTTAGGCTAATTAGCTCTTCTTGTTGAATTGATCCCTTTACATTATGTAATGGCCTTCTCTGTCTCTTTTGATCTTTGTTGGTTTAAAGTCTGTTTTATCAGAGACTAGGATTGCAATCCCTGCTTTTTTTTGTTTTCCATTTGCTTGGTAGATCTTCATCCATCCCTTCATTTTGAGCCTATGTGTGTCTCTGCATGTGATATGGGTGTCCTGCATACAGCACACTGATGGGTCTTGACTCTTTATCCAATTTGCCACTCTGTGTCTTTTAATTGGAGCATTTAGCCCATTTACATTTAAGGTTAATATTGTTATGTGTGAATTTGATCATGTGATTATGATGTTAGCTGGTTATTTTGCTCGTTAGTTGATGCAGTTTCTTCCTAGCCTCGATGGTCTTTACAATTTGGCATGTTTTTGCAGTGGCTGATACTGGTTGTTCCTTTCCATGTTTAGTGCTTCTTTCAGGAGCTCTTGTAAGGCAGACCTGGTGGTGTCAAAATCTCTCAGCATTTGTTTGTCTGTAAAGGATTTTATTTCTCCTTCAGTTATGAAGCTTAGTTTGGCTGGACATGAAATTCTGGGTTGAAAATTCTTTTCTTTAAGAATGTTGAATATTGGCCCCCATTCTGTTCTGCCTTGTAGAGTTTCTGCTGAGAGATCCTCTGTTAGTCTGATGGGCTTCCCTTTTTGCATAACCCGACCTTTCTCTCTGGCTGCCCTTCACATTTTTTCCTTCATTTCAACTTTGGTGAATCTGACAATTATGTGTCTTGGAGTTGCTCTTCTCGAGGAGTATCTTTGTGGCATTCTCTGTATTTCCTGAATTTGCATATTGGCCTGCCTTGCTAGGTTTGGGAAGTTCTCCTGGATAATATCCTGCAGAGTGTTTTCCAACTTGGTTCCATTCTCTGCGTCATTTTCAGGTCCACCAATCAGATGTAGATTTGGTCTTTTCACATAGTCCCATATTTTTTGGAGGATTTGTTCATTTCTTTTTACTCTTTTTTCTCTAAACTTCTCTTCTCACTTCATTTCATTCATTTGATCTTCAATCACTGATACCCTTTCTTTCCCTTGATTGAGTCAGCTACTGAAGCTTGTGCATGCATCACATAGTTCTCATGTCATGCTTTTCAGCTCCATCTGGTCATTGAAGGTCTTCTCTACACTGTTTATTCTAGTTGGCCATTCATCTAATCTTTTTTCAAGGTTTTTAGCTTCTTTGAGATGGGTTTGAATATCCTCCTTCAGCTCGGAGAAGTTTGTTATTACTGATCGATTGCAAATGTTGCTGCCTGATCCTTCCTCTGGAAGCTCCGTCTCAGAGGGGCACCAGGCTGTATGACCTGTCAGTCGGTCCCGACTGGGAGGTGTCTCCCAGTTAGGCTACTCGGGGGTCAGGGACCCACTTGAGGAGGCAGTTTGTCCATTCTCAGATCTCCAACTCCATACTGGGAGAACCACTACTATCTTCAATGCTGTCAGACAGGGACATTTAAGTCTGCAGAAGTTTCTGCTGCCTTTTGTTCAGCTGTGCTCTGCCCCTAGAGGTGCAGTCTACAGAGGCAGGCAGGCCTCCTTGATCTGTGGTGGGCTCCACCCAGTTCGAGCTTCCTGGCTGCTTTGTTTACATACTCAAGCCTCAGCAATGGCAGACACCCCTCCCCCAGCCTTGCTGCCACCTTGCAGTTTGATCTCAGACTGCTGTGCTAGCAGTGAGCAAGACTCCGTGGGCGTGGGACCCTCCAAGCCAGGCACAGCATATAATCTCCTGGTGTGCCATTTGCTAAGGCCATTGGAAAAGCACAGTATTAGGGTTGGAGTGTCCTGATTTTCCGGGTACTGTCTGTCAGGGCTACCCTTGGCTAGGAAAGGGAATTCCTCAGCGCCTTCTGCTTCCCAGGTGAGGCAATGCCCCGCCCTGCTTTGGCTCATGCTCCCATGGGCTGCACCCACTGTCCAACAAGCCCCAGTGAGATGAACCTGGTACCTCAGATGGAAATGCAGAAATCACTCATCTTCTGCGTCACTCACGCTGGGAGCTGTAGACTGGAGCTCTTCCTATTTGGCCATCTTGGAACCTCCCCTCATGTAAATTTCTTTTAAAGATAATTGGTTAAACAGAACGATAACAGTGTGTTGTTATTGCAACATATGTATATACAAATAAAGTATATGACAACAAAGCATAAAGACTGAGAGGGGAGAAATGCAAGTATACTATTGTAAGGTTTGAATAGTATATGTGAAATGGTATAATTCACTTGAAGCTAGATTGTGATAAGTTTAAGATATATACTATTACCCCACAGCAAACACAAAATTAGCAAAATAAAGAATTATAATTTTAAGCCAAAAAATACCAGAGACAAGTCTCAATCAATTCAGAAGTTTATTTAGCCAAGGTTAAGGACATGCCCATGACATAGCCTTAGGAGGTCCTGAGAACATTTGCCCAAGGTGGTCTGGCTACAGCTTGAATTTACATGTTTTAGGGAGGTATAAGACATGAATCAATACATGTAAGACATACACTGGTTAGGTCTGGAAAGATGGGGTGTATTAGGGTTCTCTAGAGGGACAGGACTAATAGGATAAATGTATATGTGAAACGGAATTTATTAAGGAGTATACACTGTCACAAGGTGAAGTCCCAAAATAGGCCATCTGCAAGCTGAGGAGCAAGGAAGCCAGTCTGAGTCCCCAAACCTCAAAAATAGGGAAGCCGACAGTGCAGCCTTCAGTCTGTGGCTGAAGGCCCACGAGCCCCTAGCAAACCACTGGTGTAAGTCCAAAAGTCCAAAAGCTGAAGAACTTGGAGTCCAGTGTTCAAGGCCAGGAAGCATACAGCATGGGAGAAAGATGAAGGCCAGAAGACTCAGCCAGTCTAGTCCTCCCACATTCTCTTGCCTGCTTTATTTTAGCTGTGCTGGCAGCTGATTAGATGGTGCCCACCCAGATTTAGGGTGGGTCTGCCTCTTCTAGTCCACTGATTCACATGTCAGTCTTCTTTGGCAACATCCTCACAGATACACCCAGGAACAGCACTTTGCACCCTTCAATCCAATCAAGTTGACACTCAATATTAACCATCACATGGAGCAATGTGAAGGGGGAGGAAGGGGCTGTGGGGGGGTTGTGGCCTGCAAGTCATAAGTGGATTAAAAGATTTCCTGATTGGCAATTGGTTGAAAGCTTTTATCTAAAGACCTGGAATTAATAGAAGGGTTAAAATAAGGGGTTGTGGAGACCAAGGTTTTTATTACGCAGATAAAGCCTCCAGGTAGCAGGCTTCAGAAAGAATAGATTGTAAGTGTTTTTTATCAGACTTAAAAAGGTACCAAACTCAGTTAATTCTCTCCTGGATCAGGAAGAAGACCTGGAAATAAAAGGAGATTTTCTATAGAAGGTAGATTTTCCCATAAGAGACAGCTTTGCAGGGCCATTTCAAAATATGTTTAAGAAATATAGCCAGGCACATTGAGTCACACCTATAATCCTAGCACTTTGGGAGGCTGAAGCAGGCAGATCACTTGAGGTCAAGAGTTTGAGACCAACCTGGCCAACATGGCAAAACCACGTCTCTACAAAAAATACAAAAAAATAAGCCAGGAATGGTGGTGGGCACCTGTAATCTCAGCTATTCAAGAGGCTGAGGCAGGAGAATCTCTTGAACCTGAGAGACGGAGGTTGTGGTGACTGAGCCAAGATCATGCCACTGCACTCCAGCCTGGGCAACAGAGGGAGACTCCATCTCAAAAAAAAAAAAAAAAAAAAAAAAAAAAAGAAGAAGGCGAGAAAAGAAACATCTTTTGAGGTAAAATATTTTTATTTATTTTAGGGCTTGCTGTCTGTCATGTTGGTATCTTAATGGCTACCAAGAGTCTGTTTCATCAGTTGTAAGGTCTCTGTTTTAATGTTAAATGCTGGTCAGCTGTGCTTGAATTCCAAAGAAAGGTGAGTATAGTGTGGCATGTCTGACCTCTACTACCCATCATGGCCTGAACTGATTTTCCAGGTTAACTTAGGAATGCCCTTGTTTGAGAGGAGGGGTCCATTCAATTTGTTGATGGGCTTAGAATTTTACTTTTGATTTACATAGTTAATGAGCCAGAAAGGAAGATGAAATGTAATAAAAATGTTTGATCCAAATGGAAGAAAACAAGAAAAAAGAACAAAAATCAAAATTATCGACTCAAACCTAACTATATAAATAATCATATTAAATGTAAATGGTTTAAACACCTCAATTAAAAGTCAGGAATTCTCATGTAATTTTTTTAGGAAAACCCAATTCTATGCTGCTTACAAGAAATACACTTTATATATAAAGAAACAAATAAGTTAAAAAATACATACCATGTTAACAGAAATCAACAGAAAGCTGATAAAACTAGCCAGATTAATCAGGCATTAGAAGAAAAAAATGCCAGTAGCAGGAATGAGAAAGGTGACATGACTTTAGGTTTTACAGATGTTAAAAGAATCATAATAAAATATTATATATAACTTCATGTCAAAGATTTCCACAATTGTCATAAAATAGATGAACTCCTTGAAATACACAAACTACCATATCTCACTCAAGAAGAACTACATAATCTGAATAGCCCTACATCTGTTAGAGAAATACAATTTGTAGTTACAAAACCTTCACATAAAGAAAATGCCAGGCCCAAGTGGCTTCACTAGTGAATTATATCAAATATTTAAGAAGTAATACTATTTTTACATGAACTCTTCATAGAAAATTTTTGAGAAGGTAATTATTTCCTACCTCATTCTATGAAATTAGCATTACCCTGATGTAAATGTCAAAGACATTACAAGAAAAGTAAACTAGAGACAATACCTCTCATGACATTAGTTGAAAAAATGCAATTTTAGCAAATAAATTACAGCATTACGTAAACAGAATAACACACAAGGACCAAGGGGGCTTATCCTAAGAATGTGAAATTGTTTTAACATTTAAAAATCAAACAATGTACTAAAAAGAAGGAAGACAAAAACAGAAATGAAAAAGACATTGCAACTGATGTCACAGAAATCCAAAGATCATAAGAAACTGCTGTGAGAAAAAATACACCAATAAACTGGATAACCTAGAAGAAATGGATAAATTCCTAGAAACATACAACCCATCAAGAGTGCATCATGAAAGAAATAGGAAATTTAAGCAGGCAAATAGTGAATAAGGAGATCGAATCAGTAATAAAAATAACTCCCAACAAAGCAAAGCCTCCGACCTGATGACTCTGCTGCTGAAGTCTACCAAATATTTAAAGAAGAATTAATACCAATCATTTTAAAACTCTTCCCAAAAATCAAAAAGGAGAGAATATTTCCAAACTCATTTCATGAGGCCAGCATTATGTGAATTTAAAGACAGACAAAGACACTACAAAAAGAAAACTACACGTCTATGTCCCTGATTAATATAGATGCAAGGATCCTCAACAAAATAATTGCAAACCAAATTTAACAGCAAAATAGGATCATACACCATGACCAAGTGGGATTTATCCCTGAGTTGCAGGGACAGTTCAACATATGAAAATCAATTAATGTGATACAGTTAATAGAATAAAAGATAAAAATCACAAAATCATCTCAATAGATTTAAAAATAATAATTTGATAAAATTCAACACTTTTTCATGTTAGAAACTCTCAACAAACTGGGAAGAGATGGAAGTTACCTCAACATATTGAGGCCAGATATGAAAATCCCACAGCTAACACCATGCTCAAAAGTAAAAAACTAAAAGCTTTTCCTCTAATATCAGGAAAAAGACAGGGATGTTCACTTTTACCACTTCTATTCAACATAGTAATGAAAGGCCTGCCCAGAATGATTATTCAAGATTAATACAAAAAATGCATCAAGTTCAGAAGGAAGAAGTGAAATTGTACCTGTTTAAACATGATCTACTATACAGAAAACTCTAAAGACTCCACAAAAAACTGTTAGAACTAATAAGTCAATTCAGCAAAGTAGTATGATAAAAAACAATATGTAAAAATCAATTGCATTTCTATACACCAAAAATAAACTCTCTGAAAGAAAATTAGGAAACCAATCCCATTTACAACATTATCAAAAATAATCAAATACTTAGGAATAAACTTAGCCAAGGAGGTAAAAGACACACTGCAAACTACAAAACATTAATTTAAGAAATTTAAAAAGACACAAGTAAATGGAAGGACATACTGTGTTCATAGATTGGAAGTCTTAATATCTACACTACTCAAAGCAATCTACAAATTCAATTCAATCTTCATAAAAATCCTAATAGCATTTTTACAGACAGAGAAAAAACAATTCTAAGATTCATATATAATTGGAAAGTACCCTGAATAGCCAAAACAATCTTGAGAAGAAAGAGCAAGGCTAGAGGCATCACTTCCTAATTTCAAAATATATTGCAAAGCTATAGTAATTAAAATAGTATGTTAACAGCATAAAGATAGACATATAAGACCAATGGGTTAGAATAGGGAGCCAAGAAATAGATCTGTGTATATACAGTCAATTGATCTTTGACGTGGGTGCCAAGAATGCACAATCAGGAAAGCACAGTCTCTTCAACAAATGCTGCTGGGAAAACTGGATATCTCCATGCAAGAGTAGAACTGGATCCTTGTCTTATACCATACACAAAAATTAAATCAAAATGGATTAAAAACTTAAATGCAAGGTGAGACTGTAAAGCTTCTACAAGAAAACATTGGGAAAAAGATTAATTTCCAAAATACGTTAGGAACTCAAACAACTCAGTAGATAAAACTAACAATCTGATTTTTTAAATAAGCAAAGGACTTGATAGACATTTTTCCAAAGAAGAGAAATACCCGCAGGTATATGAAAAGATGCTCAGTGTTACTAATCATCAGAGAAATGTAAATCAAAACCACAATGAAATATTTCCTCACACCTGTCAGAATGATTATTATTAAAAAAAAAAGACAAGTGTTGGAAAGGTTGTGGAGAAATGGAACCCTTGTACATTGTTTGTGGGAATACACGATGGTGCATTCACTATGGGAAAAAAGTATGAACGTTCTTCAAAAAGCTAAAAACAGAGCTATTATATTGCTCCAATAATCCCACTTCTGGGTATTTATCCAAAAGAATTGAAATCAGGATCTTGAAGTAATATTACCATTCTCATGTTCATTGCAACACTATTCGTAATAGCTCAGATGTAGAAACAACATTAATGTCCATTAACAGATAAATTCATAAAGCAAATGTGGTATAGACATACAATGGAAATACTATTCAGCATTAAAAAAGAAATTCTGCAATATGCACAACATGAATAAACCTTGAGGATATTAGTCCAAGTGAAATAAGCCAATCACAAAAAGACAAATCTCGTATAATTTGCTTATCTGAGATAGTGAAAATATTAACAGTATAATTCATAGAATCAAAGAGTGGAATGGTGGTTGCCAGGATGGGAGTGAAAGGGAAGTGAGGAGTTGCTTATCAATGGGTATAAAATTTCATTAATGCAAGATGAATTAGCTTTAGAGATCTGCTGTATAATACGGTGCCTATAGTTAACAATATTTTATTTTATACTGAAAAATCTCATAAGAGAGTAGATCTCATGTTATATTCTTACCACAATAAAATAAAAATTTTAAAAATCAAGCACTGTAGTTCACCAAATTGAGAAATTAAAAAAGAAAAGATCTTATCTCAGTATAATCGGAAGAAAATAACTCTCAGCAAACGCACTAGCAGGAAACTTCTTCAACCTGATTAAGGTAATTTACAAAAAACCTACAGGTAATGTCACGCTTAATGTTGAAAGACTGAATGCTTTCCTCCTGAGGTCAGGAATGAGATGAGAATGTCAGCTCTTACCACTTCTATTCAACATTGTAATTGAGGCAATAAAGCCAAAAGAGAAAAACACACAGGTGAATTGGAAAAAAAGTAAAATTGTTTCTGTTTCTCAGGTAACATGACAGGAAGTTTTGTGGAATCTACACGAAAACTACCAGAAATTAATATGCTACTAATTATTATTAACTAATAAGCTGATAAAGCTACTAGTACTAATAAATTAGTTAAGCAAAGTTGAAGGATAGAATATGACTGTACAAAGTTTCTTCCTTATACTAGCAATGAACAATCAGAAATTGTATTTTAAAATTATGACTTATAGACCATACACAGTGGCTCACACCTGTAATCCCAGCACTTTGGGAGGCCGAGGCAGATGGATCACGAGGTCAGGAGATGGAGACCATCCTGGCTAACACGGTGAAACCCCATCTCTACTAAAAATACACACACACAAAAAAATTAGCCAGGAGATTTACAATAGCAGCAAAATATCAAATACTTAGGGATAAATTTGAGCAACAAAAATGTAAGACCCTTCTACCCTGGTTTGATAGGGAGGAGTGGAAGAGAAGGCTTGCCAAAGAGGGCAACAAGAACATTTTGGGGTGACATATTAATTCTTGACTTTTAGTGATAGTTTCCTGTGTTTTACATGTGTCAAATACTATCACACTGTACACCTTAAATATGTGCAGTTAATTGTATGCCAATTATACCTCACTTTTCTTAGGAATGAGAAACTGGCAATACATGTTAAACCCACTCTGTTACTTTCTTTTCCAGGGCCTCAGACAGAGACAGAGGGGTGTGACAATCACAGCTGTGATAGCTAGACTTGCCCAAAAATCTGTTTAAACTCAGTAAAAATGAATAAATGAAAAATAATTTTGCTTGAGAATAAATTTCTCTTTTTAACTTCTTGCACAAATTGCAACTGCATTGCCCTTCCCTTTACTTTGCCTTTTGATCTCAGAAATGATCCTGCAGTCCGACCCTGAACACTAACCTTGATTGGAGCAGCAGGAAAATATCATGGGATGTCTGAACAAATTATGAAGCTTATAACACCCAGGTCTTACAATTTTCCAAGCTTCTCCTCCTAGGCATTACCTGTGCTACCACACAGAGCCTTTGCAGGCATGGGGAAATTGAGAATTCTTCTTAAAGCTGTTAAGGGACTGAGGAATAAGTGAGATTTTCTCTTAAGCACTGAAGGATTCCCTAAAATGTATAGACAGCCTTGTAGACAGCTATTGAATTATCTGTCCAACTGTGTCTGGAATGTTTCTTCCAGGATGCAGCTTCTTTAATGCTCCTAATCTAAAGATAGTTTACATTTGAGTCAATTTTTCCCCCAGGTCTTAAGCTAGGAAGCTATGCAGGTAATTAATGGGTTTATGACAAGACTCTTCAGGAATCTTTTTATTTTAACCCTTAAAGTAAAAGTGATTCTTTAAATCTTCCTGAACCTTGAAGAATTGAGCTAACTCTATGAAGAGTTTAGAGTTGCTTTTTCTTTTTCTTTTTTTTTTTTTTTTTAGACGGAGTCTTGCTCTGTTGCCCAGGCTGGAGTGCAGTGGCATGATCTCGGCTCACTGCAACCTTCGCCTCCTGGGTTCAAGCGATTCTCCTGCCTTAGCCTCCTGAGTAGCTGGGACTACAAGTGCCTGCCCGCCACCACGCCCAGCTAATTTTTGTAATTTTAATAGAGACGGGGTTTCACCATATTGGTCAGGCTGGTCTTGAACTCCTGATGATCAGGTGATCCACCCGCCTTGGCCTCCCAAAGTCCTGGGATTACAGGCATGAACCACCATGACCAGCTTAGAGTTTCTCTTTCTACATCTTTTACCTTGTATGTCTATATCTAACCCAGGACTCAAGACAGTGATCTTAGACTCAACAACTTGGACTCAACAACTTTCCATTCACACAATTTCTCCCAGAGCTGTTTAAATTCGCAAGGTAGCTGATTCTGATGGGTTTATGAGTCAGATTTAGACTTAGCTCCCTCAAATTTTACAGAGATCTCTTTTTTCCAACTTGTTTCCAACAAGAGTGTCACAAACACTAGGTGCTAGAAAACTCTACACTCAGAATAGTGACCTGCATGTGTATCATCTATAAGACTCCCAGCAAAGACTTGACCTCATTCCCTGAGACTCTATTTAAAGCTGGGACTTGTCCAACTCTGGATGAGCTTGCCTTATCAAGTTTCTAACTCCTAGGGGTGAGCAAGAAGCTCTACAGTTAAAATTTAATGGAATTTTCAGCCCGGCGTGGTGGCTCACGCCTGTAATCCCAGCAACTTGGGAGGCCGAGGCAACCAGATCACAAGGTCAAGAGATCGAGACCATTCTGGTCAACATGGTGAAATGCCGTCTCTACTAAAAAAATGCAACACAGCAAGACTCCGTTTCAAAAAAAAAAAAAAAATTTTTTTTCTCACATTTTTTCAACATTTCCAGAAAGATGGTTGACTTTGCTGGGTTTTCTTTCCTTTTCTTAACCTATAAGAACAATCTCTGTAACCTGCACCCTTTGCCCACAAATGAACTCTAACTTCCTGAAAATGTAAGTGAGCAACTTGGTTGTTACTTCTGGAGGTATCAGCCTTCTGCTAACTGCATTTAAGATGCCATTGTAGAAAGTTTTGGCCACAGGACCTGGCTGGAAAACACTGGCCCCACTGGACTGTACTCTGTACTCAAACTTTCCTTAAGTATAAAGATTTGATAGAGAATGACTTTTACATAGGAAGATCCTGGGGATGGTTAAGCACATGAGAAATGATTATTGGGGTTCTCTAAAAAGAAAATTGTCAGAAGAAGCAATTGAATCACCGAGATCTACAAACTAATGTAGACTAAGTCACTGCAAGAGTCAGCTTAGTTTCTCTCCAGATGAGAAAGCAGTCCTCAAACTCCTTCACATATCCTTGAAACATACGAACAATCTGGGCATCTGTTGTCTACACAGGGGTTGCTTGTCTTGAATTCTCTAAACATAATTTGGTACAATAAAGTATTAGTCTTTTGCATTTGTGTGTGTATGTGTATGTGTATACACACACAGACATACACACATATGCCATACAATATTTTTTGAAGTTTTATTAAGTTTAATAATTGAATGACTAATACTGCAGCTATGTCTAGCATATTGTGTTAGAAAACATGCTTAGCCTCTCTGTAAGAGAGAGCCCCAGAGACCTGGAAACGTTTATCTATGTAGAACCATATATCTAGTAGAACCATAGAACATTTATCTATGTAGGCTGAATGTGCGATTTATCATATTCTCAACAATAATCCTATGCTTGGTGAAATGTATAAGGGACCTTTGTGTACCTTTTTTTCTTTTCGCAACTTCATGTGAATCTACAATTATTTCAAAATAAAAAAATTTGAAAAGTACATGTGTCAAAAGAAATCTCTTGATAAACATAAAACAATAAAAAAGGAACCTTTGTCAGAAACACATGGATAGGCTCTCTGTGCTTGTCTCTCATGGCTGTTGCTTAACTTGAATAAAAATTCACATCATGTCAAATATTACAAGCAACATATCTGTGACATAGTCTATTGAAGCAGTCACATTGGCATTGGGGAGATACACAAACAAAGCGAACCATAGCCATCTGGTATTCTCAGCTTGTTTACAAAATCACTTAATGAGGCTAAGTTGAAGATGTGGAAATAGAGGTGCATCTGGGAGTGAATGGTCTCACCTGTCCCCGACTTACTTTTCTCTCTCTCCATTTCCCTCAGGGCTCAATGAAGAGGGAGTCATGAAGAATTTGGAAGAGCAAGTGCCCCAGTCCTATGTATTTATGTCTCCTCAGTGATGCACAGTGCTCCATCTGTCATAAATGTCTATGGACTCAATTCTGAGTCATTTACTGCACTTCTATTTTTTTCCTTTGGGCTATTTCATCTATCAGGAGATTTGCCCCGTGCTGTCTTGAGGCTAACATTATGAATTTTGATTGGTGGTACGGCAGTGCCTTACATCTTATTATTATTATTTATTTATTTATTATCATTATACTTCAAGTTTTAGGGTACATGTGCACAATATGCAGGTTAGTTACACATGTATACATGTGCCATGCTGGTGTGCTGCACCCACTAACTCGTCTACAGATTTGTTTTCAATTCTTCGGCCTTTGACTTTTTTTTTTTGTACGAAGGTAAGAATTATTAATAGTTGTTTAAATACTCAGAAAACAGTGAAAATTTTTAGGGGAAATGCACTGAATATATCTATCAATTTGAAAATGGAGGCTAGGTGTAGTGGCTCACACCTGTAATCCCAGCACTTTGGGAGGCCGAGGCGGGCAGATCACCAGATCAGGAGATCCAGACCATCCTGGCTAACACGGTGGAACCCTGTCTCTACTAAAAATACAAAAAATTAGCCGGGCGTGGTGGCGGGCGCCTGTAGTCCCAGCTACTCAGGAGGCTGAGGCAGGAGAATGGTGTGAACCTGGGAGGCGGAGCTTACAGTGAGCCGAGATCGCACCACTGCACTCCAGCCTGGGTGACAGAGCAAGACTCTGTCTCAAAAAAAAAAGAAAATGGAGAAGCTTAAAATCATGAGTTATATATTATTATCTTACATATTACTATATACATAATTCAGTGAATTATAGTATTCAAGAATATAGAATGAATTTTCATTTAGTTTTATAAATTTCTATGTTTCTTGATCTTATTGAGCATTCAAGGGAATCAATAAAATATACTTCTGATACTAGAAATTCCTTATATTTTCTGGGTATTTTTTGTGGCATCTGTACATTGCAAATACTTTCTACCAGTCTAAGGATTGGTTGTGACTTTGTTAGGTTTTCTTTAAGTTGTTTTTTCTTTTTGGCCAGGCACGGTGGCTCACGCCTGTAATCCCAGCATTTTGGAAGGCCAAGGGGGGCGGATCACTAGGTCAGGAGATCGAGACCATCCTGGCTAACCCCATCTCTACTAAAAATACAAAAAATTAGCCTGGCGCGGTGGTGGGCGCCTGTAGTCCCAGCTACTCAAGAGGCTGAGGCAGGAGAATGGCGCGAACCCGGAGGGCTGAGGTTGCATTGAGCCGAGATTGCGCCACTGCACTCCAGCCTGGGTGACAGAGCGAGACTCCGTTCAAAAAAAAAAAAAAAGACATTTTTTTCTTTTCAATATGGAAGAGTTAAATTTTCTTTTACTATTGTGGTTTTGTTTCAGACAGTATTCATAAGAAAATTCTCATTCTTTTTACTAAATGACTTACATATTTTGTTTCAAATTTAAGTTTTTAATCCCACTGGGATGAATTTAGTGTAAGGCGTAAGTACGGATCCACAATGTTTCCATATGGATATCTGAATGGTTTAACTGCTTTTATTTTATTTACTTTATTTATTTATTTATTTATTTATTTATTTTGAGATGGAGTCTCGCTCTGTCACCCAGGCTGGAGTGCAGTGGTGCGATCTTGGCTCACTGCAACCTCCGCCTCCCGGGTTCGAGTGATTCTCCTGCATCTGCCTCCCGAGTAGCTGGGACTACAGGCGCCCGCCACCACGCCCAGCTAGTTTTTTGTATTTTTAGTTGAGACGGGGTTTCACCATGTTGGTCAGGCTGGTCTTGAATTGCTGACCTCAAGTGATCCGCCCGAGTGATCCCCCGCCTCCGCCTCTCAAAGTGCTGGGATTACAGGCGTGAGCCACAGTGCCCGGCCTTGACTGCTTTTAAAATAGTCATCTTTCTAGATTGCCCTGCTGTTTCCACTTTCTCATAGGTATCTGTTACCATTTTGTTTCTTCAGTTTCATTGGCTTGTCTCTCTTTTGCCAATACAAAACTATCTTAATTAATTTATTTTCATCATAAATTGTAAGGTCCAGTAGATAATTTCTCTCATGTTATTACTGCATGAGAGTGTCTTTGGTTTTCTTTGGCGTGAGGTTTATTTTTTCATATTAATTTTACATCAGCTTATGAAGGACATTAGGAAATCTGGTTGAGGTTTTGGCTGGAATTAACATTGACAATTTGGGTGGAATTGATATTTTTTATGATTTTGACTTTTCCTATTGATATTTGCAGTATAAATCTCCATTTATTTGCTTTTATTTTTTTCTCTTATGAATAAGTTCACCTTTAAAATGGTGAAACCATAGTATTCATCTCTCAGGGTAGGTTAAATTTCTTACAATAGTGAGGGGACTATAAAATACTTTTTATCTTTGGTGAGATTTACCCCTAAGTTCATAGCATTTGAGTTTGCTATTGAAAAATTTGTTATTTATATTTTTAATTTAACAATTACACATTTTTTTAAACCAGTTAATCACCAAGTATGCTAATCCTAAATTACATTTTCTCTCCTCTCCTCACTGATGTGTGTGTCCCCTCTGTAAGACACCATGTGGATATAAATGCTAAGTATGATTCTGGGCCTCTGGTCTTTTCCTGTGAGCTACTTTGTCTCTCACTATGCCTATACCACTGTCTTGATGAGTCTGGCTTTCTAAAACCTTGATGGTAGTAAGGCACGTGCTCCAAATGTATTTGTTTGTTTTACAGATATTTTTGAGTTTTCTTACCTCTCTTTTTTTCAAATATATATGAAAATCTGGCTATCAATGTCCTCACTCAACCTAGTGGATATTTTAAGTGGAAAAATATTGTATATAGAGAGCATATTGAAGTGTGAGATGCTTCATGTATGGAACTATCTTATGCATGAACATAGACCTGATTAAGTTATGTGCATTGACAGGTTGGAAAGATACATTTAAGATTTAAAAACAATAAATGACTTCCTCTGTTTCCACTAGAGTCCCCACAAAATTGAAACACATTAGGGGAAAAATGTAGATGAAGTCCAAAATATTTTTTAAAACAGCTCACAGATAATGACCCATAGGACAAAACATTTAGGGTTGGAGCTCAGCCAGCTTTAAGTTCTCAGAGCTTAAAGGGTCAGGGTCACTAGCTCAAACCTGAGGCCCCTAATCAGCCTGGCACCTGTTCTAAGATTGGAATGGGCTGATAATTTGCACTGGACACTCTTGTTCCCTGAGAGATGCCCACTTTGCTCTATTGCCTCATTTGTTCTAATAAGATCCTATACTGGTGATGTCAGCAGGTGTCTGATACAAGGAAATATGGTGTATGGAGTGGGAGAGGTGAAGAGTAGTGAGCTAGTGATTTCATGGTGTGGGATACATTAGGACCAACCCACTTAGAAAAAAATGGCCTTAGCAACAATTTTTTACCAGTAATGCCCTTAGCAAAAACATCCTTAAGAACAATTGCCCTTAGCACCAACACTTTTTAATATATGCCTATCACAACAATGACTCTTATTAATAATGGCCCTTAGCAACAAATCCCATAGCAACAATACCCTTAGCATAGACACCATCAGGAATAATGCTTTAAGACAACATTGTTAATATTAACGCTTTTAGCCAAAAGACTATTGACAATATAATCTAAGCAACAGTGACATTAGAAAAATGCCCTCAGCTATAACACTATTTGCCACAGTTGTTCTTAGCAACACCTTTGACTGACATTAACACTCCTAGAAGCAATATCTTACATTAGCAATCATGGACCTTAACAGCTACCCCAAACAACAATGACCTTAGCAACAAATAGCTTGACATGAATACCTTTACCAAAATGTCCTTTAAAAAAATGGCCTTTAGCATCAAGACCCTTAACAAAAATGGCCCTTAGGAACAATGGCCCTAGAGACAACACTCATAACATAACAACAATGGCCCCTAACAACAATGTCCTTAGCAGCAACATCATTAACAATGGTGCACCTTACTGACAAATCTCTAAGCAATAACAACCTTAGCATAATTGCCTGTAGAAATAGTGGGAATTACACCAATTGCAACAATGCCCTTGGCAACAATGTCTTTAAAATCAATGTCCATAGCAACAATGCCCTTAGGAACAATGGTATGTCCATTTACCTCTATAAATTGCCATGGTACTTTGGAAATGGTCGAACCATGGCCTGTTAGTGTATCTTAGCAAAAACACCCTTAGAAATAATACCTTCAAAAACCATGGCCCTTAGCAATAACAAAATTAGAAATAAAGCAATTAGCAACAATGCCCTTACAAAAATGTCCTTTATAATGGCATTAACAACAGCACTCTTACCAATGGCACCTTAGTAAAAATGCTTTTAGTATCAACTCCTTAGCAATAATGACATCAGCAACAGTGTTGTTGGCAACAGCACACTTTACAGCAATGCCCTAGCTACAAAATACATAATATCAATGAACTTAGCAACAATGGCTCTTGGAGACAATGCTCTGAATAGTAATACTCATAGAATCAACACTCTTAACATCAGTACCATTAGCAAGAAAGGGGTAAACAACCGACCTTAGAAATGACATTCTTAATAATGTCCTTAGTAAAAAAATCATGAGCATCACCCCCATAACCAGTGCCCTTAGCAACAGTGCTCTTATCCAAACTTGCCTTACCAACAATACCCTTATAAACAATGGCCCTTAGCAAGCACACTCTTTGCAACAATGTCCTAAAAATATTACTGTTAGCAAAAATCCCCTAAGACCAGCATCCTTGACCACAGCCCTCTTGGCCCTTAGAAGCAATGACTTTAGCAACCAACAGTGGGCCATAAAAATAAAGCCTTGGTAATAATGCTCTTAGCATTGACCTTAGTAAAATGGTCTTAGCAACAGTCTTTAGCAACAGTGACTCTAGAAATGTCCCCTTCCCAACAATGCCCTTTGGAGAAAATACCTGTAACAACAATGCCTTTAGTCACAATGCCTTCACCAAAAATGTCCCTTGCCAACAATAACACCCTAGGAACAATGATCTTAGAAACAGTGTCCTTAACAATAATATACAAAAACATTCTAAGCAACAGTAACCTAAGCAGCAATATACTTAGCAATAATACCCTCATTAACAATACTCTTAGCAACACGAGATTTAGGATCAGTGCTGGTAGAAACAGCATCACTAGCAATACTGATAATGCCTTTAGCCACAATGACCTTCAACAGTTCTCTTATGAACATCACCCATAACTACAATGGCTCCAGGAACAATGCACTTAGAAATAACTTCCTTAGCAACAGTGACCTTACTATCAATGCCAATTGAAATATCACCCTTAGGCACGTGTTCCATGGCAGCAACATCATTAGTAACCACAGCCTTTGTAACAATGACTTAGCAAAAACGTTAGCATAGTGCCTTAACAAAGGCCCTTAGAAACAGTGCAACTACAGGTGGGGCAAGGTGGCTCGTGCCTGTAATCCCAGCACATTGGGAGGCTGAGGTGGGTGGATCACTTGAGGTCAGGAGTTTGAGACCAGCCTGGCCAACATGATGAAACCCCATCTCTACTAAAAATACAAGAATTAGCCAGGCATGGTGGTGCACGCCTGTAATCCCAGCTACTCGGGAGGCTGAGGCAGGAGAATCACTTGAACCCGGGACGCGGAGGTTGCAGTGAGCTGAGATCATGCCACCACACTCCAGCCTGGGCAACAGAGGGAGACTCCATCTAAAAAAAAAAAAGAAAAGAAAAAAGAAACAATGCAATTATCATCAATTCCCTTAGCAACAGATCCTTTAGAACATAATGCTCTTAACAACAGCACTCTTAGCAACAACATCCTTGACAACAGTGTACTTAGCAACAATGCCTTTAGCTAAAATGGCCGTTAGTAAAATCAACTTTAGCAACAATGCCCTTATAAAAGATGCCCCTTGTAACAGTGTCCTTAGCCAGAATCCCTCTAGGAACAATGCCTTTACCAAAATGTATTGCAACAATGTCCTTAGCAAGAGTCCTTTTGTAACAATACTCTTAGAAACAAGGTTCTTACTAACATTCCCTTAGTAACAACACTGTCAGTGACATTAATGCTCTTAGCAACAATGACCCTTGAAATAATGCCCTTAAAACAATGTCCTTAGAAACAATTGTACTTAGACACAATGACCTTTCATAACAGACCCCTTCAGCAACAATGCCCTTAGCTTCAGTTCCTTAAATAATAGTGCTTTTAGCAGTAAACCCTTAGGTAAGATGCCTTTACCACAGTGCTTTCAGTAATAATGTGTTTAACTTCAACACCCTTAGAAACAATGTTCTTAGCAAAAATGGCCCTTAGCAACAAAGCTCTTATGGATTCACTAAGAAACAGTCCCCTTAGCAACAATGCCTTTAGCAATAATCACTTTAGCAACAAGACACTTTACAAAAATGCCTTGCAATAATGTACCTAATATCAACATTCTTAGCAATAATGAGTTTTAGTAAAAATTCTCTAAACGTGTTTTTAGCATCAGGGTCCTTAACATCAAAACCCTTATATTTAACGGCTATAACAATAATATCTTTAACACAGTTCCTTAGCAACAGCCCCTAATAACAATAGTCTTAGGAACAATGCCTTTACTATAATGCACTTAAGTTCAATGGCCTTAGCAACAATGTCCTTGGCAATATTACATCTTAGTGACAATGCTCTCAGCAGCGGTGGTACTCAGCAATGATTTCTCTTACAACACCCTTAACAACAATACCCATAACAGCAGCACACTAAAAAACAGGCTTAGCAACAATGTCCTTAACATCAATGCCTTTTGGAACATCAACCTCAGCAACAATGGCTCTTAGTAAGAGTGCCTTTAGCATCAGTCCCCTTAGCAATACCACCATTCAAACCAATACCCCTTAGCAACAATGATTCTAATAATGGCACACTTCATTTTCTTTCTGACAGAGTTTCGCTCTTGTTACCCAGGTTGGAGTGCAATGGCATGATCCGGCTCACTGTAACCTCCGCCTCCCAGGTTCAAGCCATTCTCCTGCCTCAGCCTCCCAAGAAGCTGGGATTACAGGTGTGCACCACCACACCCAGCTGATTTTGTAATTTTAGTAGAGATGGGTTTTCACCATGTTGGTCAGGCTGGTCTCAAACTCCTGACCTCAAGTGATCCACCGGCCTCGGCCTTCCAAAGTGCTGGGATTACAGGCATGAGCCAGCACACCCGGCCAACAGCACACTTTCAAACAATACTTTAACATCAACATCCTTAACTCTCTTTGCAACAATACCCTTAGGAATAAGTCCCTGAGCAATAGAGTCATTAACAGCAGTGTATTTAGTAGCAATGCTTCTTTACTGTAATACACTTAACAATAATGAACATAGTAACAATGCCCTTAGCCATAAAGGACTTTACAACAACCTTAGCAACGACACTCACAGTGACAGTGTCCTTCAAATGAGTTTCTTAGAAACAGTGGTCTTAGGATCAACATTTTAGCATGAATGCTCTTTGCAACAATTATTCTAGGAAAAGTGCTTCTAGCAACTAGCCCTTTAGCAACAACACACTGAACAAGAATGCTCTAGCAAAAATGTACTTAATAACAACATCCTTAGCAAAAATACCCTTAGCAACAATGAGTCTTAGTAACAGAGCCTTAATGTCAATGTCCTTAGCTACGATGCTCCTAATATCATTGTCAGAGTGACAATATCCTTAGCAACAATAGGCCACATCAACAACACATCTAGCAGCAAGTTCCTCAGTGACAATGTGCTTAATATAAATATCCTTACTCACAATGTCCTTTAGCAGCTCTTACAGGCAATGGCCTTAACAATAATATTCATAATAATATTTTCCTTACAACAGTACTTAACCTTTGCACAGCACCCTTGGAAAAAAGCCAATTTAGCAAAACCTTTCTTGGCTACCAACCATAGCAACAATGCCCTAAGCAATAACACCTTTAGTATCAATTCCCATAGAAACAGTGGCTGTAAAACAAGGCCATCAGTAACAGCATGCTTAGCAAAAATATCTTTAGAAACAATACTCTTGGCATCAACACCTTAAAAACAACCTCATTATTATAACTGCCTTTAATAAAAATGCCATGAACAACCAGGCCCTTAGCATTGGTGCGGTATCAACAGTGTCCTTAGAAACAGCACCATTGGCAACAACTCTGTGAGCAGCACTATTCGCAGCAATGTCCTTATTAACTCTTGGATTTAGCAAGAGTATCCTTTTTTTTAATTTATTTTTATTTTTTATTTTATTTATTTATTTATTTATTTATTTATTTATTATACTTTAAGTTTTAGGGTACATGTGCACAATGTGCAGGTTTGTTACATATGTATACATGTGCCATGCTGGTGCGCTGCACCCATTAACTCGCCATTTAGCATTAGGTATATCTCCCAATGCTATCCCTCCCCCTCCCCCCACCCCACAACAGTCCCCAGAGTGTGATGTTCCCCTTCCTGTGTCCATGTGTTCTCATTGTTCAATTCCCATCTATGAGTGAGAACATGCAGTGTTTGGTTTTTTGTCCTTAGCAAGAGTACCCTTAGCAATTGGCTCTTAGCAACAAAACATTTAGAAACAGCACTCATAGCAACAGCTCCCTTATCAACATCACTCATAGCAAAATCTGTTTTATTTTCAACACTCTTACTATCAAGGCCTTTAAGAACAATGACTCTAAGAAAATAGCCCATAACAACAATTTCCTTAAATTCAACACTCTTTCCTTAGGAACAGCACCTTTAGCACCAATGATCTTAGCAACAGTAGCCTCTGCAATAGTGGCCATGGCCATAATGTTCTTAGTAACAGCACCTTTAGCAAAAACATCCAACAACAACATTAACATCAATGCCTTTGGCTGGGCACAGTGGCTCATGCCTATAATTCCAGCACTTTGAGAGGTGGGAGCGGGAGGATTGCTTTAGACCAGGGCTTCAAGACCAGGTTGGGCAATGTAGTGAGATCTCATCTCTACAAAAAAAAAAAATTAAAAAAATTAAAAAGGTAGCTACGTGATATGGTTTGGCTGTATCCCCAACCAAATCTCATCTTGCATTGTAGCTCCCATAATTCCCATGTGTTATGGGAGGGACCCGATGGGAGGTAATTGAATCATGGGGGCGGGTCTTTCCCATGTTATTCTCATAATAGTGAATAAGTCTCATGAAATTTGATGGTTTTATAAAGGGGAGTTTCCCTGAACAAGCTCTCTTGTCTGCTGCCATGTAAGATGTGACTTTGCTCCTCTTTTGCCTTCTGCCATGATTGTGAGGCCTCTCCAGCCATGGGGACTGTGAGTCAATTAAATGTCTTTCCTTTAAAAATTACCCAGTCTTGGGTATGTCTTTATTAGCAACATGAGAACAGTCTAATACACTAGGCATGGTGGTGTGTGCTTGTTGTCCCAGTTGCTTTGGAGACTGAGGCAGGAGGATCACTTTGAGCACAGGAGTTCAAGCCTGCAGTGAGCTGTGATCACGCAACTGCACTCCAGCTTGGGTGACAGAGTGAGACCCTGTCTCAAAAAAAAAAAAAAAAAAAAAAATGCCTTTAAGAACAGCATGTTTAACAAAAGACCCTCAGCAATGACTTCCTTAGCCACAACAACCTTGGCAAAAATATTATTACTACCATTCTCTTAGCAATTAAGTCCTTAGGAATGATGCTCTGAGAAAAAAAGTGCTTTTAGCAACAGTTTCCTTAGAAACACTAGTCATAGCAATAACACCCTTAGCAAAACTTTCTTTGCACAATAACTTCAAGGCCTTAAAGAACAATGCCCTTCCAAAACTTTTTTGACATCAACACCTGCCTTATACCATTTTGTGTTGCTCAAAATAAATACCTGAGGATGGGTAATTTATAAAGAAAAACCATTTACTTGGTTCTCAATTCTGATGGCTGGGAAGTTCAAGATTGGACATCTGTGTCAGGTGAGGGCCTCAGGCTGCTTCCACTCATGGCAGAAGATGAAGGGGAGCTGGTGTGTGCAGAGCTCACATGAGGAGAGAGAGAGAAAGAGAGCAGAAAGGTCTCAGGCTCTTTTTAACAACCAGCTCTGGCAGGAACTGATAGACGACTCACTCAGCCTCAAGGAAGGGGATTAATCTGTTAATACGGGATTTGGTCATATGACCCAAACACTTCCCATTAGGCCCCATCTCCAACACTGGGGATCAAATTTCAACATGAGGTTTAGAGGGGACAGACATCCAAACCATAGCAATAACCTTAAGAACAATAACCTTACCAATAATACCCTTATCAAAAATGCCCTTAACAACAGCTTTCTTAGCAATAGTACAGTTACTAACAGCACCCATAGCAAAACCTTAATCTTCAATAACACTTGTAATATCAATGCCTTTAAGAATGACAATCTTGACCAGATATGGTGACTAATGTCTATAATCCCAGCACTTTGAAAGGTTGAGGCAGGAAGATTGCTTGAGGCCAGCAGTTTGAGGTCAGTCTGGGCAATACAGTGAGATGCTGTCTCTACAAAAAATTTTAAAAAAAAGTCACATATGGTGACCTGTGCTCGTAGTCCTAGCTACTTGGGAGGCTGAGGTGAGAAAATTGCTTGAGCCCAAGAGTTTGAGGTTAGTGAACCATGATCATACCACTGCACTCCAACTTGGGCGACAGAGCTAGACACTGTTTTTCTTTTTTTCTTTTTTTTTTAAACGAGGACCTTCAAAATTGCTTCCATCAACAATTACCTTTGCAAACTTTCCATCAGCAGCAATGCTTCTAGCAAGAACATGTTTTGCAACAATGCTTTTAACATATTTCATTTTGCAACATAGAAACAAATGCAGTTAGGAACAGCATCCTTAACAACAACTTTCTTTACAACAATATTAACACAAGAGTCTTGCAACACCCTTAACAACAAGTTTCCTTTGCAACAGGGCCATAACATCAACACTCTTGGTAATTGCATTGGTACCAAAACTTATTTGTGACAATATCCTGAACATTAATGCCTTTAAGAGAAATGCCCTTAAAAATACCTTTAGCAAGCATTTCCGTAGCAAACACTCTCCTGGCAACAGAGAGTAAGTTTTGTAAGGGCATGTGAATATGAAGGCAGAGACTGGAGTGATGCCAAGAAATTTGAAAGATTTCCAGGAACCATCAGAAGCAGGGAAAAACGCATGGAAAAGATCAGAGTGCTCAGAAGGAAGCAAACCTACCACCACCTGATTTGGACTTCTAAGCTCTAGAACTGTAAGAGAAATTTCTTTTGTTTTAAGCCACCTCGTTTGTGGTACTTTGATATGGCAGCCCTAGGAAACTAATACAATTCTCTTAACAAAAAGGCAACAATTTCCTTAGCAGTAATAAACTTAGAAATAATGCCTTATCAACAATGACTTTGCCAACAGTGGCCATAGCAGCCACACCCTCAGCAAAAGCAACTTAGTGCAGATTTCTTAGCAAAGCACGCCAAAACACACTAACAAACATACTAAGAAAACACAAAACACACTAACACTAACAAAGAAAGTGCCTTTCTAAAAACTAACATCAACAATCTTATCAACACATTTCATAGCAAAAATTTCCTTAGCACCTTTGCCCCTAGCAATGTTGCCTTTAGCAACAGTTTTCGTAGCAGTAGTGACCATCCAACCTTGATTTAGCAAATGCATCCTTAGCAAAAACTTTCTTGCAACACCACCCTTAATACTAACACCTTTAAGAACAATGTCTTTAGCATAAAGGCCCTCCCAACAATATCATTAGCAAAAACTTGGCAAAATGTGCTTAGCAACTGCACTCTTTGAAAAAGTTCCATTAATAGCAACATACTTAATAACAACGTCTTTAGCACCGGTGGTCATAGGAATTGCTCCTTCTGCAAGAGTGGCTACTGTAATTGTGACCAGAGCAATAATGGCCATATCAGCCATGCATTTAGCTACAGTGGCAGTAACAACTATGTCCTTGGTGGCAGTATGTGTGGGGAACATTTCTTAGCAACAACACCCTTATCTAAGAGGCCCTAGGAGCAAAATCCATTGCAACACTATATGCAGCAACAATGTCCTTGACTATTAGGTTGATGCAAAGGTAATTGCGATTTTTGCCATTTCAGTGGCAAAAACCGCAATCACCTTTGTACCAACCTAATACAATTCCCTTGGCGACAATCTTCTTAGCAACAACACCCTTGGCAACAAAGCTCTTAGCAATATCCTTAGAAACATTGTCTCTAGCAACATTCCTTAGCAATGGTGCCCATAGCAACAGTTCCCTAGCAACGGCAACCTTAGGAGAAACTCCCTTTGCAAGAGCACATTTAACATCACTGCCTTTAATGAAAAACCGCTTAATAAAAAAGTCCTGGCCAGGCGCGCTGGCTCACGCCCGTAATCCCAGCACTTTGGGAGGCCGAGGTGGGCAGATCACGAGGTCAGGAGATCAACACCATCCTGGCTAACCCGGTGAAACCCCGTCTCCACTAAAAATACAAAAAATTAGCCGGGCCTGGTGGCAGGCACCTGTAGTCCCAGCTACTCGGGAGGCTGAGGCAGGAGAATGGCGTGAACCCGGGAGGCTGAGGCAGGAGAATGGCGTGAACCCGGGAGGCTGAGGCAGGAGAATGGCGTGAACCCGGGAGGCTGAGGCAGGAGAATGGCATGAACCCGGGAGGCTGAGGCAGGAGAATGGCGTGAACCCGGGAGGCGGAGCTTGCAGTGAGCAGAGATCGCGCCACTGTACTCCAGCCTGGGCGACAGAGCGAGACTCCGTCGATGGCCTGATGGCCTGCAGGTGTCTGTTGGCCTGCTCTTCCGCCAGTGTGCTTTCGATGACCAGCTGCTTGTGTCTTCTTCTGCTGATGTGTTCCTTATGATGTCCAGCTGCTTGCGTCCCTGCCTTGCTAAGGTCTCTGATTTTTATAGGCCCATGGTGGGGGCATGGCAGGCCAGGGTGGTCTTGGAAAATGCTACATTTGGGCATGAAAGCACAAGTGCCTGTCTTCACCTAGGTCCGTGGGGGTGGAGCCCTAGCCAGGGACCACGCCCTCCTCTACCCAGCACTTCCCTTCTCCCCTTCCCTATCATTTAAAGGGACCACGCTCTTCCCTTCCCAGCACTGCCATAGCAGTTTGGTACACAGGTGAACTTGTGTCATGGAGGTTTGTTGTACAGATTATTTCATCACCCAGGTATTAAGCCTAATGCCCATTTGTTATTTTTCCCGTTCTTCTCTCTCCTAATGTTTCCCTCTGTGTGTCCATATGCTCTCATCGTTTAGCTCCCACTATAAGTGAGAACATGCTGTATTTGGTTTTCTGTTCCTGTATTAGTTTGCTAAGGTTAATGGCCTCCAGCTCCATTCATGTTTGCACAAAGGACATGATCTCATTCTTTTTTACAGCTGCATAATATTCCATGGTGTATATGTACTACATTTTCTTTATCCAGTCTATCATTGTTGGGCATTTAGGTTGATTCCATGTCCTTGCTGTTATGAATCGTGCTGCAGTGAACATACGTGTGTATGTGCCTTTATAATAGAATGATTTATGTTCTTCTGGGTATATGCCCAGTAATGGGATTGCTGGGCTGACTGACATTTCTGTCTTTAGGTCTCTGAGGAATCATCACACTGTCTTCCAAAATAGTTGAACTAATTTACACTCCCACCAACAATGTATAATTGTTCCATTTTCTCCACAGCTTCCCCAGCATCTGTTGTTTTTGCTTTTTGCTTTTTAATAATAGCCGTTATGATGAGAAAACATGGGCACATGGAGGGTAACAACATACACTGTGGCATCTCAAAGGGTGGAGGGTGGCAGGAGGGAGACATGGAGGGAACAACACACACTGTGGCATCTCAAAGGGTGGAGGGTGGCAGGAGGGAGACATGGAGGGTAGCAACACACACTGTGGCATCTCAAAGGGTGGAGGGTGGCAGGAGGGAGACATGGAGGGCAGCAACACACACTGTGGCATCTCAAAGGGTGGAGGGTGGCAGGAGGGAGACATGGAGGGCAGCAACACACACTGTGGCATCTCAAAGGGTGGAGGGTGGCAGGAGGGAGACATGGAGGGTGGCAACACACACTGTGGCATCTCAAAGGGTGGAGGGTGGCAGGAGGGAGACATGGAGGGTGGCAACACACACTGTGGCATCTCAAAGGGTGGAGGGTGGCAGGAGGGAGACATGGAGGGTAGCAACACACACTGTGGCATCTCAAAGGGTGGAGGGTGGCAGGAGGGAGACATGGAGGGTGGCAACACACACTGGTATCTCAAAGGGTGGAGGGTGGCAGGAGGGAGACATGGAGGGTGGCAACACACACTGTGGTATCTCAAAGGGTGGAGGGTGGCAGGAGGGAGACATGGAGGGTGGCAACACACACTGTGGCATCTCAAAGGGTGGAAGGTGGCAGGAGGGAGACATGGAGGGAACAACACACACTGTGGCATCTCAAAGGGTGGAGGGTGGCAGGAGGGAGACATGGAGGGTAGCAACACACACTGTGGCATCTCAAAGGGTGGAGGGTGGCAGGAGGGAGACATGGAGGGTAGCAACACACACTGTGGCATCTCAAAGGGTGGAGGGTGGCAGGAGGGAGACATGGAGGGTAGCAACACACACTGTGGTATCTCAAAGGGTGGAGGGTGGCAGGAGGGAGACATGGAGGGTGGCAACACACACTGTGGCATCTCAAAGGGTGGAGGGTGGGAGGAGGGAGACGATCAGGAAGGATAACTAATGAGTACTAGGCTTAATACCTGGGTGATGAAATAATCTGTACAATCACCCCCCATGCCACAGGTTTACCTGTGTAACAAACCTTCACATGTAACCCTGAACTTAAAATAAAAGAAAAAATCATTACCAATTAAAAGAAGAAATTTCAGGTTTTTAAAAAGAAATTGTAACAGTTCTGCTGAACAACGTTTCAGGATATCATTTTCTTTTAGAAAAACATGTATTCTGCTGTTGTTGGGTGGAGTGTTCTATAAATGTTAGGTATAGTTTATAATGTTTTATTATTTTAAAAAATCACCATTCTGACTGGTGTGAGATGGCATCTCACTGTGGTTTTGATTTGCATTTCTCTAATGATCACTGATGTTGAGCTTTTTTTCATATGATTGTTGGCCGCATGTATGTCTTCCTTTGAAAAGTATCTGTTCATGTCCTTTTCCCACTTTAATGGGGTTGGTTTCTTCTTGTAAATTAGTTTAAGTTCCTTATAGATGCTGGGTATTGGACCTTTGTCAGATGCATAGTTTGCAAATATTTTCTTGCATTCTGTAGATTGACTGTTGCCCGCCTTGGCCTCCCAAAGTGCTAGGATTACAGGTGTGAGCCACTGTGCCTGGCCAAAAATATTGGTTCTTCTTATCCGTGGGCATAGAATGTTTTTCCATTTGTTTGTGCCTTCTCTGATTTATGTGAGCAGTGGTTTGTAGTTCTCCTTGTAGAGACCTTTCACCTCCCTTGTTAGCTGTATTCTTAGGTATTTTATTCTTTTTGTTGCAGTTGTGAATGGGAGTTTGTTCCTGATTTGGCTCTTGGCTTGACTTTTGTTGAAGTATAGGAATGCTAGTAATTTTTGCACATTGATTTTGTATCCCGAGATTTTCCTGAAGTTGCTTATCAGCTTAATAAGCTTTTGGGTTGAGACTATGGGGTTTTCTAGAAATATGATCATGTCATCTGCAAACAGGGATAGTTGACTTCTTCTCTTACTGTTGGAATGTTCTTTATTTCTTTACCTTGCCTGATTGCCCTGGCCAGAACCTCCAATACTATATTTAATAGGAGTAGTGAGAGAGGGCAACCTTGTCTTGTGCCAGTTTCCAAGGGGAATGCTTCCAGCTTTTGCCCATTAAGTATGATATTAGCTGTGGGTTTATCATATATGGTGCTTATTCTTTTGAGGTATGTTTCTTCAATACCTAGTTTATTGAGAGTCTTTAACATGAATGAATGTTGAATTTTATTGAAGGCCTTCTCTGCATCTTTTGAGATAATCATACGGTTTTGGCCTTTAGTTCTGTTTATGTGATGAATAACATTTATTGGTTTGTGTAGGTTGAACCAACCTTGTATCCCAGGGATGAAGTCTACTTGATCGTGGTGGATACGCCTGTTGATCTGCTGCTGAATTCGGTTTGCCAGTATTTTGTTGAGGATTTTTGCATCAATGTTCATCAAGAATATTGGCCTAAAGTTTTTTGTTGTTGTTGCTGTATATCTGCCAGGTTTTGGTATCTGGATGATGTTGGCCTCATAGAAGGAGTTGGGGAGGAATCCCTCCTCCTCAATTTTTTTGAATAGTTTTGGTATGAGTAATACCAGCTCTTCTTTGTACATCTGGTAGAATTCAGCTGTGAATCTGTCTGGTCCTGGGCCTTTTTTGGTTGACAGGCTACTTATTACTGATTCAAGTTTGGAGCTTATTTTTGGTCTGTTCGGGGACTCGATTTTTTCCTGGTTTAGTCTTGGGAGGGTGTATGTGTCCAGGAATTTATCCATTTCTACTAGATTTTCTGGTTTATATGCATAGAGGTGTTCATAATATTCTCTGATAGTTATTTGTATTTCTGTGGGGTCAGTGGTAATATTGCCTTTGTTTCTGATTGTTTATTTGAATCTTTCTTTTCTTTTTTATTAGTCTAGCTAGTGGTATATTTTAATTTTTTCAAAAAATCATCTCCTGGATTTGTTGATCTTTTGAACGTTTCTTTGTGTATCTCCTTCAGTCTGCCTGTTGGCAGTTCTAGTTTCAGTCTGTTTCAGAGCTCAAGCTTGAATACATAAGAAGAAAGAAGGAGACTGAGAAGAAGGAAAAGGAGGGGTGGAAGAGGAGGAATAAGACAGGAGAAATAAGGAGAGAGACAGGGATAGAGGAAGAAGGGAAGGAAGAAGGATGATGAGAGGGAGGGAAGGAAAGAGGAAGGGAAGGAAGGAGGAAATCAAGTTAGGCAAATCACCACTAGGTCATCCTTCAGGTCCTGAGCTCCATACCAAGTTCAGGGGTACATGTGTAGCTATTGAAACGGGAAAGGTTCCCTTGTTCCTCTTGCAGGGCATGTGATGGAGGTGTGGCTCGCTTCTTCAGTGCTTCAGTGCCCCGCTGGTCAAACCTCTAGGGGAGCATACAGACAGGCTGTGGGGCTTCAACCCCAAAGCAATGTCTAGGGGTGAATGTTTACTACTCTTATCCAACTTTCAGAGTCTTCTGATAGTAACATTATGCATTTTGACCATGATTATCAGTTTAATCAGTAGATAAGGCAGAATGTGTTTACTCGATCTGAACCAAACTGGAACTCTGCAGTTGGGATGTGTGCAACTGTGCACCTTCAAAATGTCCATGTTGAAATTTTAGAGCAACTGATTAATATGACCAAAAGTACTTAAGAAAAAAGTTTCAAAACAGTAATTCTAATTATACCAGCTCTTGTTCTTTTTATGTTCATGCTTAATATTTTATTTATTTATTTTATTTTTTATTTTTTTGAGACAGAGCCTTGCTCTGTCACCCAGGCTGGAGTGTAGTGGTGCGATCTCAGCTCACTGCAATCTCTGCCTCCTGGGTTCAAGCAATTCTCTGCCTCAGCCTCCCGAGTAGCTGGGATTACAGGTGCCTGCCACCACGCCTAGCTAGTTTTTGTATTTTTAGTAGAGATGGGGTTTCACCATCTTGGCCAGGCTGGTCTTGAACTCCTGACCTCATAATACACCTGCCTTGGCCTCTCAAAGTGCTGGGATTACAGGTGTGAGCCACCACGCCTGGCCATACTTAATATTTTAATTTCAAATTTTATATATGAATGTATGTATGTGTCAGTATATATATTGTATGTACATATTGTGTTTGTGTGTATATACACACACACACACACATATATAGAAAGAGAGGGAGGGAGGATATAAAAATTATATCAAAGAAGAATGCAGTGCTATTCTTCTTTGAAGAACACACCCACAGCTCTTGCTATTATAATCATAGAAAAAAATGAACTGACATTAAAGGGCATTTTAAATATTCATATATTTTGTCTCTTTTACTCAGCTACTAAAATACTCAAAATGTGGTAAGATTCTCTAATGTTTACATAGTAAAGGTTTTTTTGTCTTTGTTTAACTAGTTGAGTTGGATTGCTTATCATACAATTGAGAGCTTCAAATATCAGAACAGTTACTTACATGCCAAAATTGCTTATGAATGTTCTGTCATGTCAAAGTTGTTCCGTTGTCATATGGAAGTAAACTCTGATCTGTATAGATATTACCAGACGGGTGTGGTGGGACATGCCTGTAGTCTCAGTTACATGGGAGGCTGAGGTGGAAGGGTCACCTGAGCCTGGGAGGTTGAGGCTGCAGTGAGCTGCGATCACACCACTGTACTGCAGCCTGAATGTCAGAGTGAGACCCTGTCTCAAATGAAAAATGAAATGGTATTACTAGAATATACTTGTCTAAACTTTTACTTTGAGAAAACGAAAAATAAAACACATTGTTCTCAGGGTGTTAACTTTCAAATAAACGATCTGTAATTTATCTGGTGGAATTCAATGCAGTTATTTTGTTTATAACATTTTTCAAAAGCTGCGGTTTTCCCTGGGTGTGTGTGGGCACTATGCCGTTGCGATAACACTCATCTTTTGCAGAGTGCTGAAAGAGTGAGCCAGGACAGCCTTTTGACATTGAACAAGGCAATTCCCAATCTCTTGGTGGGTGAATGGAGGAAGAGTGATGTCCTGATTGATGCTTCTACAATTACTTAAAAATATATGGACACTCTAGGAAATTACTCTTTTTGGACCATCCCCCCAGGTCCTTTAAATATCTGTGTCCCTTTACTGAGCAGCAATTTGGGTCAGAAAAAATGGGCTCTGAGGATGCTCAGAAACAAAAGTGTTTTGGGGAGAAAGATATGGTTCTCAAGGCCTGGAGAGGCAAACCATATCCAGAAAAGGTCCCTGATGATAGAACTCCCTGAGTATTCTTGCAGAAATGAATATCCACCAGGCTTCATTGTTTTTCTTTTTTTTTCTTTTCTTTCTTTTCTTTTCTTTTTTTTTTTGAGATGCAGTCTGTCTCTGTCGCCCAGGCTGGAGTGCAATGGCCCGATCTTGGCTCAATGCAAGCTCCGCCTCCCGGGTTCACGCCATTCTCCTGCCTCAGCCTCCCAAATAGCTGGGACTACAGGCGCCCACCACTACGCCCGGCTAATTTTTTTTGTATTTTTAGTAGAGACAGGGTTTCACCGTGTTAGCCAGGTTGGTCTCGATCTCCTGACCTCGTGATCCACCCGCCTCGGCCTCCCAAAGTGCTGGGATTACAGGCGTGAGCCACCACGCCTGGCCCCTTGTTTTTCAATCACAAGATATGAGTCATTGCAGGAAACAAATAAAATGGAATCAACACAGAGAAAGGTAGAGATGGAAGAGGTAAGACTCAATTCTAGAGATGCTGCTTATGCCCTAAGGTCTGTCCTTGGGCATTTTGCTACATGAGTTAAAGTAGGTTTGAGTTGTGTCTTTGTCATTTACATCCAACAGAGCCCTGGCTGTGTTCACTGAATGGATCCAGTCTCTGAAAATTCACGGACATTTTTGGCCGGGCGCTGTGGCTCACGCCTGTAATCCCAGCACTTTGGGAGGTTGAGGCGGGAAGATTATGAAGTCAAGAGATCAAGACTATCCTGGGCAACATGATGAAATCCCGTCTCTACTAAAAATACAAAAAATTAGCTGGGCATGGTGGTGCGAGCCTGTAATCCCAGCTACTCAGGAGGCTGAAGCAGGAGAATTGCTTGAACCCGGGAGGCGGAGGTTGCAGTGAGCCAAGATGGTGCCACTGCACTCCAGCCTGGCAACAGAGTGTGACTACGTCTCAAAAAAAGAAAAAAAAAAAGAAAGAAAGAAAAGAAAAAAAATTTCAGGGATATTTATGTAGTGACCTGTTATTTAATTTTTCAATAATATAAATCTCAGTTTCAAGAGAAAGAAATTTTCAACAAACTCTTATGATTTTCTTTCTCCTGAAAATTATTCCAGAACTTAAAGAAATGAAGAAACAGCACAGAGTAAGTACATTAGCTTTATAACTAGTCTATTCAACATACCATCTTGTCTAGTAGTAGTAAACTACTAAAAACAGTCTCCTGAGTGGAAAAAATATAGTTTTTTGTCTATTTAACAAGTAATAGCATCAGTGTTGTCCCGCATGTTCTCATTATTTTCTCCAAATAAATTGGCTCAATATGCTGCTAAGTATTACTATTTATGTTTATTTTGTAATTCTATATCTTGTCTTTCCTGTTTCATCTGTAAACAGGCAATTATTGCCTCAGTGTGTATTTTGATACATTTTCTTTCTAAATCCATTGTCCAACATCTTGCATATAAAATCTGGCTTTTCTCTCATATCCCAAAATCACAGGTCACATAGTCTCAGTGCTAAAAGAGTTATAAGAACAACTGCTTTATTTCACTCCCATCTCTGTGAACACAAAACTTCAATCTCTAAAGTATTTTGTATCTATTTATAACACTATGTTCCTGGCTTATTGTTATATTATTTCATTATTAGTTCTTAAAAACTTAACAAGGTGCTGAATAATTTTGTGAAATATTCCATGGAGAACCACCATTAAAATAGTGATTATTTTAATTATATTTCATCACCTCATTTCACAAGTCATTACAAAACTTCTTAATTGTTTAAAAATGAATGTACTTGGGCCGGGCACAGTGGCTCACACCTGTAGTCCCAGCACTTTGGGAGGCCGAGGAGGCCGGATCACCTGAGGTCAGAAGTTTGAGACCAGCCTGGTCAACATGGTGAAACCCCATCTCTACTCAAATTACAAAAATTAGCCAGGCATGGTGGCACAGGCCTGTAATCCCAGCTACTCGGGAGGCTGAGGCAGGAGAATTGCTTGAACCCAGGAGTTGGAGGTTGCAGTTAGCCGAGATCATGCCACTCCAGCCTGGCCGACAGAGCAAGACTCTGTCTCACAAACAAACAAAAAAAAAAGGAATGTACTTAGCAGTCCAAGGGAAATAACTATCAAATTAGTCACTGCCCAAGTATATGTCTTTTAGTGAACAGAAATTGAGAATTTAGCACTGAATCTCAAAAGATTTAGTTTTTATCTAGGTTTTGAAATTGCATTTTTTTGTTTCTTGGTTTTTTTTGTTTTGTTTTGAGACAGTGTCGCTCTGTCGCCCAGGCTGGAGTGCAGTGGCGAAATCTCGGCTCACTGCAGTTTCCGCCCCCCGGGTTCACGCCGTTCTCTCACCTCAGCCTCCCGAGTAGCTGGGACTACAGAGGCCCGGCTAATTTTTTGTATTTTTTGTAGAGACGGGGTTTCACCATGTTAGCCAGGATGGTCTCGATCTCCTGACCTCTTGATTCGCTTGCCTGGGCCTCCCAAAGTGCTGGGATTACAGGCGTGAGCCACTGCGCTCGGCCTGAAATTGTATTCTTAAGTTTCAGAAGACTGAAGCTTTCAAGACAGGAAGGAGACAGGGATTCCTGAGTTAAAAAGAACAGAGAGTGGACCGGGCGCGGTGGCCCACGCCTGTAATCCCAGCACTTTGGGAGGCCGAGGCAAGCGAATCAAGAGGTCAGGAGATCGAGACCATCCTGGCTAACATGGTGAAACCCCGTCTCTACTAAAAATACAAAAAATTAGCCGGGCGTGGTGGTGGGCACCTGTAGTCCCAGCTACTTGGGAGGCTGAGGCAGGAGAATGGCGTGAACCTGGGAGGCAGAGCTTGCAGTGAGCCGAGATCACGCCACTGCACTCCAGCCTGCGTGACAGAGCGAGACTCTGTCTCAAAAAAAAAAAAAGAAAGGAAGTGATAAAACTGTCTTTGTTCATATATGCCATGAGTGCCCATGTAGAAAATCTCAAAGAATAACAAAAAACTCCTAGAATGAATTCTATGTATATAATCTTTTATAAGTTATTATAGCAAGCATGCAGGATACAAAGTTAATTTACGAAAGTCATTTCTTTTCCTATATGCCATCAATGAACAGTTGAAATTTAAAATTAAAAACACAGTGCCATTTACATTAGCATCAAAAATGAAATACTTAGGTACAAGTCTTACAAAATATGTATAGTATCTATCTGAGGAAAACTATGAAAATCTGATGAATGAAACCAAAGAAGATCTAAAAAATTGACTTACTGCATGTTAATGAATAAGAAAATTCAATATTGTTAAGATATCCGTTCTTTCAACTTGATCTACAGATCAATATTGGGATCAATGCAGTCCTTATCAAAATCCAAGCAAGCTACTTTGTGGATATTGACTAACTGACTCAAAATCTATAGAAAGTCAAGAGACGCAGAAAAGCCAACATGATATTAAAGAAGAACAAAATTAGAGGACTAATGCTTACTGACTTCAAGACTTACCGTAAACTTATAGTAATCAAGAGAGTGTGGTATTGGTAAAGAATAGACAAATAGATCAATGGAATAGAACAGAGAGCGCAGATAGAGACCCTCACAAATATAGTCAATAGATCTTTGACAAATAAGCAAATGTAATTCAATGGGAAAAAGATATGCTTCTTAACAAATGGTGTTAAAACTACTGGACAACCATATGTAAAAAAATCAATCTAGATACTGACCTTACACTTCTCACAAAAGTTAACTCAAAATGGATCATAAAGTTAAATTTAAAGTGCAAAACTGTAAAACTTCTAAAAGATAGCAGGAGAAAATACAGGTGACCTTGGGTTTGACTATGAGTTTTTAAATACAACCCTATAGCATGACCTACAGAAGAAAAACTTGCTAAGTGGGACTTTATTATAATTTAAAAAATAAAAAAACTTCTGCTGCATGGGTGACACTGTTAAAAGAATTAGAAAAGTCACAGGGAGGGAGAACATATCTGATAAAGGGCTAGTATTCAAAATATACAGAGAATACTTGAAACTCTACAATAAGAAAACAAATAATCCAACTTAAAAGTGGGCAAAAGGCCTGGCATGGTGGCTCACACCTGTAATCCCAGCACTTTGGGAGGCAAAGGTGAGAGGATCACGAGGTCAGGAGTTCGAGACCAGCCTGACCAACATGGTGAAACCTCATCTCTACTGAAAATACAAAAATTAGCTGGGCCTGGTGGCGCATGCCTGTAATCCCAGCTACTGAGGAGGCTGAGGCAGGAGAATTGCTTGAACCTGGGAGGCGGAGGTTGCAGTGAGCCGAGATCACACCACTGCACTCCGGCCTGTGTGACAGAGCAAGACTGCATCTCAAAAAGAAAAAAAAAAAGTAGTTGGAATCATACAGTATGTATGTTGATATTATTTTTCCAGCTATATTATAATCTCCACATGGGCAACGTGTATTCCCTACCTTATATAATGTATAATATATACAATATGTACCTGGTATAATGTATAATATGTACGTATTTAATAAACATTCATTATTATAAATATTCACAAATAAATATACATAATAAATGTTCTCTAATCAACCACATAGAGTTTTTTTAACACCTTTGAATAATGCAATAGGAACAATCTATTAAAATAAAACAGAAAAATATTCAAATTTAAATGAAACAAAGCAACTGCCAAATTATTAAATCCAAGTTCCTTATTTTAGGGGTCAAATGCAAATATTCTTATAGCTTTTATTGCACATACCTGTTGGCGGTCATGGTAAAAGAAGATACAACTCTCAACTTCAATAAAATGTATTTCAATATTCAATAAAATTTCCATATTATAAGAAAACCAAAATGTTGTGTTAGTACCAGGACAGTTGCGTGTGTACGTACTTGTGATTTCTTTTTCTTTCTTTTTTTTTTTTTTTTTTTCCTGAGACGGAGTCTTGCCTTGTCGCCCAGGCTGGAGTGCAGTGGCGCCATCTCAGCTCACTGCAAGCTCCGCCTCCCGGGTTCACGCCATTCTCCTGCCTCAGTCTCCCGAGTAGCTGGGACTACAGGCGCTGCCACCACGCCCGGCTAATTTTTTGTATTTTTTTTTTTAGTAGAGACGGGGTTTCACCGTGTTAGCCAAGATGGTCTTGATCAACTGACCCCCTGATCCACCCGCCTCCCAAAGTGCTGGGATTACAGGCGTGAGCCACTGCTCCCGGCCCATACTTGTGATTTCATGTGCACAGTGAGAGTTTGACTCTTTCATCCTCGCCCAAATACTTTTTCATCCCATGACTGTTGGGCTTTTTTTTTCCTTTCTTTCTTTCTTTTTTTAAGATTGTAACTCTATCAGTACTGGGATGTCTATTCAAGCTAGCTAAGTATGTTAATTAACTTCTCCACTCCCAGCACTTCCTAGAATCCCACTGCAATAACAACAAATAAGAACAAAGGGGCCGGACGCGGTGGCTCAAGCCTGTAATCCCAGCACTTTGGGAGGCCGAGGCGAGTGGATCGCTTGAGGCCAGGAGTTCAAGACCAGCCTGGCCAACACGGCAAAACCCCGTCTCTACTGAAAATATAAAAATTAGCCAGGCGTGTTGGTGCACGCCTGTAATCCCAGCTACTCAGGAAGCTGAGGCAGAAGAAGCGCTTGTACCTGGGAGGCAGAGGTTGCAGTGAGCCGAGATATCACCAGTGCACTCCAATCTGGGCTGCAGAGTGAGACTCTGTCTCAAAAAAATTAAAAAGAACAAAATGAACCCATTTATACAAAGACTACAAGGGTGGAGAGACTTGGATAGCATACAGGATATTCACAAGCAATTTTGGAAGAAAAATGGCAGATGAGTGCATTCTGTTTTTAAAATCACAGCTCAGAGTCCTCCCAGGAAATGGCTGTGGTGTCTAGGGAGCTGTCTTTCACAGTGATTAAAAGAACTCTAGGTTCAGAGTGGGCAGATATCTGGAAGAACATTTTTTCCCCAGTATCCCTTTATTTATTGATACATCGATGAGAATAGTACCACAGCCCAATGACATTTATCATTTCAGTTGGCAGCGTATCTGAGAGCAAGCTGCAAGATTTCCAAGCCTTCACTGAGTCTTCTACTGACATTTAGCTTAATCTTGACAAGTATATCTGACTACTGCATTGTGTTAATGATCCAGGAGTATGTCAAATTATGACATGTCTACTGCAGGAAATTATGGGGTAATACAGACAGTGTGCACTGGATCAACCATTATCTATGCCTGGTATTATGACAAAAAGTGATTAATTTTGGCATCAGAATTAAAGTGTTCATCTGGCTCAACTTGTTCTTTGTACGCCGTCCTTCATTATGACAAGCACATATAGCAAAGATACTGTCTTCAATATGAACTGATGATTATTGATTAAACAGATCACATTTGGATGGGCTGCAGTTTCTGCGTGTCTAACGGATGGGATCCTTCTGAGAATGCTAGAATAGGGAATCATGACACCGAGCCACTTCAGTCATAAACCTTATTCTTGCACTTTTTTTTCTTGCTGGTAATTTTACATAGCAGGTTGAGAAAGCTACTCTATGCTAGTATAGACTATACACCAATAATTTTGATAATGAGTTCTAGGATGTATTTTTCTTCTTATATATTTTCCTTCCTACCATGATACTAGTAATTTATAAGGGTTCTGTGTAGTTTGAATGTATTTGAATAACTTTAGCTGTACTGTTTGATTTGACCCAAATAAGCGAAGAGGACATAAATATTCCCATTTAGAAGCCCAAAGTCAGTGAGATGAAACCCAGCATCAAGAAATTGAAGCAAAGTTACTTGTGGATAAAGAAAGCATTAGGTAAGTTGTCTAGAGCATAATTAGATTTTCTGGCTTTCAAAAATTTGGATTGCAATAAGAGGAAACTTTATGCTATTTTTACAATTTTCAGTACAAGGGTGTATATCTAGAAACAACAAAGTTGACATATTTGAGTACCTTTTCAAAAAAAGTTAACCATAACCTTTTTTTTTTTTTTTTAAATTAAAAAGACCAGGTGCTAAACCTTGGAAGAATATTAAGGCAAGAGTATTAAGACATTTTAATTTAGCTTAAGTATCATGTTAAGTGATGAAATTCAGACGTAATAGAATGCATGAAAGTGTTATTCACCAGTGCTTAAGATGGCCCACAGAGGCTGTTCTATCAGGCATATAGAAATCTTTCTCACTATGCCTGTTTGTGAGCAGGATCAGTGGTTTTGCACTGCAAGCACATATTTCATTTTGTCAAATATTTTTGCAACCTCCCCTCTACTTAATAGTTTAATCACTACATCTATACAAATTACTTGGTCAATGAGGGCCCATTTTACTTGTGTCTTCCAGAAATATTTTGCATTACCCCAAATGACATCTTCCAGCAGATCTTCCTCAGATGTAAAGTTTCCAAAAAACTGGCAAATAAAATTACTACCTTCAGAACTTTTCTGTATTTAAAAATAACAATAAAAAGCTGTGAATTTACATAAAATTCAAACCATTGTGTTTATAGCCACAGTCCTCCACACAATTTTCATGAGACTATTGGTAAAATCATGTATAAGCAACATTCCTTTATTCCTAGAAAGTGTTTATATTTCAAAAGCACTTTATTTTTCCTCAGATATTCCCCTGAAGAAATTTGGAAAGAAACTGAAATTGCCTGTGGTTGTAGCCAATTCACCTGTAAAGAATATAAAATTCTCCCCATGAACTGGTCATCCCAGTGTCACACTTACAAGTCTGAGAAAAGTGCAAGAGGTTAATAGGAAGTATTCCTTCCTTTTTCAATTTCCTCTTTAATTAGAATAATTGGTAAGAACTCGCAGAATTGGTATCATGTTTTTCTTAAACGTTTGGTAGAATTCTTCACTGAAGCCATTTAGACCTAGCATTGGAGTCTTTGTGGAAAGGTTTTAAATTACAGCTTCAATTTCTTTAATAGATACCAGGCTACTCTGGCTGTTTCTTTTTGAGTAAGACTAGCTAATTGTGTCTTTGGAGAAATTTGTCCACTTCATCTAAGTTGTCAAATCTGTTGGCACAATGTTATTCCTAATTACCATTTTTATCTGTTTCGCATCTGTTGAATCTGTTGTTATGTTACTTCTCTTATTCCTGATAGGTTGTTTCTGTGTTCTCTCTTTTTTTTCCTGATAAGCCTGAATAGAAAGAAGTTTATCAATATTATGGACCTTCTCAAAGACACAGAGTTTGGTTTCATTTATTTCCTGTAAATGATTTTTCCTGTTTTCTATTGCATTGATTTCTACACTGATGCTTTTTACTTCCTTTCTTCTGCTTACTGTTGGTTTTATTTTCTTTTCTAGTTTCGTTTTTTTTTTCTTTTTTTTGAGATGAAGTTTTGCTCTTGTAGCCCAGGCTGGAGTGCAATGGCAGGATCTCAGCTCACCGCAACCTCCACCTCCTGGGTTCAAGCAATTTTCCTGCCTCAGCCTCCCGAGTAGCTGGGATTACAGGCATGTGTCACCACGCCCGGCTAATTTTGTATTTTTAGTAGAGACGAGGTCTCTCCATGTTGGTCAGGCTGGTCTCGAATTTCTGACCTGAGGTGATCTGCCCGCCTCAGCCTCCCAAAGTGTTGGGATTACAGGCATGAGCCACCACGCCCAGCCTCATACCTCATTTTATTGTGCTTTGCTTTACTGCACTTCTCAGATACTGCATTTTTTATAAATTGAAGGTATGTGGCAACCCTGCATTGAGCAAGTCTATCAGCACCATTTTTTCTAAGAGCATGTGCTCACTTTGTGTCACTGTATCACATCTGGTAACTCTTGCAATATTTTAAATTTGTATTATTATGTCTGTTATGTGATCTGTGATCAGTAATCTTTGATGTTACTATTGTAATTGTTTTGGGGTGCCATGACTGTGCCAATATAAGAAGACAAGCTTGCCGGTAAATGTGTGTATTCTGACTGCTCCACCGACCATCCCCCATCTCTTTTTTCCTCTCTTCAGGCCTCTGTATTCCCTGAGACACAACAGTATTGAAATTAGGCCAATTAATAATCCTACAATCGCCTCTAAGTGTTCAAATGAAAGGACGAATCACATATTTCTCACTTTAAGTCAAAAGCTAGAAATGATTGAGCTGAGTGAGGAAGGCATCCTGGAAACCAAGACAGATGGGAAGCCAGGCCTCTTTCACCAAACAGTTGGCCAAGCAGTGCATGCAAAGAGAAAGTTCCTGGAGGAAATTAAAAGTGCTACTCCAGTAAACACACAAGTGATGAGAAAGTGAAACAGCCTTATTGCTGATATGGAGAAAGTTTGAGTTCTCTGGACAGAAAATCAAACCAGCCACAACATTCCCTTAAACCAAAGCCTAATCCAGAGGAAGGCCCTAACTCTCTTCAGTTCTATGAAGGCTGAGAGAGGTGAGGAAGCTGAAGAAGAAAAGTTGGAAGCTAGCAGAGGTTGGTTTGTGAGGTTTAAGGAAAGAAGCCATCTCCGTAAATTAGCTTTTAAATCTTTTTTAGGCAGGCAATCTCAGACTTTGCTTCAGTACCATTTCCTTCTCCTGCTCTTTGTCATTTTCCCCTTGCTCATGCTTGTACCTCCTCATCTCTCTCTAGTACTAAAGTTTGGATAAATATTTGATCTTTGAATAATATTTTATATTGTTATATGCCTCTCATTTTATCCTCTGGACAAACTTGAGAGACAGTGCAAAAATTTCTTTATATCTTTATAATATAAAGAATTATGGCAAATTTTAAAAGAAGTACCAGCTTTATTGAGGTATAATTTATGTATAATAAACTGCACCCTCTCCACCCCCTCCCCTCACTGTCTACCAAAAAATGTCTGATGATATCCCGTCAATCTGATCCTGCCTGGAAAACACCACAGAGAATGACAGCAATGTGCTTCCTCACTCTGGAGTTCTATTGGATTTTAATGGCCATAGATGTAGTGTGAGCCACACAAACCACTACTAAAATAGAGAATTTTTTTCCAGAAAAGGTGTGCTAAAAAAGCATGTAAATGAAAGCTTTTATTTGTTTTATTTTCAGCAACCAAGATATAAAATTATTAGGTATGCCATGATACACAAACACTAACCACTGTACCATCCTTTGATGTTCATTGCAATGGATTCAATGTTTGTGCCCCCCACACAAATTCATATGTTGAAATCCTAGCCCCCAAAGTGATGAGATTAGAAGGGAGGATTGCTGAGAAGTGATTCAGTCACGACGGGCCCTCGGAAATGGGATTAGTGCTCTTATCAAAGAGACTAGGAGCGCTGGCTTGCCCCTGTCACCACATGAGGACACAGCAAGAAGGCACCCATCTATGAACCAGAAAGCAGGCCTTCACCAGACACTGAATCTGCCAGTGCCCTGATCTTGGACTTCCCAGCCTCCAGAACGATAAGAAACACATTTCTGTGGTTGATAAGTCACCCGGTCTATGGTATTTTGTTGTAGCATCGCAAATGGACGAAGACATAGTTCACTGTCAGTTCAATTGACCATGAAGGATTATGGGGCCTGCATGTCCCTGGCACTGTGATAGGAACTGGGGAGAACACAGAGGGAAATTAATAATACTTCAGCCTATATTTTAATAACTTAGAGTTTAGTAGAAATAAACTGAAAGGCATAGCAGGGTGAAAAAAAAGTGTAAGTAATGTACTAATATTTGTTGAGCCCCACCCACCATATGCTAGACTCTATTGTCTTACTTATACGTCTCAGCAAACCTATAAGTTAGGTCCTATTAGCTGATTTATAGATGGCAAAATAGGCTCAGTGAGGTCAAGTAACTTGCCCAAGGTTACAGAGTTATCAGTGGGAAGGCTGAAAGTGGTAAAGGGCTATTTATAGTCAGGAGAAATTAAGCGAGTTTAGAGTCATTCCTTTTCTGCAGCATTACATTAGTCCTGAAATAAAGCAAAATGTATCTAATTTATATACCGTATATAAATATATATTTTATTTTATTATTATTATTTTAGGACAGAGTTTCAATCTTGTTGCCCAGGCTGGAGTGCAATGGTATGATCTTGGCTCACTGCAACCTCCGCCTCCCAGGTTCAAGTGATTCTCCTGCCTCAGCTTCCCAAGTAGCTGGGATTATAGGCATGGACCAACACACCAGGCTCATTTTGTATTTTTAGTAGAGATGGGGTTTCACCATGTTGGTCAGGCTGGTCTCGAACTCCTGACCTCAGATGAACCACCTGCCTCGGCCTCCCAAAGTACTGGGATTACAGGCGTGAGCCACTGCGCCTGGTCCTATATTTTAGATAAGAAAGATGCTTTATCTCTCTCCCATTGGAATACCCTTTTGTTGTTCATTTTTTTAACTTAATTAAACTTGAAAGCCAAGTTTTGTCAAAAGAGAAGAAAATAAAGCAATTTTTTAAAAAATCCAGTATTTAAAATAATTGTCGTTTATAATAATATGCATAAACAGAAAAGAAGAAAATAATTCTGCATTTTAAAAGCTTAGCTTCTACATGGCAAGTGTGGTACTCGACCATTAACTGGATGTATTCTAGATTTTCACATTTAATGATAATGGATGTGTGCATCTCATGGTCAAACTAAAATGATTTATTTTTTACAAATTATCTTTATCATTAGCAAACAAGTCTTACTTTTATTATTCAATTATAAGTCCACAGAGATATAGGAGCTCAATTTGTTACAGGGAACTTGAGGATTCCATGGATTATCTGAGCTGAATTTGAAGAATATACTGTGGAAATCTTCTATGTGACATATATAAAGGACGTAGTCAACTACTGGTTATTATTTAGAAAATACTTTTGGAAAAAAATTATCTTCTGGGGCCAATAATTGAGTTCTATTAAACTATAGAGGTAGATAGTTTTGAAATGAGAAATCAAAATATATTTTGATTTTATATTACTCATATTTTCATTTTATTCATGAAGTCTTTTGGAAAAAGACAACAGAAATTTTACTTTGTTGAGAAGACTCCTAGGGCCAAATAGTCACACACTCAGAACACATAGAGACAAGCAAGGATGGTTCCAGCAAGCTCCAAGGACACAGACTTGTGAAAGAGGTGCTGAAGACACACGAGGACTGATGCATGGTAGATGTCATCCTGATATGGCTGGGCTTCTGGACTCACTGCCTCCTCTTTCCAGAACCCAGCACCTCCAAGGCTGGGAGAAGAGAAGTTTGGGGTCTATGGGAAATGACCTCTGGAAGTGGCTGTGACTGTTTCCAAAGACAAATACAATCTAGATTCTCAAAACAATGCAAATGAACAAAAAATGTGAGTTTAGAAGTTAGTGAAACATTAAGATACAGGAGTAAACACATTTTTTTCCATAAAAGTAGTGGATGTTAAATAATGAAATACAGTGGTAAAACAATTACATCCTGGAGGCTTTAAGATGTAAATCAAAAATAGAGACCAGTGGTGTTAATATCATATGAGAGGATTAAATATGAGATGCTGGTCCAACTGTGTTCTGCAGGAATTCAGGCAGATGATGAGAGACAGGCTATGAGTACAGCATTACCACAGCTGGTGGTGCGGTGTATGGAAGCTCATCCTAGCTAGCACTTGGAGAAGAACTCACACATTGCAAACATATCCGGTTAAAAACTGGCATCTGCTGCAACTAAAAAAGTTAAGTGATGGCCTAGGTGAACTGCCTTTTCTTTCTCTCCTTCCAAAGGACAAAATTAAATTTTTTTTTTTTTTGAGACAGAGTCTTGCTCTGTCACCCAGACTGGAGTGCAGTGGTGTGATCTTGGCTCACTGCAAGCTCTGCCTCCTAGGTTCACACCGTTCTCCTGCCTCAGCCTCCCGAGTAGCTGGGACTACAGGTGCCCACCACCACGCCCAGCTAATTTTTTGTATTTTTTAGTAGAGACGGGGTTTCACCATGTTAGCCAGGATGATCTCAATCTCCTGACTTCGTGATGTGCCCGCCTTGGCCTCCCAAAGTGCTGGGATTACAGGTGTGAGCCACTGCACCCGGCCCCACAAAATTAAATTCGTAATTAAGGAAACTGTTTCTTTTACATCTATTTTTTCATCCCAAACTCAAATGCCAAATATTTAGCTATCATACATGTTTTCATTTTCTTAGGATACACTCTATCCAGCTTGACATTTCTTTTAAATTTTCCCATTACATAATTAGATTCCTGATCCTCATTTATGTGATGTTTCCGTCATTTGCTGGGTTTTATGCTCCAAATACATGTCTTTTCATACTTTAATGGACACAAATGTGCTTTATAAATATTTTAAAATCCATTTTAAGGTAATTTATTGAGTGAAAATTCTGTGCTCGGTATTTTATTGGGGTCGGTGATGGGGTAGGAGAAGGAAACGACATGGCTTTTGCCCTCCAAGAAAGTTGCAGGGAAACCATCTCTGATTTCATTATCAAAGCGAGGCCCCTTTCTATTTCTCCATTTCAATACCTTTTCTACTGACTTCAGATCTATCAGATGTTATAATTATTTCCCACTTGTGTTTGTGTAACTGTGTTGTGACTGTCCACACATTAGGTGTGGGCTCTGTGAAAGCAGGTACCATATTGATCCTGTTAAATGTCATACCATATCCCTAGCATAGAACTAGTAGAGGCATAACAAAGATCTGTGAAAAAGTAAATGCATGCATAACTCAGTTGATCAATTAATGTACATCACTTGGCAGAAGAATAAAAGGATCGCGAGAGCAGATGAAAGAAGACTTTATATTTTGCAGGAGAAAATCTTCTGTGTCTTCAAATGATCACAAATCTAAACAATAATGTTGATGAGGCTTTCTTCAAAATGGTGCTTGTAGAAAAAGTGAGAGAAAGGAAAAACAAGAGAAATAATATGGATATTTAGCATTCTGGATGTTTGCTAAGTGACAATTTAACCCCAAGAATACACTTCACAGGCTGAGAGAGGTGGTTCACACCTGTAATCCCAGCACTTTGGGAAGCTGAGGCAAGCGGATCACGAGGTCAGGAGATCAAGACCATCCTGGCTAACACAGTGAAACCCCATCTCTACTAAAAATACAAAAACAAAATTAGCCGGGCGTGATGGTGGGCGCCTGTAGGCCCAGCTACTCAGGAGGCTGAGGCAGGAGAATGGCGTGAACCTGGGAGCTTGCAGTGAGCTGAGATCGCGCCACTGCACTTCAGCCTGGGCGACAGAGCGAGACTCCGTCTCAAAAAAAAAAAAAGAATATATTTCACTCCATTGTCGAGAGAGAGAGAGAGATAAAATACATATTAAATTATATGTGTATATATATATATATCTTTTAAGATCAATTTTATTGAGATATAATTTATAGACAGTTAAAGGCACTCATGTTGTGTATAATATAATTAGAATTTGGACAAATGTGTACATACAGTTGTATAATTGGTACCACAATCAAGATATAAAATATTTCCATTACCCATAAAAAGTTTCCTCAGCCCCTTTTGTGGCCAATCAATCCCCACATTCCTGCAACCAATGGTTTTCTTTCAGAGACTGTAGTTTTTTGTTTTCAAACTTTCTGTGAATAGAATATTACAGTGTGTATTTGATACTTGTTTTCTTTCAATCAGCATGGTGTTTTTAAATTCATCTATGTTGTGTATATTACTACTTCATCCTCTATTTTTGCTTAGTAGTATTCCTTTTATAGCTAGAAAGTAGTATCAATATACGAAAATATATTTGTTCATCACTTGTTGGTAGGCAACTATAAATAAATTTATTGCCATAAGCATGTGTATACAAGTTTTTTGTGAGCGTATGTTTTCATTTTTCCTGTGTAAATTTCTACAAGTGAGATTTTGGGGTCATATGGTAAATCAGTACCAAAGTATTTTCCAAAGTAATGAATTATTCTACATTTTCATCAGCAATATGTGGGAGTTCTAGTTGTTCTACATCTTTACCAATATTTGGAATAATCAATCTTCTTAATTTTAGTCATTCTTTTCTTTTCTTTTCTTTTTTTGAGATGGAGTCTCGCTCTGTCTCCCAGGCTGGAGTGCAATGGCACAATCTTGGCTCACTGCAACCTCTGCCTCTCAGGTTCAAGCGATTCTTCTGCCTCAGCCTCCCAAGTAGCTGGGATTACAGGCGCCCACCACCACGCCTGGCTAATTTTTGTATTTTTAGTAGAGACAGGGTTTCACCATATTGGCCAGGCTGGTCTTGAACTCCTGACCTCATGATCCACCCTCCTTGGCCTCCTTGGCCCTCCGGTAGCTCCCGCGTGAGCCACTGCGCCTGGCCTTGATGACGTCTCTCTTTCACTTTTGTTCCTGACATTCCAGACTGCACAATTTCAGATGTGGGAGACTGGGTGATTTCTTTGATCTTCCCAACCAAATATGACTTACTTAAGGATTTTACCTGTAAAATACATTATTAAAGGTTAGGAGAAGGGTGACAATGGTGGCCTCCTTAGCTTAACTGAATGGTTATGGTTTTTAGTTGTGGTTGCAATCTTATGCTTGTGTGGTTCTTTGATTAGCATTTGCTTTCTCTATCCTACACTATTAGCTTCATGAGAATAGGAAAATTATTCCTCTTTGAACTCACCATTGTATTCCCAATTCTAGCACAGTGCCTGGGTTTTCCTCTGTATGTGTTTTTGAAATGCACCAAATAGATCCATAGACAGATTTTAAAAATATAAACATAGAAACAAATCCTTCTAGTCTTAAAGCTTGAAACTTACATTTGTTTTATCTGAGTTTCTTCCTCAGGAAATGGACTCTCAGCTCTCTCAAAAAGTATCAAAGAAATGAAATTCATCAGACCACTGTATCGAGACAATGAGATGCCAGATTCCTTATTTGTCATGATTGCTTCCTTAGCCCTCCCTAGTTCCTGTTTTCCTGCTCATAGTTACATTTCTTCCTTGCTATATAAGCCCCTAATTTTGGCTGGTTGAGGAGATGGATTTGAGACTGATATCCCATATCCTTAGCTGCAGCATGCAATTAAAGCCTTCTTCCTTGGCAATATTCATTGTCTCAGTGATTGGCTTTCTGTGTGCAAGTAACAGAACCTAAATTGAACTCCTGGTATTTCAGTAACATTTTGTGTGTAAGAAAGAGGGTGGAGGAAGGAGAGTAGGGGAAATAGGAAGAGTGTCTTAATATTTTTGTTGCTATAACGGAATACCACAGACTGAGTGATTTATAAAGAAAATAAATGTATTTAGCTCTGAGGCCTAGGAATGCCGAGAGCATGATGCTGGCCTCTGGAGGAGACCTTCTTGCTGCCTAACAACATGGCGGGGGCATCACATAGTGAGAGAGCAAGAGCAAAAGGGCTTATGATAAGGAACCCACTGCTATGCTAGTGACATGAATCCATTCATGAGGGCAGAACTGACATAAATCTATTCATGAGAGAAGCGGGATTAAGTTTCCAATCTACGAACTTTTGGAGGATACATTCAAACCATAGCAGAAAGACAGACAGAGATAGTTATGGAAAGAGGGAACAAGCACACATCACACATACAGAAACTGGACAATATTTTTGTAAATGAAATGCCTAGAGCCTTTCTCGTATATTGTATTTGTTATTTTCTCAATTTAAACTTATCACTCCATAATTTCTCTTTTTCTTCCCCAAAATGATGTACATGTTTCTTCCTTATAACCATAAAACACAATAATTGTTTCCTGGAAAATTTTAAATGTCTCACTACAATTCAAGTATCATACTTACTACATGTTTCTTTTTTATCTTCTGTATATTTTGAAAATGTAAGAGCATTATTGTCTTATACAAAATACGTGCTAGCAGAGTGAAGAGACAACCAAAAATAACTCAATAAGAAATGGACAAATGATCCAAATAGACATTTTTCAAAGGAAGACATACAGGCCAACAGGCATATAAAAGAATGCTCAGTATTACTAATCATTAGAGAAAGGCAAATTAAAAACACATTGAGACATCACCCCATACGTGTTAGGATGGTTATTATAAAAAGACAAAATATAACCAGTGTTGGAGAAGATTTGAAGGAAAGGCATCTTGGGAAACAGCATGGAGTTTCCTTCAAAAATTAAAAATGAACTACCATATGAACCAGCAATCCCTCTACTGGGTATATATCCAAAGGAAATGAGATCCGTATGTCGAAGAGATATCTGCAACACCATACACATTAAATCTTATTTATATATTAGCCCAAGATGTGGAAACAATGTAAGTGTCCATCAATGGATGAATGGATAAAAAAAAGTAGTATATATACACAATGAAATACTATTCAGCCATAAAAAATAATGAAATCTTGTTATTTGTGACAACATGGATGAACCTGGAGGACATTATGTTAAATGAAACAAGCCAGCACAGAAAGACCATATGATTTCACTTTTATGTCGAATCTGAAAAAGCTAAACAAATAGAAGTAGAGAGTAGACTGGTGGTTACCAGGGGCTGGACTTGGGGTGGGGAGTGGGGATGTTTATCAAAGGATTCAAAATTTCATTTAGAAGAGGGGAAATATTCAAGAAGAGATCTACCGCACAACATGGTCACTATAGTTAATAACAACATATTGTATTTTTGAAAAAAATGCAAAGAAAGTAAGTATTAAATAAAAACTGGTTCTTTGAAGCTTTGGCACTATAATATATGAAGGCCAGAAGCCACATTTATACAGTTCCGTTTCTTGAGCATCCAAGCCAATGGATGAGATGACAGTGTTGAGGAGGACAGGTCACTCACTGCGAACACTAGATTCAGCTTCTCCCCCTGCTGTTTGACTAATTCTGCAGAAGGTGAGAATTTATCTGAAGGAGTTTACATATTTTTATGTGACAATGTATTCCTGAGAAGATACCAAATTCTTTCTTCTACATCAAAAATACAGCATGAAACTGATATGAGAGCAAATAAATGATGATTTTTTTTTAAGTTTCCAGGAACATCACATGTAACATATTACTGAAAAGAAAAAGAGCATTTTATGCCATGAAAAACTTTGGATATCCTTGAATAATGTTGACTAAAAACAGTGAGTTTATTTAGTATTCATTGTGTCTATATTTGGAGTGTATATTTTTAGTGTTTGTTATCTTGCTTATCAAACTTCTGAATCCCACTTAAAAAGTATTTTCCAAAGTTTTTGAAATTTCTCCACAAAAGAAGAAAAAAAATAAAAAAGCAAGTATTGGAAGTCAAATAGGTTTGAGAAATATTATGACACACGTCCTTCTTGCACATCGTAAAGCCTCTAACACTTTTCATAGTAAACAATAAATGAAACTCAGACTTCTTGCTTTGCTTAATCAAAAAATTAAAGTTTTCCAAACTTCTTTGACTACAGAATCTTTTGACAACACAATATTGGTCATTGCACACTTTGAGAGATATTGCTCTACAAAAGTCACTGCACAGCACCACTAAAATATGGTGACCGATAAAACAGACAAAGGTCATACAGTGAAAGGTTCAAAGCAAAGAGAATGAATATATATATATATATATATATATATATATATATACACACACATATACATATACATATACATGAGGATGTTTACTTTTTGGATTACAGTTTTCAGATTATGTTTGTTTTAAATAAGCCAGTCTGCTTTGATAATAATTATACTTTTAAGCCATTTTCTGATGAGACATTTGTCATCATGAGAACAATGTAGTAAAAGTTTGTTACGCTGGGGATTAAGATATTAGAGTTTCCATTCAAGATTCCCTAATATTGGAAGAGGTTCACTTAAATTCCATGATTCTATGAGAGGAGTCAAATCTGAGGTGCAGGCTCTGCACCTTCCCAGGCCTGCAGGGGCTTTGCACCTTCTTGTGGAAGAGTTGCCAGCTGTTATCGCTTCATTCTTAGGTCATTGCCTTCAGTCAAGTCTTTTTTTTTTTTTTTAGACAGAGTTTCGCTCTTGTTGTCCAGGCTTGAGTGCAGTGGCGCAGTCTCGGCTCACTGCAACCTTCACCTCCCAGGTTCAAGCAATTCTCCCGTCTCAGCCACCTGAGTAGCTGGGATTACAGGCTCCTGCCACCAAGCCCAGCTCATTCTTTTTGTATTTTTAGTAGAGACGGGGTTTCATCATGTTGGCCAGGCTGGTCTTGAACTCCTGACCTTGGGTTATGCACCCACCTTGGCCTCCTAAAGTGTAGGGATTACAGGCGTGAGCCACCGTGCCCGGCCCCAAGTCAAGTCTTTTTCACAGCCTTGGTTCACCATAAAACTAAGGTGGACAATTGTCATGGACAGAACTGTGTTGCCTCAAATTCATGTTGAAGTCCTCACCTCTAGTACCTTAGAATGGGGCTGTATTTGGAAAGAGGACCTATAAAGAGGTGATTGAGGTAAAATTAGGTTGTATGGGTGGGCCCTAATCAGTAAGACTGATTTCCTTGTAAGACAAGGCGAGGTGGACAGACACCACACACAGACCACGCGACAATCACGTGAGGACACAGTAAGAAGGTGGCCATTGGCAAGGGAAGGAAAGAGGCCTCAGAAGAGACCAAATGTGCTGATTTCTTGATCTTGGACTTCCAGCCTCCAAAACTGTGAGAAAATAAATTTATGTTACTTAAGCCACTCAGTCTGTGGTATTTTGTTATGGCAGCCCTAGTAAACAAATACAAATGTTTTAGGGACAGCAAACCATGGAGTTTGTTATTCTAGTAAGATGACTTTAGCACTATTACCTACTTCTATCTTGAAGTGGTAAAAAAAGGCAGTGAGAAGCATTTCCATGGAGTGTATAAATTGTGTCCTGTGAAACAGGGTTAGCTAATGAGGTTAACACCTGTCAGCTGTATGTGATGCTGCGTCTCCAATCTCCATCTGGACAGCAAAAGGGAAGGCATGGACAGGAGACCTGCCTTCAGAAGAGCAGCTGACAAAGGGGCCCACAGCCTGGGGACTGTGACGGCAGTAGCCCCCGAGGCCTGGGATCCCACAGCACAATTGTGAAGGGAAAGTCTTACTTGCTGGGCCCAGATGTGTAATTTTCTCCCATCACTGTTTTTTTGTGAAAAATTCTTCTGAATACATAATTTTGCCCCTAAATAAATGTGGTGTTGGACATTTTTCTGACTAGGAAGTTAGTAGGATATTTGCTTCTCTAGCATCTTTATTAGATGACTTTTAATGGTTGCAAAGTCACTCAGAAAAAGCTTCATCCTCCCAACACCTCCCTGGACCACTGTCCCCACAAATGACATTGAACTCACAACATAAAGGAACTCACCATTAGGTAAATAGGTGCTTGACTGTGATTTAACACCTCAATCACTAAAATTGATTGCAACAATTATCCAAAGAAAAACAGCCAAGTGCAGCAGTAACGACAGCCTCTGAACTCTCTCCACATCTTCTCTGGGACAGCCTCTGAGCTCTCTCTTGTTTGGGACATCCTCTGAGCTTTCCATGACTTCTCCGGAACAGCCTCTGAGCTCTCTCCACGTCTTCTCTGGGATAGCCTCTGAACTCTCTGCACGTCTTCTTGTAGACAGCCTCTGAGCTGTTTCCATGTCTTCTCCGAGACAGTCTCTGAGCTCTTTCCACGTCTTCTCCGGGACAGCCTCTGAACTCTCTCCACGTCTTCTTGCGGACAGCCTCTGAGCTCTCTCTTGTTTGGGACATCCTCTGAGCTCTCCACGTCTTCTCCGGGACAACCTCTGAGCTCTTTCCACGTCTTCTCTGGGACAGCCTCTGAGCTCTCTCCACATCTTCTCTGGGTCTCCCGTGGAGTCTGATCACCTTTGAGTTAAGGCATCTCCTGTGAGCAGCCCAGTTGGCTACTGGGAGTTCTGGGGGTAGCTGTCCTTGGTTTCTCTGAAGTGCCCGGAAACCAACCTTTCTGTTGCCCATGGTAGTGCCTACGTGGCTTAGCTGGAGCCCTACCCTGCTTTTGTTGCCCAACCGATGCCTATGTGACAGAGCCAAATTCCCATTCAGCTTTAACTCTGCTTAGTTTTAGAAAGCAGGATGTCTGGGGTCAGAAGTTCCTTCTTAGGACTAAACTGGCTGAAGCTGGCAAAATCCGCAATGGCAGCTTGACCTCTGAAAAACCTCTAGCTTCATTATAATTCAATTTCCATGCTAAACAACACTCCCACTGGCACCTTGACAGTTGACAATCACCATGACAATGGCCAGAAGAGACCAAAAACAGGCAGAAAAGAGGTGGCTCTTTGATTCCAAAAAAACCTACCTCCCTTCCCAAGAAAAGCTATGAATATTCCTCCCTTTCCTCGAATACCCAGCCCCTTCATTAAGAATCCTCAGTTCTCAGGCTCTGAGAAGTTGATTTGCAGGCTATGCCCCCACTTCTGCAATTCCATGGCTATTGAAAAAAGCCTGCACTGTTTGATACTCACTCTCGGTTTCGTGTATTGGCTTCACACCAAACAAGAAAGAGCCCCTTTTGGGGTAATCAGGACCCTGATTATATTCCCACATAGAAACTATTCCCACTCACTACTGGCATAGCAGAACACGTAAACTGTCAGATGGCTCCATTTCAGTGATTTGACTTGTAATTCTCAATTGTTTCTGTTCCTAAGATTTTAGGACTTTCTACCAACTCATAAAAAAAATCTTTAAAAAGGTAAGGCAACCTTCAAATCTAAGATGCTCAGCTTTAAACTAGTAAGTTCTTAAGGATGTTTTTTTTCCTTCAAGGAAACAATTCTCCTCTTTGCTGAGCAATAATAGAAGTTTTAATATTAAATAAGTACACAAAGTAAAAGAAACAGACAAAAATGTCTTCATAGCAAGGCTGTTAACAGATTTCTTTCTTTCTTTTTTTTTTTTTTTTTGAGATGGGGTCTCACTCTGTTGCCCAGGCGGGAGTGCAGTGGCACAATCTCAGCTCACTGCAACCTCTGCCTCCTGAGTTCAAGTGATTCTCCTGCCTCAGCCTCCCAAGTTGCTGGGATCACAGGTGCCTGCCATCATGCCCGGCTAATTTTTTTGTATTTTTAGTAGAGACGGGGTTTTGCCATGTTGGCCAGGCTGGTCTCAAACTCCTGACCTCAGGTGATCCGCCCACCTTGGCCTCCCAAAGTGCTGGGATTACAGGCGTGAGCCACTGTGCCCGGCCAGATTTCTAATATACGTAAAGAAAAAAGAAAAATTTTCAAATACTTGTTTAGATAAGTACTGATATTTAAAAAGACAACCAAGCCTAGATCCCTAGATTTACAATCTTTAAAAAATAGGAAAAACTATGTAATTCACAGAATAAAATCTTTTGGAGTAAAGTAATATAACTCTAACAAATTGGTAAATCTAGGCAAGAAATGACTTGCCCAAGTAACAGACCTAGTAGGTGGAGAGTTTTTCTGACTCCAGAAACCACACTCTACAAAATAAACTTATTGACGTGAAGTATGTATATAATCTGTAACTGGTGTGAAACTGTGGCAGAAATACAAAGAGCCGTGGTCTTGCTCATGATGTTCAAAGGCAATATTTGAACTGAGGGATGGCTGTGTGAATTGAAGTGGTCACTGGAGAAACACGGTTGAGATTGTGAACCATGGGGAACGGGGGTGGTAATTCTGGATTTTCAGCATAGAGGAGAAAGAAAGAACTGCAAACATCATTGCAGTGAAGGAGGGTGAGGCCCTCCTAAAACTGATTGCATTTCACCAGAAGCACTGATCCAGTGGGGGCAGCTGAAGCACAAAAATGATTAGAACCAGAGTGATGTCACCCACGTTTCTTTCTTTCTTTCTTTCTTTTTTGAGACAGAGTCTTGCTCTGTCTCCTAGGCTGTGGCACCATCTTGGCTTACTGCAAGCTCCGCCTCCTGAGGTCACGTCATTCTCCTGCCTCAGCCTCCCGAGTAACTGGGACTACAGGCGCCCCCACCATGTCCAGCTAATGTTTTTGTATTTTTAGTAGAGACAGGGTTTCACCGTGTTAGCCAGGATGGTCTCGCTCCCCTGATCTCGTGATCCGCCCGCCTCGGCCTCCCAAGGTGCTGAGATTACAGACGTGAGCCACCGTGCCTGGCCGATGTCACCCACGTTTCTTAGGAAAGACGTTAGCAGTCTCTAAATCCTCACCAACTGTGCCTGGCAGAGCATTATTTTGCAGCTTTCTGGGATTTACAGTTGGCATCATTTGCACAGCGGCAGCGTGACGTGGCTGTGGAGAGCACGGAAGCCCTGTCCGCAGGGAAGTGGGCTCTTCTGGTTGCAACATGGTGGAGGCCAGCCCGGCCGCAGGTGAGGGCAGGTGCCACAGCAAACCTCTGAGCAACCAAGAAGACAAGCACCTGCTTGGAAAAGGAGACAAGCCACAAGGCCATGGGCCCAGTTATAAGGATGAATTGTGTTACAGGAATGGTTATAAACCTGACCGACCTCAGAAGGTATATGGAGGAGGCAATTTTCAAGCCCTCTGATGGTCTGTGGTTGGATGCGCCATACTTTGCCAACGGTGTGAGCATGGCAGAAAACGTAGGTGTGGATATAGGGAAAAACCTCCAGAAAGTTTTTTCTGTGGGAGTTCTTTGTAAAATAATAATAATGCAACTGGCAATTATATTGCAGTCTATAAAGGGAAATCACTCTTAGGGATCAACATTGTAGAAAGACAACTTGTTTTTTGCTTCTTTGCTCAGTGTTAAGAAGTCATCACATCATTGTCACCCTCCCCACATTCTGTTCTGTAGTGCCTGATTTATTGAAAGCAGTATAAGGCCTGTTTCAAACATAAATCTATTCTAAATCTAAATTTGTAATACATTCTGAATGTTATTTAGACAGTCTTTTGCCTGGAGATTAAAAATCACTTTATTTCTAGCAAAATGCTCTGACGTAAAACATTTTAACAACAAAGAATATCTGTGTTAGTTGTTTTCTCCATTATCTAATTATTGATATCCATTTCATCTGGGCACATATAAATGGTAAAAATATTTACAAGCTTTGAACGAGGTGAATCTAATTAAAAATAAAATATGGATGTTAATAGAGCCTGGAAATATTGTCAATATCTTTTTAATAGATTGAGCCCCGTTGATTATTTCTTCTGGGGTAAAGGCTCAAATTTATTCTGTGAAATTAGACACACAAATCATCTGAGGCAATGTATGGCAGATGAATATACAGTGATTGATGGCAATGTTGCTTTAATGCACACTGTTCATTGCAATTTTGCATAGATTGCTGAACTATGAATTACTATTGAGGAACAGCACATTCAACATGTCATAGCAATCAACTATTTAGTATGGATATTTTCTATGTTTCTAGACTTTCTGGCAACTCTGAGCAAATTTAAATCAAATGACTGAAGTATAATCACTTATTTTAACTCTGTTAAAATAGTCAATTTGAAAAGTATATTTTTCTGTATGAATTTTTTTTTCTAATTGACTTTATTTTATTCTGATAACTAAACTTACTTACTTAAGTTGCACTATTGAAAAAAACTATAGGCCAAGCGCGGTGGCCCATGCCTGTAATCCCAGCACTTTGGGAGGCCGAGGCGGGTGGATCACATGGTCAGGAGATCCAGACCAACCGGGTTAACACGGTGAAACCCTGTCTCTACTAAAAAAAAAAAAAAAAAAAACAAAAAAATTAGCCACGCATGGTAGCTGGCGCCTGTAGTCCCAGCTATTCAGGAGGCTGAGGCAGGAGAACGGCGTGAACCCAGGAGGCTGAGCTTGCAGTGAGCCAAGATCACGCCACTGCACTCCAGCCTGGGTGACAGAGCAAGACTCTGCCTCAAAAAAAAAAAAAAAAAAAAAAAAAAAAAAACCTGTATATATATGTATATGTATAATCTGATGATCCATGTCGATTCTATTATTTTACGATGCAGTGACATTATAAGGAAGTAGAAAAATTAAGTTAAAATTTTTTAACTATGATGAATACAGAAAGGGGATTTCTTGTTGAAACAAGTAGGCTAAAAGAGCCTTGGTGTCGGCTATGCCTCTCTTAGAGAAAAGACTGTAACCCCGTCATCCCGTTGGATAATCTAGTGATATGCTTTAACGGCTATTTTTAAAATAGATTTTACCAAGGCAAGGACAACAGTTTGCTTATGAGCAATGAGAAGTAAGTAGTCTTACCAGAGTGCACCCTTTGGAAAGTGCTGCGTATATAATTAGTCAGGCCATTCATAATTCATTTTTATTATACAAATGCTGATTAAATGTTTACCTTCTTCCACTCAAATGTTAACGTGTCCCTTCCTCAATATATTTTATTAGGCTATGTGTATATCTCAAGCATAGATTAATTTGTTTTGTAAGATTTCAAAACATTCCTTTTTTAGCCCTCTAATGAATACAAAATGGATCCCTACTGCCTATCTTAGAGAATGCGCGTTTCATAGAACTATTAAAAAAATAAATCCTTTTAAATTGCCCATCTGCTTAAGCTATGTTTGTGGAACATTAGGACTATGTCATGTCTTAGAAACATGTGTCATACTACTATTTGAGGGCATTACTGCATTTTAAGGAATAAAATAATATTAAGAAGTATAATTTTTCCAAGTGATACAATAAGAATATTGCTAGAGATTTGACCTATTTGTGAAAAATCTTTGCATGATTATTAGCTTGCTAAAAATAAAATGAACTCTGCAAACGTGATCCAAGCTGTTCTGTATGAAATTATATGCTAGTTGCACAGTCCCCTGGGAGACCAGTGTGAGTCCAGATGCCTCTTTGCTGGTTTGTTTCATTTCTGGGGTTCATTTTCTAGAGGTTTTTATCATATTTTCAAAGTACAGAAGTCAGGCATCTCAAATTCAAGTCTTGTCTCCCCTATACTTTAAAAAATATATGACATTGATATAATTTGGCTGGATAATAACAAACTGAACAAATAAGATATTTTCTTTCATTGAAAGTTGGTAATATTTTCCTCATTTAAAAATTTTTGGTTGGGCACAGTGGCTCATGCCTATAATGTCAGCATTTTGGGAGGCCGAGGCGGGTGGATCACCTGAGGTCAGGAGTTCGAGTCCAGCTGGCCAACATGGTGAAACCCTGTCTCTACTAAAAATACAAAAATTAGCCGGGCATGGTAGTGCACGCCTATAATCCCAGCTACTCAGGAGGCTGAGGCAGGAGAATCTCTTGAATTCGGGAGGCAGAGATTGCAGTGAGCCAAGATTATCCCACTGGACTCCAGCCTGGGCAACAGAGCAAGACTCCATCTCAAAAAATAATTTAAAAAAAATGAATTTTCTAAATTGCGGGTCAGAATTCAAGCTAATGGAAACCTGTGGAAGAAATAATTTTGCAGGTCTGCTTGTGGAATCCATAATTCTTTTCAGAGGCAGCGATATTACCAAAAAAAAAAAAAAAAAAAAAAAAAGTGTGAAGATGTCCCCAAGCAGGAAACCACCTTCACTGCAATGCTGACAGTATCTGGGTGTACCAGGGTTCCTGGGGAGTGCAACTGATATCCCGGCTGTGCTGCTACTGTGCTAAGTGGTTTTATATCCACTGAGAAGGACGTGTCAACAGGTGGCTGCTCAGGTCCCTAAAGAATGGATGGATGTGAGGTCTCTGTGAAGCCTCTGGGCCAGATCTCTGAGGAGTATCTGTGAGGGGCATCTCACCTACGGCGAGGATGCTGTGTGAGCGCTACATGGGAGGCCTCAGTGCCAGGCTCCCAGTGAGAACTCTAAGTGAGGTCTCTGTGGAGCCTCAGTGTGAGGTTTCTGCGTGAATTCTGTGTGGAAAGTCTCTGAGAAATCCGAGTCAGTTTCTGTCCGAGGCCTGTGAGGCCACATGAGGTTTCTGTGGGAGGACTCCATGGGGCAGCAAGAGGGCTCTATTGCCTCTTGTGAGGCCTCTGTATGAGGACTTTGCAGAAGGTCTGTGTGGAAGGTATCTTCCAGAGGTCTCTGTGGCGTCTGTGTGGGAAGTCCCTGTGTGAAATCTCCGTGCTGAGGACCCTGTGTGAGGACCCTGTGAGAGCCCTACAAAATCTCTGTGTGGAATGTTTGAGGGAATTCTATGTGAGAGGTTTCCAGGCAATGAGTGTGGAGCAACCTGAGGCCTGTGTGTGAGGAATCTATACAAGGTCTCTGTGGAGAGTGGGAGATCTCCAGGCAAGGTCTCTGTGTGAGGAGGACCCTGAGAGAGGTCTCTGTGAGGCAGTGGGGGGTGCCGTGTGCCATTTCTGGGGCTGGAGGCCAGAGGTTGCAGTGAGCTGCATGAGTCTCTGCATGAGGTCCCTGTTTTATGACTCTGTGTGAAGTCTCGAGGTCTTTGTGGGGTCTCTATGTGAGATCTCTCTGTGAGAACCATGGAAGTTCTCTGACATTTGCGGGAGGTCTCTGTGGGACTGAGTGAAGTCTCTCAGCGTGGCCTCTGTGGGGTTCTCTGTGTGAGGACTCTGGGAATCTCTGTGCTAGGTCTCTGTGGGGCACCATGAGGTCTCTGAGAGCTCCGTGGGGTCTCTGTGGAGGCTGCAGTGTGTCTCTCTCTGTGGCAGTGAGAGGTTCCAGTGTGCTCACTCTGTATGAGATGTCCCTGTGAGGTTCCTGTGGGAGGTCTCTGTGGGTCTCTCCATTGCTGGCCTCGCTGCATGTCATGGGAGACTGAGCTGCAGAAGGGCTAAGGGCTTGTGGCTTCCTGTGTTCTTGCTGGTCTCTCAGCGTTGCCTGTGGCGCTTCTCCTGGCCCGAGCCGTGGGCTCCACGTCCAGCTCCTCCACATCCCAGAACTCGCCTCTTGGTTTCCTGAGGGAACCCAGCAGCAGCCAGGCATGGCCCATCCTCAGTGGTCAGGGTCTCAGGGGACCGGGGCTGCTCTCTGCTCCAGGTCCCAGCTCCTCCTGCTGATCCTGGCTCCGCTGTCACCGCTGGGCCCACCTTGGAGGCTGCTTCAGTTATCCGGGCCCCAGACAGGACCTGGCCCCAGGAGAAGCCACAGGCTGGGGACTGTGCCCACTGACCCCTACACCCCTGGTGCCGGCCAGTCCCACATGTTGGGGGCAGGGCCATTTCCATTGTCATCTAGATCAGTGGCACTGCCTGGCACTAGCCTCTCCACCATTGAAATGAGGGCCCCGGAACTGGGCATCTTGCACGCCTGTATGTGGCATAAGGCAGAGAAAACTCCCTCTGGAGACCTGGCTCCTCCTGTCCCTGATTTGTGGAGACCTCCTTCTTTCCCATATGGACAGGGCCCAGAGAGGAGGAAAGCTGTGCTGAAAGCAGAGGGAGACAGCAGGGACAGCAGGGACAGCAGGTATGCCCTACCCATACCCTGCCCTTTCTGGACAGGTCACCTCCAGCTCCCTTGTATGTTCAAATCCTGCCTGCCTGCCTCTTCCCCTGCTGGTCTCTGGGGCAAGCAAGGATGTCAGGAGCCAGGGGAGATTTGCTCTGTGACCCCAGCTCAGCTGCTGGGCCCTTGTAAGTCACCACCTCTCCCCAGGGAGCAGTCCTGAGGCTACGTGTATATTAAAGGTCACCAGACTCAGACTCATGCCTGGGGTTCTCTAGTCCTTGCTTTTCCACCTATTGTCAACACATCCTTTAAAAAATTCAATAGGTAGGCCAGGCGCCACGGCTCACGGCTGTAATCCTAGCTCTTTGGGAGGCTGAGGCCGGTAGATCACCTGAGGCCAGGAGTTCGAGACCAGCCTGGCCAACATAGCAAAACCCCATCTCTACTAAAAATATAAAAATTAGTCGGGCATGGTGGTGGGTGCCTATTCCCACTCGGGAGGCTGAGGCAGAAGAATCGCTTGAACCCGGGAGCGGGAGTTTGCAGTGAGCCGAGATCGCACCACTTCACTCCAGCCCGGGCAAAAGAGTGAAACCCTGTCTCAAAAAAAAAAAAAAAAAAAAGTTCAATAGATTATTATGTGCAAGCTTATCAAAGATGTTAAGAAATTCATCTTCCTTATTCACTTTGCCTTCTCACCAATATGGCCCTCTGTGTTGGGGGTAAATGTGGTTTTTCTAGGGGTCTGTGATCTGGGAGCTGGAGCAGAGACAGACCCTGGGGTGGGGCCAGGATGAGACACTAGGCCCCTCTAGGCCTGTCTAAGGGGTTGGAATGTCAGAGTCTCCTGTGTCATGGCACCACTTATGGCTCCCTCACACACACCACTTTGCCTCCTTTTCAGTTCTCTGTCTGCATCCCCTATAGTTCTACAGAGTCCCACCATCAGAAGCCTCTGCACACACAGGCATACCCTACTCCATTCACCCAGAACTACTTCTCTGAAGCTGAGAGACATGTAGGTGAGATAGACAAAGGCTGGTGACCCAGGAGCAGGGTCATTCACCCATCTGGGGCAGGGGAGTTCACGGCCCTCAGCAGCCTCCATGAAGGCCGCCCCCCTGACCCCCCAGCCCCCACCTACACATGCACAGAGCTGGAAGTTCTGTCCCCACCGCCACTCCAGAGTGCGAGAAAGGGAGAAGCAGTGGGATGGGGACTCTGTGCTTTGCATGTTGGCTGAGCTAAGAGGGCCCATCTCCATCCCAGCCTTTGTCAGGGAGAGAAGGGGCTTCCCAGGGGCAGACATTATCTATTCTCCACCAGAATACCCAGGGTCAAGACTTCTCCCACTTCTGAACTCAGGGCCCAGCACTTTCGCACCCAAACTTCCACTATTTTGAGACACATGAAGCTACTGGGCTGTGGCACTTCCTGGAGCCTGCATGGAGATGTGCAGTCCTGTGACATCTCTGCAAACCTTCTCCCTACAGCTGCACGAAGTTTGAGGTAGAGTAAGTAGTGGAAAGATGGATTGAACCTTATTTCAGAGTGGGACCTTCATAGGTTTTTCTCATCTTGTTTTTAGAATTTTTTGTTGTTTGTGTAAAGACGATATTATGGAAACGTAAGGTTCAGTGAAGGAACTCAGGATGAAGGTGAGATTACAGCACCACTGTCAACATCCCTCCATGTCCTGTCGCTTCTGGAAACCAAGCCCACACGAAGCACGGCACAAATAAAAGCCATCACCCTCTTATGAATAAAAAACCATATATATTGTGGAATATTAAATGTTCTGCATGTACTAACATGAGAGAAAATATTTTTTCTCTACATAGAGTGAATTTTTTCTTGGGGACTTGTTTTTCTCCAGGGAAGGCTAAAAAAGAATTTGTGACTGACCAAATCAGATACCTTCCCAAAGAAGACAGTGCCTTGGACAGTGGTGATGGTGGCTAGAGGCACCGGATGTCTTCGGCCAGTGCTTAGGGGGACTGACTGGGGATACAGCTTTCTTGGGGTGCAAGAGTTGGGGATGTCGCAGGCCCCATTGCTCATTGTTGCACCGGACACTTTTCAGCTGTTGATCTCTGATTTGCCTGCCTCTGTTGGGACAACCCTGGCTCTTGAGAGGGGCTTGTTGACTGCTGGCTGCATAGCTCAGTATTCTGCTGTGTTCTGAGTAGAAAAGGTGCCTGTGGTTGCAGGGAAACCCACAGACTGGGGCTTGAAACTCCTGTTTGTGCTGATTTAACTTCGAGGCATGGCGCGCATGGCAAAGTGACATTTTCTCCTCCAGCATTTGTCCAACTGCTGTCATGAGACCCTGAGCTTCAGCACTGCTGCTGTACACACATGAACTGTTTTTTACTGTTTTTTGGCTCTCAGCAGTGACTGGTGCCGGCTTGCTTGTTTTCTTTGAAAAAATCCACTGAAAAAATTGCTTGATGTTTTCTCCAAAGTGGCTTTTTGATGGCAGTAGCTGGACGCCTTCATCCTGATGGGTGTCTTCTTTTTTCCTGACTGGGGTAAGTTGAGGAGTCCTCAATCCTTCAAGCCTTTCTTCATGTTTTTCTAAGTTGGGCTTCCTAGAGTTCTCACTCTTGCGAGTAGGGGGAAACATTGGCCTTTGGCTCTTGCATGAGCCTTGACAGTTTGGGTTCCTGGGCTCCTTGTGCCCCAGATTGCTCCTTCTGGCTGCCATGAGGTCACGTAGCTCCTGGGATGCCCGCATGTTCCCAGTAGGCATGCTCTGGAGATGGCCCTGGGGCACTTGAGAAGCCAAATTCTCTGAAGCATGAGGCACAACAGATGCTTGCCCATCTGGAAGGAGCGCAACAGCGGCACAAACTTGAGGCTGGGTCTTTGACTTTGTGGCCATTCCAGGCTCAAATTCACTAACAACCTCCTCCATAAGACGCAGCTTTCTTGGATCTTGGGAGACAGACACTCTAGGGGGTAGAGAGCTTTTGCTGGTCCCTGGAGCCTCGAAACCATGCACATCCTCACTTGTGGCTTGGAGGTTTGCCAGCATACAGGTTTCCAAGGGGACTCTGCATTGTGGCACTGCCTCCCTTGTCTCTCCAGGCTTTGAAGATTGGGCTCCTAAGCTCCTGCTCTGCTGTGTGCTGCCTGTGAAGCTGTATGTGAGGGGCTTAGATGGCCTCCTGCCCTCCTGTCCAGCTGGAGGAGCCTTCAAGGGCCCATGATCATTCCAAGATGGGATTCCTCGCGGGGCCCTCTGGAACTGCTTACATGCAGGTGAGGAGGCCAGAAGACTCTCTGGCATGTGAACAGATGCTTCGGTCAGCACCTGCTTTCTCAGACTTGCCATTGGTGGCTTTCTAAGGAATGTGGCCACCTCAACTTCTGAGCCAGCCCCAGATTCACAGGTGGCTGAGGAGGGACCGGCAAGCTGTGTTAGGGACAAGGATGAAACCTTTTCCAGTTTAAAGCACTGAATGGGCTTGAGGACCCTGAGGGGTAGACCCCACCTGTGTTTGGCCCAAAACCTCACAATATGGGCTCCTAGCACCTGCTGAGTACACGGTTCGAGGAAGGAAAGCACCTTGGCCGTGTTCACACAGGCTTTCCCACTTTTCGGGGCTGCTAGATTGCTGGTTTTCACGTGGGTGTCGGACACGGGAAAAGCCTGGTCGACAGCAAGCCAGGATCGACGCACACTTACGGGGATCAAGCCCTCGTTGGTCTGGCCCAACTTCCTGTCCATGTGGGCTTTCAGGATGTTTTCTATATGAGTCTTCTCTGTGCATCTTAATAAGTCACTTCCCAAGTTGCTCCTCAAGGGCTTCCTCAAGTTCCTTTCCGACTCCTCAGAAGTCACCCCCAGAACCTTCCCTGGGAAGCTTTCCATGCCCCTGGATAGATTTTGTGGGGTCTCACCCAGAACTTGCCCCAGATGTGGGCACAGGTCCCTCTCTAGCTGGAACTTCACCTTCTGTGCCTCCTTGCTGCTTTCACCTGTGGACCTGGAGGACTGCCAGGGCCTGGGTTTGCCCTTGGCCTGACTTGTCCCTGGTGATTCGTCCCGAAGCTGCATCAGATCCAGAGACTCTTGGATCCTTCCCAGGTTGCCCTCATGTTGGATGATCCACTTTTTTATGTGTTGCTCCAGTTGTCTTCGGAGTTCAGGACTGATTGGAAAGTTCTCAGGCAGAATGGACGTCAAGCTTTCCTGGGGAAGGTTAGGAGTGGAGACACTAAAGACGTCCTGAGATTTTTGGACCCTAGAGGGTAAAGCCAACCTATCTTCTAGTTGTTTCCTCAACAAAGGCCATTCAGGGTGCTGAGTTTCAGGTAGTGAGAGAGCTTGCACTTTATTCTGCAATGCAGGGCAAGCTATTCCAGTGTTCCTAATCGGGGATGGAAAAGCAGGAGATAGGACTGGGAAAGAGGATTGAAGATGGGCCTGACCATCGGCCTGAGCCACAGGTGTGGGCTGGAATTGGGGTGTGGATGAAATAAAGGGTTGGGACTTGGGCCCCAGATGGGACAGGGGCTGGGCCTGGAAAAGCAGTCGGGACATTGTAGTCTGCCTTTGAATTGGGCAGACATTGGACATTTCATTGAACAAGAAAGGAGGAGACTGTAAAGTATAAGACATGTCAGTTACCCAGGCATTAGCCACCAGGGACTCGCTGTGCAGAGAGGGGAGGCCCCAGAAAAGCTGGCTATAATTCTTCTGAAAACTTTCCTGCAAGAGCCTAGGATCTGAGAGCTTCTGAGGTCCGGGCAGCTGTTTCGAGTTCTCTCCCATGTTCCAGAAGGGTTTTGGGGTTGTGGTGTCCTGCTCAGCACCCAAAGATTTAACCAAATTCCCCAAAGAATTTAAGTGCTTTTCTGGGGTCATTTGGTTTGTAAATGATCCATCATTTTCTTTTTCTTCCCAAATGTTGACCTTGGTTGTTTCTGTGACTTGTATCCCCACGACATTCTGGCCATCAGAGCTGAGCAAAAACGGGTTACCAGCTTTCATCTGACAGGTCTCTGGTAGGTGGCGCGAAAGATGATCTTGCTGGACTGACGAGTTGAGGGCGCACCAGGTTCTGGTAGTCTCCTGCCACCAGGAGGAGGCAGAAACATGACTGTTTGAGCTGCCAAGGCCTGAGACGGCTGGGACAGAAGCCACCAAATCCTCATGTGTAGACAAGCTTTGAGGGACGGTGCCCGGTGGAAGTGCCACTGAGTCACAGTGAGATGGAGTTATGAGTGTGGAGTCCCGCAGGGGAGGAGCAGTGAAGCCTTTTGGAGGAGGCGGAGAGCAGGCCAAAGGATCAGGGGTGTGTGGTGGGTGAGGGAAAAGTGCAGGTGGCTCGGGTGAGGGGCGTTCTAGGGGAAGGGAAGGTTCTGGTGGCTGGGAGGCACTTAGGGAGGAGACTGAGGTGGTCATTGGGCCTGGTGATGGGGTGGAGGCCAGATCCTGAGGATGCTTGGCTCGAGGATCCGGGGAAGCTAACGGGGAGAGAATGGGAGCAGCATCTTCCATAGGCTCATGAGAAGACCGGGAGGCTCCATCAGGTGCTCTTTTGCCCACCTCACCTGGGGGGTCTGGACCGGAGAGCTGACCAAAGTCACCTTTGTGAAGGTGTGGCCCCAGGAGGCTGCAGGAGACAGGAAGCACGAGCTGCAGCCAGGAGCAGGTGGGGCCAGAGGGCAGAGTGGGCGCTCGGGCCACAGCCCCTCCACCACCCCACACCCTGACCGCCCAATTCTCCTGTTACCCCTTCCATCCTCTGTCCCCCTGGTCTCCCCATCCCAGGTCAGCTCCAGGCTGCCTATGGCCCTGGGGTGGCATCCCAGCCCTGGTAGGAAGGATGCAGGGAAGGGGAAGTGCCTCACCTCTGCAGTTGTGAAAGCAGGTCACAAGTCTCTTCCAGGCCTGTCGGGCACTCTCTACAAGCTGGAAATCAAGAGACTGGGTTAGGGCAGTGAGGGAGGGGCCTGGGATCTCACAGGAGGCTGAGTGGCTGTTTCTTTAGGGAAGACCATGGGGAATTAGACCCTGGAACCCACCCATCTGTGTCCAAAGCCACATGGCCCCGACAGTAATAGCAAGGCATGGAGGACAGGGCTTTTTCATTCACAAAGGGCTTCCACACACGGAGCCCCCCCTCCCACCCCCACAGTCCTCACAACTGCCCTGTGGGGAGAAAGGACTGGGGTGGTCTCAAAGAGGAATCAGCCTTAGCAGAGTTGAACAGCTACTCCCAGGGAGCGGGAGGCCCCCTCACCCCCCTCCGCATCCAGGCAGGCATTGGTCTCCCCAGGACACACACAGTGCCCCCTGCTGGGTAACGCCCAGTCCCTGGCCCACCATGGCTTCATTCCGGCATGGAATCTGAGAAGGACCCGGGGTTCTGATTTCCTTCCTAGGAACCCCCACCTCAGGCTTCTTCAACTGACTTCTTCAGAGTCAGTTCCCTCTGGGACAGATGAGATCAAATTCACTCTAGTGTGCTCTGGCAGAGCCTTACCTCTCAGACTGTGGTTTTTCATCCTGCCTCTGGGCCTCCCCCTCCGCCCTACTGGACAATAGGAGACACGATGACGTGGGGAGACAAGATGACGCGGAGAGACAAGATGACGTGGAAAGACAAGATGACACTGGGAGACAAGAAAGGGCGAGAAGCTAGGACCGGCTCTCCCTCTCCGCCCCAGCCCAGCCGCAGCACGCTGCACTCAGGAACCGCATAGCTCTCTCTGTCTTGCTCAGGGAGCTCTGTGTGCTTCCTCCCACTCATGTTTAAATGGATGATAAACTGCTTTTCTTCTTAGAAAAACAGCAAGAGGGGGCCGGGCGCGGTGGCTCACACCTATAATCCAAGCACTTTGGGAGGCCAAGGTGGGTTGATCACCTGAGGTCAGGAGTTTGAGACTAGCCTGGCCATGGTGAAACCCCGTCTCTACTAAAAATACAAAAATTAGGCGGGCATGGTGGTGGGCGCCTGTAATCCCCAGCTATTCAGGACGCTAAGACAGGAGAATCGCTTGAATTCGGGAAGCAGAGGTTGCAATGAGCCGATATCGCTCCATTTCACTCCAACCTGCGCCACAGAGCGAGACTCCGTCTCAAAAAATAAAATAAAATAAAATAAATGAAGTAAAAATAACACACACACACACACACACAGAGAGAGAGAGAGAGAGAGAGAGAGAGAGAGAGAGAGAGAGAGAGGGATTTTCAATATGAGGTCCACCACGGACGCCTTCAGTCCCTGTTCCTCCGCTCCAGGAACACCCAGGCTCAGGCCCGCAGGCACTGCTGAGCTGTCAGGTAGGATTCTGCTTCCCAGGAGACCAGAGGAGACACCAGGCCCTGGTGGGAGGCCCTCGGGGGCCCAGCACAGGCCCCAGATCACCCCACACAGAGGAGGATGGGCCCTGAGCCACCTGCCCCAGAAAGGGGCTGATGAGCCATGGCTCAGGGCCTGGTCTCAGACAGAGACCTCCCTACTCAGCTCATGACTGGTACTGGTGCTGAGTCCACTGGTTTGATTTTGCCTTGATGCCTCCTGTGCTCCCCGACAGATGGACTGAGAGCTTGGGATGGAAATCCCAGTACACTATCCACCCCTACCAACCCCTGGCTGCCCTGCCTCTCCCTGGAAGGATGATGTTCTGGTCTCTTCTGAGACTTCCCATCATAGAAGGCTCTCCACTGGATTTGGAAAAGTGGAACCAATAATAAAAAGAAAGGAGAGAGTCAAGCTCTGTGGGTCCGGACTGAGGGCTCCTTACCTTTCTCTTCCCAGGCGATGGTGAGGGTGGGTCGTCACAACGCAGGTAAGAGAAGTAGGGGAGTAACAGGAAGAAGAACCCCAGGGCAAACACCAAGGTGAGGAAGATATCCAGCACCCATGGTGTGGAGCTGGGGGCGTTTAGCGATGAGGCACTAAGTAATCTTAAAGGAAAGGGAAGATTCTCCATGTGAATAGGCGCGTTGCTTTCAAGCAACTGAGCTCTGGGCATCCGGGTGGAGCCTAGGGACTGGGGCCCAGGCCTGCGTCACAGAGCTGGGGCCTTGACATCACAAAGGGCTCCTTTGTTGGGGAGAGGCAGTGGGAGGGGAGGGGCAGAGGGAGGGGGAGGCACAGAGGGAGCCGGAGGCCCAGCAGGAGGGGGAGGGGAGGAGGAGGGAGAGGGGCAGGGGGAGGGGTAGACTGAAGCACAGCCCCTCCCCACCCCCCAAGCTGGGGATCCCTCCACCATCCCACCTTCCAGATCCCTCCTTCCCACTAAGTTTTGTCAGTGGTAGCCAATTTTCTATTCTTTCTTCCTGGAACATAGATATTACCTGGTTCCTTTTATCTTTTGGAGACGGTGGCTTGAGGTTACCTATTTTATAGCCCTTGAAAATCTGAAGTTCTGAAATTTTGGCTATGTACCAGGGATTTTTATTCTCAGAATCTCATTCATCCTCAACTCCAGCTTTCCCACACAATGTTTTTGTCTTGTATCAATCCAGGGACAAAATGTAAATTTCTTCTACTCTTATTTAGTTTTGCAAATTTTGAATAGTAAGTTTTAAAAAATTATTTCTATCTCACTTTCAATCAAAGGGACCTACCCATATACAATTAAGACTTTTTTTATCTTTTAAAATTTTATTTATGTACATATGTATTTATTTTATTTTAAGTTTCGGGATACATGTGCAGGACATGCAGTTTTCTTACATAGGCAAATGTGTACCATGGTGGTTTGCTGCACCTATCAACCCATCACTTAGGTACTAAACCCAGCATGCATTAGCTATTTTTCCTGATGCTCTCCCTACCACCGGCCCTCCCCTGACAGGTGCCAGGGTGTGTTGTTCCCCTCCCTGTGTCCATATGTTCTCATTGTTCGGCTCCCACTTCTTAGTGAGAACATGTGGTATTTGGTTTTCTGTTCCTGTGTTAGTTTGCTGAGGATAATGCCTTCCAGCTTCATCCATGTCCCTGCAAAGGACTTGATCTCATTCCTTTTTATGGCTGCATAGTATTCCATGGTGTATGTGTACCACATTTTATTTATCCAGTCTATCATTGGTGGGCATTTGGGTTGATTCCATGTCTTTGCTATTGGGAACAGTGCTGCAATAAACATACATGTGCATGTATCATTGTAATAGAATGATTTATATTCCTTTGGATATACAATAATGGTATATCTGCCACAGCCTCTGTACTGCACTGTGGGGAATTCTGCCCAGTGCAAACCACCCAGTCTCCCTAGCACTGGCGGGGGAAAACCAGCGACTAGACCCGCAGTAATGGCGGTCACCCTTCCCCCCAGGAACTTGGTCTTCTCAGGCAGACTCCAGGTGCTGTGCTGGCTAGTGGGGATTCCATGCCAGTGGGTCTTAGCTTGTGGGGTTCTGTGGGAGTGGGTCTGCTTGGCTCCCTGGCTTCAGCCCCCTTCTCATGGGAGTTGATGGATCTCCTGCTTCACTGGATTTCTGCGAGCCGCCAGAGTATGCAGAAACTTCTACAGCTCAGTACCTGCCCAAGTGGGTGCCAGCTGGAGCCCCTGCTATGGGTCTGCACAGCTTTGTGCTTGGGACCCAAGGCCCTGGTGGTGTGGACTCACAAGGGGATTACCTGATCTGGGATTTGCAAAAATCTGTGGGAAAAGCATAGTTCCCCGGGCGGGTAGCACAATCCCTCACTGCCTCCCTTGGCTGGAGGAGGGAGGCCGCTTTGCCCTGTGCAGCTCTTGGGTGAACTGTCACCCAGCTCTGCTTTTCCTTGCTCTCCATGGGTCACACCAACTGCCTAGTCAGTCCCAATGAGGGAATCTGGATATTTCAGTTAGAAATGCAGAATTCACTTGCTGTTTATGTTTGTCTCAGTGGGGGCTGCAGAGTAGAGCTGTTTCTACTCAACCATCTTGGCCCTTCCCCCCAATTAAAATAATTAATATTCAAAATTTGTAATTCTAATTATGAAAGAATTATAAATAGTTAAACCTTCAAGTGGTATTTCTGTAAATGTATAGCATTTACAGTTCTGGACGTGGTAATGCTTAAAGTGCATGATAACTTATGGGACTGCTATATAGGCATACCTCAGAGATACTGTGGGTTTGGTTTCAGGCCACTGTGGAGATGAGCTCTTTAGGGCAGTGCCCAACGGAAGTGCCATTGAGTCACGTTGAGACGGAGTCAGAATGCAGTCCAGCAGTGGGGGAGCAATGAAGGCTTTTGGAGGAGGTGGAGGGCAGGCCAGACAATGGGGGTGGGGTATGATGGGTGAGGGGAAAATGCAGGTGTCTTGGGTGAAGGGCGTTGTAGGGGAAGGGAAGATTCTGGTGGCCAGTTCTGCAATAAAATAAATATGGCAATAAAGCAAATCACACAGAATTTTTGGTTTCTCAGTGCATATAAAACTTAGGTCTATACTATACTGTAGTCTATTAAGTGGGCAATACCATTATGTCTAAAAAAGTCAATGTACATACCTTAGTCAAAAATTATTTTACCGTTTAAAAATGCTATGGATCACCTGAGCCTTTAACGTCATGATCTTTTTGCTGGTCGGTGGCCTTGCCTCAGTGTTGTGGCTGCTGACTCATCATGGTGGAAGCTGCTGGAGGTGAGGTGGCTGTGGCAATTTCTTAAAATAAGACAAAGAAGTTTGCTACATCAATTGACTATTTCTTTCAAGATTCCTCTGTAGCATGCAATGCTGTTTGATAGCACTTTACCCACAGTAGAGCTTCCTTCAAATCGGAGACAATCCTCTCAAACCCTGCCACTGCTTTATCCACTAAGTTTATGCAATTGGGTTCACAGCATCTACACCTGGAGTAGTTTCCATCTCAAGAAACCACTTTCTTTGCTCATCCAAGTTCTCATTTGTTAAAATTTTGTCATGAGATTTCAGCAATTCAGCCACATCTTAAGTTCTTTTCACATCTTTTAATCTTAGTTCTCTTGCTATTTCCACCACATCTGCAGTTACTTCTTGCACTGAAGTCTTGAACCCTCAAAGTCATCCACGAGGATTGGAATCAACTTCTTCCAAATTACTTTTAATGTTGATATTTTGACCTCCTCCCATGAATCACAAATGTTCTTAATTTTAACCTCCTCCCATGAATTGCAAATGCTTCTAGAATGGTGAAAACTTTCTAGAAGGTTTTCAACTTACTTTGCCCAGATCTATCGAAGGAACTACTACACATGGTGGCTACAGCCTTATGAAATGTATTTCTCAGATAATCAGCCTTGAAAGTCTAAATTCCTCATTGATCCATGGGCTGCAGAATGGGTGTTGTATTAGCAGGCATGCAAACAGCTTTAATTTTCTTGTAGTTCTCCATCAGAGCTCTTGGGTGACCAGGTAAATTGTCAATGAACAATAATACTTTGAAAGAAATCTTTTTTTAAAGCAGTAGTTCTCAGGTGTGAGCTTAAAATATTCATGTAGTAAACAGATGTGCTGTCATTCAGGCTTTGTCCCATTTATAGAGCACAGGCAGAGTAGATGTAGCATAGTTCTTAAGGGCCCTAGAATTTTCAGAATGGTAGATGAGCTTTGGCTTCAGCTTAAGCCCCTAACAAAAGAGTCACCCTGTTCTTTGAAGCTTTGAAGCCAGGCATTTATTTTGCTACCTGGCTGTGAAAGTCCTGGATGACATCCTCTTCCAATATAAGGCTGTTTTATCTGCAGTAAAAACTTCTGTTTAGTGTAGCCACCTTTGTTGCTTGTCTTAGCTGATCTTATGGATGACTTGCTGCAGCTTCTACATCAGCACTTGCTGCTTTTCCTTGCTTGCACTTTTATCTTATGGAGAAGACTTCTTTCCTTAAACCTCATGAACCAATCTCTGCTAGCTTCAAACTTTTTTTCTGTAGCTTTCCAACCTCTCTCAGCCTTCAGAGAATTAAGGAGAGTTAGGGCCTTGCTCTCGATTAGGGTTTGGCTTAAGGAAATGTTGTGGTTGGTTTGATCTTCTATCCAAACCACTCAAACCTTCTCCATATCAGCGGTAAGTCTGTTTCATTTTCATACCACTCATGTGTTCATTGGAGTAATACTTTTAATTTCCTTCAAGAACTTTTTCTTTTCATGCACAGTTTGGCTAACTGTTAGGTGCAGGAAGCCTAGCTTTTGGCCTGTCTCAGCTTTTAACATGCTTTCCTCACTCACCTTAATCATTTCTCACTTTTGATTTAAAAGAAGAGATGTGTGACTCTTACTTTCACTTGAACACATAGAGGCCTGTGTAGAGTTATTAACTGGCCTAATTTCAATATTACTGTGTCTCAGAAAACAGGGAGACCTGAGGAGTTGGGGAGATGGAGGAAGGTCAGATCGATGGAACCATTCGAACACACATATGTATCAATTAGGCTCATTGTCTTTTGGAGCATGGTTTGTGATGCCCCAAAACAATGACAATAGTAATATCAATGATCACTGATCACAGATCACCATAACAGATATAATAATAAAAAAAATTTGAAATATTGCAAGAATTACAAAAATGTAACACAGAGATACAAAATAAGCACATGCTACCAGAAAAGTGGCACTGGTAGACTTGCTTGATGCAGGGTTGCCAGAAACCTTCAACCTGTAAAAAATGCAATATCTGAGAAGCATAATAAAGTGAAGTGCAATGAAACAAGGTAAGCTTGTATATGTATGCATGCACACACCAATACACATCCACCTATCCACACACAAATCTTTGTACGAACAAATCCTGTATTTTCAAATCCAAGAATACATCATTTGCACCTTAAAAATATCTGTCATCCTTGTAGTGTCCTTTTCTGTCTTTGTTATCAGGGTAATGCTAGCCTCATAAAAAATGTTTGTGTTGCCTCCTCTTCAACTTTTGGAAGAGTTTGTGAAGAAATGGTATTAATTCTTCTTTAAACATTTGCTAGAATTCTCCACTAAGCTATCTGGTCTTGGATTTTCCTTTTTCAGGAGGTTTTTGACCACTGACTCAATATTTTTACTTATTATTTGTGTTGATTTTCTATTTCTTCATGTTTCAGTCTTAGTGGATGTATGTTTCTAGAAATTTCTCAATTTCTTCTAAGTTAAACAATTTGTTGACACATAGTTGTTTAGAGTAGACTATTATTATCCTTTGTGTTTCTATGTTACCAATTTTAATATCTGCTTTTTTGTTCTAATTTTATTTATTTGAGGCTTCTCTTTTTTCTTAGCCTAGTAAAAGGTTGGTCAATTTTTATTATTTTTATTTTATTTTATTTTATTTTTTTGAGACGGAGTCTCGCTCTGTCTCCCAGGCTGGAGTGCAGTGGCGCAATCTCCGCTCACTGCAAGCTCCGCCTTCCGGGCTCATGCCATTCCCCTGCCTCAGCCTCCTGAGTAGCTGGGACTACAGGAGCATGCCACTCCACTCCGCTAATTTTTTGTATATTTAGTAGAGACGGGGTTTCACCATGTTAGCCAGGATGGTCTTGATCTCTGACCTCGTGATCTGCCCGCCTCGGCCTCCCAAAGTGCTGGCATTACAGGCATGAGCCACCGCGCCCAGCCATTATCTTTTCAAAAAATCAGCTTTTCATTTCATTGATCTTTTCTATTGTTTTTCCAGTCTATTTCACTTATTTCTGCTATGATCTTTGTTATTTCCTTCCTTCTTGTAATTTTGGGCTTCTTTTTTTTTCTTTTCTATTTCTTTGAGGTTTATTGTTTATTTGAGATCTTTTTTCTTCATTTAGCACTTACCTGTATAAACTTCCCTGTTAGAATTGCTTTTGCTTCATCTCATAAGTTTTAGTATGTTGTGCTTTCATTTTAGTTTGTCTCAAGATGTTTTATTTCTTTTTTGATGTTTTCTTTGATCTATTGGTTGTTCAGGAGTGTGTTGGTTGATTTCCACATATTTGTCACTTTTCTAAGTTTTCTCCTGTTTTTAATTTTCAGTTTCATGTTACTGTAGTCAAAAAGAATACTTGGTAAGATTTCAATCTTCTTAAATTTGCTAAGACTTGTTTTCTGGCCCAATATATGACCTGTGTAGGAGAATGTACTGTGTATGCTCAAGAAGAATGTGTATTTTGCTGTTTTGGAAAGTAATGTCCTGTATATGTCTGGTCCATTTGATCTATAGTGTAGTTCAAGTCATCTGTTTCTTTATTGATTATCTGTCTGAGTGATCAATCCATTGTTGAAAATGGGATATGGAAGTCCCCTACTGTTATTGTATTATTGTTGTCACTTCTCTCTTCAGATTTGTTAATATTTGCTTTATATAATTAGGTGCTCCAAAGTTGGGAGAATATATATTTGTAGTAATTATATCCTCTTGATGAATTGACCCTTGTATCATTCTATAATGACTTTCTTTCTCTCTTGTTACAGTTTTTGACTTAAAGTCTATTTTGTTTGTTGTAAGAATAGCTACTCTTTCTTTTTTTTTGTTCCCTGTCTTTCCTTTCAGTCTATGTGTGTCTCTAAAGGTGAAGTGAGTCTCTTATAGGCGGCATATATTTGGTTCTTGTTTTACTGTCCATTCAGCTACTCTGTGTCTTTTCTAATTTGGTCCACTGATATTTAAAGTAACTATTGATAGGCATTTTGTAGTTTTTTTGTTCTTGTATTTCTCTCTTGCTGTGCATGATTTTATTACTTTGATTATATTCTGTAGTGGTATACTTTGATTCTTTGCTGTGTCTTTGTATTAATTCTTTTTTAAACATGTGGCAAAATTCTCATTTATGTATTTATTACATGTTTTGTCTTTGTGATTATCATGAGGCTTACATAAAACATTGTATGCTATCATGTGCCACATAAGGATGTTTTGGTCAATGATGGGCCACATATACAACAGTGGCCCCAAAAGGTTATAACATTTTTATTGTATCTTTTATATGTTTAGATACATTTGGATACACAAATGCTTATCATTGTATTACAGTTGCCTACAGCATTCAGTATAGTACAATGCTGTACAGGTTTGTAGCCTGGAAGCAATAGGTTATACCATATAGCCTGGGTGTGTAGTAGGTGGTATTATCTAATTTTGTGTAAGTATACTCTATGATATTCACACCATGACAAAATTGCATAATGAGGCATTATTCAGAACATATCCACACTAAGAAATGTATGATTATAGTTATAATGGTCTATTTTAAGTTGATAACAACTTAACTTCAATCATATACAAAACCCTACACTTTACTCCCCTCCACTTTTTATGTTTTTTTGATGTCAGCGTTTATTTCTTTGTTTATTTTGTAGTTATATTTATTTGTAATATTTTTTGTCTTTTAACCTTTGAAAAGTTAAAGTGATTATACTCCATCATTACAGTATTAGGAATATTTTGAATTTGACTGTATAGTTACTTTTACCAGTGACTTTTTATAACTACATATGGTTTCATGATGCGAATTAGTCTTATTGCATTTCAGTTTGAAGAACTCCCTTTAGGATTTCTTATAAAGCAGGTCTAGTGACAATGGACTCCCTTAGATTATTCTGGGGGGTTTCTGAAAAAGTCTGTAAGTCCTAGCCAGAGCAATTAGGTGAGAAAAAGAAATGAAAGGCATCCAAATTGGAAAAGAAGTGAAAGTGTCTCTATTTAAAGATGACATGATCTTATATAGAGAAAATTCTAAAGGCTTGAATTAAAAACTGTTAAAATTAAGAAACAAGCAAATTTGCAGAACACATAATTAACATTAAAAATACCTGTTACATTTTTATATACTAACAGTGAAGTATCCCAGAAAGAAATTAACAAAACAATCTCGGGCCGGGCGCAGTGGCTCACGCCTGTAATCCCAGCACTTTGGGAGGCTGAGGTGGGCAGATCACAAGGTCAAGAGATCGAGACCATCCTGGCTAACACGGTGAAACCACGTCTCTACTAAAAATACAAAAAAATTAGCCGGGCATGGTGGCGGGCACCTGTAGTCAGGAGGCTGAGGCAGGAGATTGGCGTAAACCCGGGAGGTAGAGCTGGCAGTCAGCCAAGATCACGCCAGTGCACTCCAGCCTGGGCGACAGAGTGAGAGTCTGTCTGAAAGAATACAGTCTCATTTACAATAGCATCAAAAAATTAACTACTTGGGAATAAATTTAAATAAGACAGTAAAATTTGTATATACCAAAAACTATAAAACACTGATGAAAGAATTTGAAGAAGATACATGTCCCTATTACTCAGTGTGATCTATAGATATAATGCAACCCCTATACAAATTTCAATGGCATTTTTCAAAGAAATGGAAAAAAGCAATTCTAAAATTTATATGCAACCACAAAAGACCCCAAACAGTCAAAACATCCTTCAGCAGAAAAAACAAAAGTGGAAGCATCACATTACCTTATTCCAAACTAAATTATAAAGCTATAGTAATCAAAATAGTATGGTACTGGCATAAAAAAAGACTGTAGGCCAAGGCAACAGAATAGAGAGCACAGAAAGAAATAAATCCATGCCTTTACAATCAATTGATCTTCAGCATTGGTGCCAAGACTACACAATGATAAAAGTTTAGTCTCTTTATTAAATGGTGTTGGGAGAACTGGATATCCACATGCAGAGGAATGAAACTGAACCCTTATCTCACCCTACATACAAAAATTGTCTCAAAATGGATGAAAGACCTCAACATAGGACCAATATTGTAAGACTCTTAGACATAAATATCGGAGAAAAGCTCCTTGATACTGATATTGGTAATGAATTTTCAGATTTGATACCAAAAGTATAGACAACAAAAGCAAAAATAGACAAATGGGAGTAAATCAAACTAAAAGCTTCAGCACAGCAAAGGAGACAATCAATACAATGAAAAGACAACCTAAAGAATGGGAGAAAATATTTACACACTATACATCTGATAAGAAGTTAATATCCAAACAAATTAGGAACTCAGACAATTCCAAAGGATCTTGTATTAGTCTGTTTTCATGATGCTCATAAAGACATACCTGAGACTGGGTAATTTATAAAGAAAAAGGTTTGGCCAGGCGCGGTGGCTCACGCCTGTAATCCCAGCACTTTGGGAGGCCGAGGCAGGCAGATCATGAGGTCAGGAGATTGAGATCATCCTGGCTAACACGATGAAATCCTCTCTCTATTAAAAATACAAAAAATTAGACAGGTGTGGCGGTGGGCGCCTGTAGTCCCAGCTACCCGGGAGGCTGAGGCAGGAGAACGGCATGAACCTTGGAGGCAGAGCTTGCAGCGAGCCTAGATCGCGCCACTGCACTCCAGCCTGGGTGACAGAGTGAGAATCCATCTCAAAAAAAAAGAGGTTTAATGGATTCACAGTTCCACGTAGCTGGGGAGGCCTCACAATCACAGTGGAAGGTGAAAGGCACGTCTTACATGACAGCTGGCAAGACAGGATGAAAGCCAAGCAAAAGGGGAAACCCCTTATAAATCAATCAGATCTCGTGAGACTTATTTACTACCACGAGAACTGTATGGGAGAAACTGCCCCCATGATTCAATTGTCTTCCACCAGGTCCCTCCCACAACATGCGGGAGTTATGGGAACTACAATTCAAGATGAGATTTGGGTAGGGACACAGCCGAATCCTATCATTCTGCCCCAGCTCCTCTCAAATTTCATATCTTCACATTTGAAAACAAATTATGCCTTCCCAACAGTCCCCCAACATCTTAACTCATTTCAGTATTAACTCAAAAGTCCACAGTCCAAAGTCTTATCTGAGACAAGGCAAGCTTCCAGCTATGAACTCATAAAGTCAAAAGCAAGTTAGTTACTTTCCAGATACAATGGAGGTACAGGGAGCAGGTAAATATACCTGTCCCAAGTCCAAAATCCAGCAGGCCTGTCAAATCTTAAAGCTCCAAAATGAACTCCTTTGACTCCATGTCTCACATCCAGGTCACATTTACATAAGAGGTGGGCTCCCACGGCCTTGGGCAGCTCCGCCCCTGTGGCTTTGCTGGACATAGCCCCCCTCCTGGTTGCTTTCATGGGCTGGCATTGTCTGTAGCCTTCCTGTGTGCATGATCAAGCTGTTGGTGGATCTATGATTCTGGGGTCCGGAGGACAGTGGCCTTCTTCTCACAGCTCCAGTAGGCAGTACCCCAGTGGGGACTCTGTGTGGGGGCTTCAACCCCATATTTCCCTTCTGCACTGTCCTAGCATAGGTTTTCCATGAGGGCACCACCCCTGCAGCAAAACTCTGCCTGGACATCTAGGTGTTTCCATACATCCTCTGAAATCTAGGCAGAGGTTCCCAAACCTCAGTTCTTGACTTCTGTGCACCCACAGGCTCAACACCATGTGAAACTGCCAAGGTTTGGGGCTTGCACCCCCTGAAACCACAGTCCAAGCTGTACCTTGGCCCCTTTTAGCCATGGCTAGAGTGGCTGGGATGCAGGGCATGAAGTCACTAGGTGGCACATAGCAGGGGGGTCCTGAATCCAGCCCAAGAAACCACTTTTTCCTTTTAGGCCTCTTGGCCTATAATGGGAGAGACTGCTGCAAAGGTCTCTGACATGTCCTGGAGATATTTTCCCCATTGTCTTGGGGATGAACATTTGGCTCCTTGTTGCTTGTGCAAATTTCTGCAGCTGGCTTGAATATCTCCTCAGAAAATTGGTTTTTCTTTTCTATCACATCATTTGGCTGTAAATTTTCCAAAGTTTTATGCTATGTTTCCTTTTAAAGCTGAATGCTTTTAACAGCACCCAAGTCACCTCTTGAATGCTTTGCTGCTTAGAAATTTCTTCTGCCAGGTACCCTAAATCATCTCCCTCAAGTTCAAAGTTCCACAAATCTCTAGGGCAGGGGCAAAATGCCGCCAGTCTCTTTGCTAAAACATAGCAAGATTTTCCTTGACTCCAGTTCCCAACAAGTTCCTCATCTCCATCTGAGACAACCTCAGCCTGAATTTTATTGTCCATATCATTATTAGCATTTTGGCCAAAGCTAGTCAACAAATCTCTAGGGAGTTCCAAACTTTTCCACATTTTTCTCTCTTTTTCTGAGCCCTCCAAACTGTTCCAACCTCTGCCTGTTACCCAGTTCCAAAGTTGGTTCCACATTTTTGGATATCTTTACAGCAGCACCCCACTCTACCAGTACCAATTTACCGTATTCATCTGTTTGCATGCTGCTGATAAAGGCATACCAAAGAGTGTGTGATTTATAAAGAAAAAGAGGTTTAATGGACTCACAGTTCCATGAGGCTGGTGAGGCCTTACTTATGGCGGGAGGCTAAAGGCACATATTACACAGCAGCAGGCAAGACAGAATTAAAGCCAAGTGAAAAAGGAAATCCCTTATGAAACAATCGGATCTTGCGACACTTATTTACTACCACAAAAACAGTATGGGGAAAACTGCTCCCATGATTCAACTATCTCCTACTGGGCCCCTCCCATAACACGTGGGAATTATGGGAGCTACAATTCAAGATGAGATTTGGGTGGGGACACAGCCAAAGCATATCAGACCTGAAGAGATACATTTCTAAAAGACATATGATTGACAATAGGTATATACTAAGAAAAAGATGTTTGCCATAGCTAATCATCAGGAAAATGCACAATGAGATATCACCTCACATCTATTAGGATGGCTATTATAACAGTAAAAAGGTAACAAATGTTGCTGAGGATATTGAGAAAAATAAACCCTTGTGCTTAGCTGATATTTGATGTGAATGTAAATTGGTACAGCCATTACAGACAACAGTATGGAGTTTCCTCAAAAAATTAAAAATGGAACTCCCATATAATCCAGCAATCTCCCATCTGGGTATATATCCAAAGTAAAGAAAATCACTATCTCAGAGAGATATATATACTTACATGTTTATTACAGTGTTATTTACACAGCCAAGATATGGAAACTACCTGTGTCCATTGACAGATGAACGGATGTTTTAAATTTATTACACACACACACACAGACACACACACATATGTAATGGAATATCATTTAGCCTTTAAAAATGAGGAAATACTGCCATTTGTAACAAGATGGATAAACTTGGAGTTTATTATGGTAAGTAAAATAAGCCAGGAACAGATGCAAAAAAATCCTGCATGATTTCACTTATATGCCTACTAAGAAAATGTCAAACTGATGGTAACAGAGTAAAATAGTGCTTACTAGGGCCTGGGAGTTGGGAAAAGAAAAAATGTCAGAAGGTACACAGTTTCAGTTATAAGATGAATAAGTTCTGGAGATCTAATATATAGCATAGTGACTAAAGTCAATAATAATGTATACTTGAAATTTGCTGAAAGAGTAGATCTCAAGTGTTCTCCATCACACAAACACAAATAAAAAGGTAACCAGGTGAGGTGGTGAATATGTTAGCTTGATTGTGGTAATCATCACTTCACAATGTAAATGTATATCAAAATATCACACTGCACACCTTAACTATATATAATTTTTCTTTGTTTATCAATAAAACTGGCAAAAATATCTTTTATATGTTGCCTTGACTCCATTTCTTCTTATTTTGTCAAAATAGATAGTCCTCACTGTTTGCATAAGTTTAGAAACTTGTGCTACATCCAGAAGTCAGGAGTGGGGTAGGGTGAACTAAGTTACTAACTCTTTAGGAACCTTAGGGTGCGAGGTGGGACTGGAGTCCAAGGTCTAGGAGCTGAGTCTGGTCTTGAGCAGCTTCTTTTTTGTTTTGTTTTGTTTTGAGACGGGGTCTCACATTCTTGCCCAGGCTGGAGTGCAGTGGCACAATCTGGGCTCTCTGCAACGTCCGCCTCCCAGGCTCAAGCAATCCTCTCACCTCAGCCTCCCAAGTAACGGGAACCACAGGCATGTGCCACTATGCCTAGCTAATTTTGTTGTATTTTTGGTAGAGATGGGGTTTTGCCTTGCTGCCCAGGCTGGTCCTGAACTCCTGAGCTCAGGTGATCCACCCACTTTGGCCTCCCATAGTGCTGGGATTACAGGTATGAGCCACCACGCCTGGCCATGAGCAGCCTCTTCTGATATCCCTAATGTGTTCTGTACACATTTTCTTTGTCTGAATGCGCCTTTCCTTTCTCTCTTATTGGTCTACAGATTTTTTCCTTCTTTAGGATATTATTAACTTGAATTCGAATTTTTATCAAAAATCGAACCTAGCTCTTTTTATTCATATTTTCCTGCTATATTTTTTCCACTAATTTATTTTCGATAGGTTTTATTGAGTGTTTTTTGACACTTAAAAATTTTACCTGACAATCTTAACCTTTGATTTATGTAATTATTGTTCCATTATGACTTATTTCTGTCATCTCATTTTATGATTTTTCATACTTTCTTTACTGTTTCTTTTTCCTATTTGTACCTTTTACTCTATAGATCAAATCTTTTTCTATTTGTTTGAAATCTGGAAATCTTTAACATTGTAATGGTGGTTATATCATTATTTATGTTAATTTTCTCAATTTCTGATGTGTCAAAATTAATATCATCTCAGCAAACCAAATAAGTACTCTAGCCTCCTCTTGCCACCTCTGGTTTGCTTTCTCTGTTACGACAGCACTTTGTCTAAGGGGGTACTTTCTGAAGTTTACTCGGGGTTGTTTTCAATATGTTATGTTTTCATGTATTTTTTGGGGTATGATAAACACCACTACCATTGATTCTTGAACCCTGAATTCTAACACCACGGTGTATTTCTCTCCTTACTGGAGTATGTTCTCTAGGCATTTTCAAAGGGGTTTATTTGAAATAAAACTTTTGAGGCCTTATTTTATAACGTCTTTTTCTGGGCTTTCATATTTAAAAGATTGTGGCTGCAAATAATTCAAGGATTAAAATTTGTTTCCTTTTAATCCTTCAAAAATATGACTTCATTTTATTCTTGTCTCCAGCATTGCTGTTGGAAAGGCTGATGCCAATCAAAACCAATTTTTCCCTAAAGGATGATCTGTCTTCTTGTCATTTTGGCAGGATGTTACAAAACAAAGGAGTCTTCAATGTTCTGAGTATAAATCATTTTGCAATTATAAACTTAACTTAAATATTAATGCAATACAAAAAGAATTAAAACCTTCTTGAGACATCCAAGTGCACAGGAAAATTAACTATCATGCACTCATTCAGGAAGAAAAGGTGCAAAAGAAATTTAATGAAAGAGATGGTCGTTAGATGCAAGTGTGGTTGAATGTAGGGATGCGATGCTGACAAGTGGCAGCAGGCCTGGCAAGCTGTCTGTCCCAATTCAATTACTTCATAAAGAGAAGAATATTAACTAGGCTATCTTGGTGATGTGCTGAAAAAAGTGCTATTTTTCCTTTTTAATCATTCAAAACAAAGGTAGGTAAAATTCCTGGGAAGTAAGAAATAATGTATCATAAATGTATAAAAGTTGAGGAAAATACTATGTTTATGAATTTAAAATGCCATCTCATGTAGATTGTTATGTCTTTTCAGAAGTGCTTTAAAATCGATGACACATAGTGAAAAAATGACATAATTTCAAACAATTAATGGAAAAATATTAATCTACCTTCTTGAATCTTGGAACCAGGATTCTTTTGGGAGGCTTCGGTGTACCTGTGTATCATTTCATTGCCTTCACACAAATCAAATCACGCCACCTGCGACTGTGGTTTGAAAATAAAAGAAAACATGATAATGATGCTGTCAATTCACTTGAGATTCCATGATCAAAATTAACCTATGAACAAAGGACAGACTTTATTATAATTACAAAATAGGATGTAATTTACATAAAATGTGAAAATATAAGCATAGAACCATATTTGATACAAGTTGAAAGCTATGACAGGGACTGTTGGAGGGGAGGGAAGTTGTACACTAATCTCCACATCCTACTGAGCCAATCAGTGGTGTTCAAATTGGACGGACCATATATTATTTAAACAGTATATTATTTAAGCAAAGAATTAAGCACTGTAAATATATTATTTAGAGAAAGCAAATTTTTTAAAAATCCCATAAAATTATATATTGAAGACTAAATTGGAAATATAGTTTTAGAAGAAGAAAGTAGGGTAAATGAACTATATTCTCTACCGTTCATAAAAAGTCAAGGGATATTACTTAAAATTGATAAAACAAATTAGGTGATTATATAATATTATTTACAGTTCAAGAGAATAGCATATAGTAAAAAAAAGAAAATGATAAACCTTGCCTAACTCTGAAAAACAGGACCAAGGGCTGTGGAAGGAAAAAAAAGTTTCTGGTTTTCACTGTTTTTTTGCCCATCAAACTGTTTGAATGATTTTCAATGCACAGGTTTAATTTTAAAATGTTCTTACTTACAGATCCCCTTGAATTACGTGTAAAATTAGGTTTCCTTTAGTCAATGGTGTATGAAAAGTAATCAACTCATCTAACTGAAGTTAGACATTAATAAATAATAAATTGGGGAGAACATAAATATACCCATTAAAAACAACCAGAACATAGCACTTGGCTCTATGTTCTGCTTATCTAGGAAGTGGAATTCTTAAAATTAAAACAAAATAATAAGGAGCTTCACATTTTCTTTTTCTTCTTCTTTTTTTTTGAGATGGAGTCTTGCTCTGTCACCCAGGCTGGAGTGCAGTGGCACGATCTTGGCTCACTGCAACCTTCGCCTCCCAGGTTCAAGCGATTCTCCTGCCTCAGCCTCCCGAGTAGCTGGGACTACATGTGGGCATCACCACACCCAGCTAATTTTTGTATTTTTAGTAGAGACGGGGTTTCACCAGGTTGGACAGGATGGTCTCGATCTCTTGACCTTGTGATCCACCTGCCTCGGCCTCCCAACGAGCTGGGATTACAGGCATGAGCCACCACGCTCGGTCGGAGTTTCACATTTTCTAAAAAACGTTAGAAATAAAAATGCAAGTGTTTCACTTACATAAAGCTCTTATAATCACTGGTAGACTAAAGTCAATTTAGATTAACATTTATATTTTCAAATTTATAATATGACCAATATTGCCATCAAAATATTCAGGCACAGAATGGTTTAAAGTAGCTGTCTTATTATTTCTCAATATTCTCTTTTCTTCTATGATTGGCATCACCAGTCATGGTTGGAGCACCTTTTTATTTTATTTTTTATTTTATTTTATTTATTTTGAGACGGAGTCTCACTCTGTTGCCCAGGCTGGAGTGCAGTGGCCCAATCTTGGCTGACTGCAAGCTCCACCTCCCAGGTTCTCGCCATTCTCCTGCCTCAGCCTCCCGAGTAGCTGGCACTACAGGTGCATGCCACCATGCCCAGCTAATTTTTTGTATTTTTTAGTACAGACAGAATTTCACCGTGTTAGCCAGGATGGTCTCAATCTCCTGACTTTGTGATCTGCCCGCCTCAGCCTCTCAAAGTGCTGGGATTACAGGCTTGAGCCACCACGCCCAGCTATGGTTGGAGCATCTTACCAAAGAACTATACTTGCAGTTTTTGAGTGGAAAGCAAGGGAGAAATTTTATTCATGCCTTGACCTTATTAATAATGTGTAACTAGATTGTGACGGCCATTATCAATAGAACTGTCATCAGATTCAAAGAGCACTGTTTGTCTCCTTTAATATGGAGAAACACCACAAATAAATGGGAAATAATTTAATGACTGTAGTTCATTTTTAATCATATAGCTGAGTGATATTTTAAGTCTGATGAGAATAGATATTTGAACAAAAATAGCCAATTCTCTGTTTCATAATTTAATACATTTGTGTTAAGAGGTTTAGACAATAAAGTTAATTTTGAAATGCATTATAAATAACTGAGTAATTAGCAATCATTAAGTTTATTTTTAAATAAGTGTTTAGATAACTAATTAGCAATCATTAAGTTCATTTTTAAATAACTGTTTAGTCCACAAAAAATAAAAAATATATTTTAGAAAGAGAGGGCATTCCAAAATCTGTCTCAGGAACATTCAATCTCAAATATATTTTAATGAAGCAGAAATGTAAATACATGTCTAGATAATTTAGGTTTAAAAAGGTAAATTTTGGCTGCCTGCTTAACTTTTATGAAACAGATATTTTTCATTCAAGTCCAGCATATATTTTGCTATGACTTTCACATCCTTTCCTCAGAGACTATTTACCTAAACATTAGGGTACCAAAGGAACTAGGAAACAAAAACTTCTTATTAGAGAGAGAAATTTTAAGTGAGGTGCACATTCTGATGATATTAATTTGTTTTCAACATTTTATTAATATTTTGAGAACACTAAGAAAATAAAATCCAAAGGGGGCAAGCAGGTATCATTGTCTCACCATGGGCCCTCTTTTGTCATCCTCTGTAAGATTGCAGTCATCAAAGAGCGTGACCCAAGAAGAAAGTAAAACAGTGCAACAATTGAGCATTTCTCCAAATACAAACAGTAGAGTCCTTGAGAAAGAATCCTTTAAGGCCTTAGATTTCTTTAAAATTTTTTAGATAAATAGTCTGGCCTATGCAGAACAAAATGAAATGGTAATAATGAAGAGGATAGTGAAGTTTTCTACTAACTGACATAAATGACGAGTTGATTAATGCTTAGGATAGTGTGAAAGAAGAATTGAATGAAAAATGCAAATCGAAAGAAGAAATACCCAGACAGACCCTTTCCTAAAACATGTATCATAAAATATTTAAAAGCAACTGCTTTAATGCATGGGCTGAGTCAAAGTAAGACAAATTTTCAGATATCTAGAAGAGCAAAAAAAGTTTGAATCCAGAAGTGTGAGTGTCTCATCTGGCCTTTGCCGTGGGGTGTCTCCCAGGAACTATTGGCCCAGAACCATGAGCACCTAATTCAGGAGACAGAGACTGATGCCCCTGCAGGGAGGAATATAGGCTAAAATGCCTTCTGCATAAATCTAGGATTTCTAAAGAGAAGCATGTTAAGTGGGGCTAGGAAAATCCCACCCCCATAAGAAGAAAGTGAAAATATATGCTTGTCTTGGTTCCAATAGGGTAGACAAAAAAAAGAAAAAAAATATGGTAATTTCTAAATATAAGTCAATAGACACATTGGTTTGGATTTGAATTCACACTATCTATGGGTCTGAGAAATACCAGGATGGAAATCAGCCTCTGGCAGTGAGAGGTTAGGCCAGCTGCACTTCCTGGGTCAAGCGCGGACTTGGGGAACTTTCCTGTCCTACAAGGAATTTGTAAAATGCACCAATCAGCGCTCTGTAAAACACACCAATCAGCAGTATTCTAAAAGTAGCCAATAGTGGAGAGGATTGAAAAAAGGGCACTCTGATAGGACAGAAACGGAACATGGGCGGGAAGAAATAAGGGGATAAAAGCTGGCCACCCGCAACCAGCAGCAGTAACCAGGTGGGGTCAACTTCCAGGGTGTGGGAGTTTTGTTCTTTCACTCTTAGCAATAAACCTTCCTAGGCTCACTTTTTGGTTCCGTGCCATCTTTAAGAACTGTAACACTCACCAGGAAGGTCCACAGCTGCATTCTTGAAGTCAGGGAGACCCCGAACCCACCGGAAGGAACCAACTCTGGACACAGTCCTGCAAACTAGTTAATCTGAGTACAATCATAAAGAGAAATATATTTTTCACTAATACTTGGAAACAGATTTTGTAACACAGCTTTCATTGTAGTTAAGTGAAGATAGTATATTTTACAATAAGCAACACTGGGACCACTGATCTCCGTAAGGGAAAAAAATGAAATTGAAACTTAATCCCAGAGACCAAACATAAAAATATATTTTAACGGATAAAGACAGCTTCTCAACACTTTTAGAAAAAAACCTGGGAAGAATTTTTTTTTTTCTTTTTTGAGATGGAGTCGCTCTGTTGCCCAGGCTGGAGTGCAGTGGCACCATCTCGGCTCACTGCAAGCTCCACCTCCTCTCCCATGTTCATGACATTCTCCTGCTTGAGCCTCCGGAGTAGCTGGGACTACAGGCGCCCGCCAGCACGCCTGGGCTAATTTTTTGTATTTTTAGTAGAGACAGGGTTTCACCGTGGTAGCCAGGATGGTCTCGATCTCCTGACCTTGTAATCTGCCCGCCTCGGCCTCCCAAAGTGCTGAGATTACAGGCGTGAGCCACTGCGCCCGGCCATATCTTTTATCTTTACATGGGGAAGAACAAACTGCAAGAAGAAAAATTAATTTAATAACACAAAAATTTAATACTTCTGTTTATTAAAGGATACCGCAATGTGAAAAAAAAATACACAAAACTTGGCATAGCTATTTGCAACACATCTTACCTAGAAAGGTCTGGTATCCAGAATATGCTTCCTATAAATAAGTGAAAAATAACACGTCCATTGAGAAGTTAGCACAAATAGCCCATAAGCATGTAAAAAGTGCTCAACCTCATAATAATCATGAAAATGAAAATTAACAGTTAGATACCCTTTCACACATATTGACAATTTTTTTTTTTTGAAGTTCTGAAACGTGTAGTATTGGCAAGGAAAAAGAAACATGGAAGTATTCATCCCACACACTAAAGTAGGACAGCCATTTGGAAAACAGACAGATGCTGGCTCATACAGCAGCTGATCAAATGTACCCTAAGACCCAGTGGCTTCACTACAACCTAGTGCAACCTAATCAGCCTGATACATGCCCCAGAAAAATTCTTGCGTTTGTTTACCTAGAGATATATGAGAATGTTCACAATTTTAAAAACCTGGAAACAATCTAGTTATCTCTCAATATGGGTAGATAGTGGACTGGGTAACTAAATGGTCATATATTCCAATAATAGAGTAGCTTGCAGCACTAAGAGTGAATGAACTGCAGCTATTCACATTCTCAAATACAGCACTGCAATGAGATACTACTGCATGTGTATTAGAATGGCAAAAATCCAGAACCCTGACACCACCAAATGCTGATGAGGATGTGAAGCAACAGGAACTCTCATGCAGTGCTGATGGAAATACGAAATGGAGAATAGTTTTGTGCCTTCTTAGAAAACTAAATCTACTCTTATTATACGACCCAGCAATCTTGTTTCTTCGTATATACCCAAAGGAGTTGAAAACTTATGTCCACACAGAAACCTGCACACAGATGTTTATGGAAGCTTTATAATTGCAAAAACTTGGAGACAAGCAAGATTTCCTTCAGTAGGTGAATGAACAAACTGTGGTACATCCTAACAATTGAGTATCATTCAATGATAAAATAAATGAGCTGTTGGCCGGGTGCGGTGCGTCACGCTTGTAATCCCAGCACTTTGGGAGGCCAAGGCAGGTGGATCACGAGGTCAGCACATAGAGACCATCCTGGCTACCACGGTGAAACCCCGTCGCTACTAAAAATACAAAAACTTAGCCAGGTGCGGTGGCAGGCACCTGTAGTCCCAGCTACACAGGAGGCTGAGGCAGGAGAATGGCGTGAACCCGGGAGGTGGAGCTTGGCTTGCAGTGAGCGGAGATCACGCCACTGCCCTCCAGCCTGGGCGACAGAGTGAGACTCTCTGTCTAAAAAATAAATGAATAAATAAATAAAATAAAATAAAAAATAAAAGCTGTCAAGCTATGAAAAGACACAGAGGATGCTTACATGCATATTACAAAGTGAAGGAAGCCAATCTGAAACGGCTACATACTGTCACTTCCAACTATATGGCCTTTCTGGAAAAGGTGAAACTATAGAGATAGAAAAAATAAATCAGTGGTTTCCAGGAGTTAGGAGGAAGAGAGGAATGAATAACTATAGCACAGAGGATGCTTAGGGTCCTGAAAGTATGTGTATGATATTTTAATAGTGAATACTTGTCACTGTAAATTTGTCCAAGCCCGAGTGTGAACCTTAATGCAAACTATAAGATGTATCATGTAGGTTCATTAATTGTAACAAATGCAGCACTCTGGTGGGGGATGTTTATTATGGGGGAGGCATGCGTGTGTGGGGGGCAGGGAGTATATGGGAAATCTATACCTTCTGCTCAGTTTTGCTGTGAACTTCAAACTGCTCTAAAAAATAATGTGTGTGTACATGTGTATATATATATATGCATATATATGTTTGTGTGTATGCATATCTGATCACAAGAAACAATACACAGTTGGCCAGGCGTGGTGGCTCATGCCTGTAATCTCAGCAGTTTGGAAGGCTGAGGCGGGCAGATCACGAGGTCAGGAGATCGAGACCATCCTGGCTAACATGGTGAAACCCCATCTCTACTAAAAAAATATAAAAAATCAGCCAGGCGTGGTGACGGGCGCCTGTAGTCCTAGCTACTCGGGAGGCTGAGGCAGGAGAATGGCATGAACCCGGGAGGCAGAGCTTGCAGTGAACCGAGATCACGCCACTGCACTCCAGCCTGGGCAACAGAGGGAGAATCCGTCTCAAAAAAAAAAAAAAGAAACATATATACATAGTTTCATTTATTAAAAAAGTCAAACATGTGCAAAACTAAACAATATGCAAGTCTATAATGACAAGCAATGGAATGATTAACAGGAAGTTAGGGATAGTGGTTACCTCTTGTGGAAAGAGTGAGTGACATTGAAGAAGAGCAATGGGAGTTTCTAAGATACTGGAAATATTCTATTTCATAACCTGAAGGAAGGGCACATATACTCATTTTATATTCTTCTTAAGCTGTGCACACACACTTTTATATTTATGATCTATTTCATTAAGTAATAAGACAATCATATATATGCATTTGTAAATAAGTGAGATTAACACATTTTTGGATACATATAACTATTAAAATTGACTCAAATAATTAGAAAATCTAGATGGAAATCATACCATTAAAGTAATTGAGTTAATCATTAATAATTCTGCAAAGGAAACATGATGCCCAGATGATGTCACAAGTAGTTCCAATGTTACACTAATTATCTGCGAGGGGAGAAAAAAGAGACCATTCTTTAATTCATATGATACTAGGATAACCTTGCTATGGTGTACCTCATCCATGCACACAGACAAATAGTGTAAACAAAATACTAGGAAGTATACCTAGCAATGTATAAAAACCATGAACAAGTTCGGTTAGTAATGCAAATTTAGTTCAGTGTTAGAAAATCTACTGAAATTATCTCCTTATCAATGAATTAAAGACAAAAATTATATGATTGTCTCAAAAGGCCTATAAAATTATTTTACAGCTGGGCACGGTGGCTCACGCCTGTAATCCCAGCACTTTGGGAGGCTGAGGTGGGGGGATCACAAGGTCAGGAGATCGAGACCATCCTGGCTAACACAGTGAAACCCTGTCTCTACTAAAAATACAAAAAAATTAGCTGGGCGTGGAGGCTGGCGCCTGTAGTCCCAGCTACTCGGGAGGCTGAGGCAGGAGAATGGTGTGAATCCAGGATGCGGAGCTTGCAGTGAGCCGAGATGGCGCCACTGCACTCCAGCCTGGGCCACAGAGCGAGACTCCCTCTCAAAAAAAAAAAAAAATTTTACAAAAATTAAATTATTGATATTTCCACCTGTGAATAAAGGGTAACTTCCTTAACCTGACGAAAGGAGTTGACAAATAACCTACAGCACCTATCATGTTTTGCGATTAAAAATATTGAAATCACTCCTTTTAAAATCAAGAAAAAGACAAGAGTACCATTGTCACTAAACTGCTTCCAAAGCTTATATGGAAGAGAAAAGGGCCCAGTATAACTAAGACAATCCCATAGAAGACTAAAGTGTGCGAAGGTGGGAGGTGGAGCTTATGTGGAGCAAATCTCGTACCAGATTTGCTGTGAAGTTATAATTACCACAGCAAGAATTGCTATTGTGAGAGTCTGTGCTTGTGTGAAATCTTGCTGTATGCCCTGGCTAACATTACGGAACAGTCAGAAAGGGTCTGTATAATCCATGGTATGAGCAGTTGGTATCCATATGGGAAAATATCAGAATGCATCTCTATCCCAAAAATGGATCCCTGTCACACAAAGGCCAGATCTAAATGGACAAAGGACTTAAATTTGAGATGCAAATATTTAAAAATCTTTTAGAAGAAAATATAGGAGGGTAACTTATTACATGCCACACCTACTGTGTGTACTCTGTACGATGCAAGTGTTGTATATGAGTGTAGTATGTAAGTGTAGATGCCTCTAAGCAGTACATGCATGCTTGCTACTTTACACACGTGAAACACTGGGAACGGGAGCATGAGAGGAAACCCTAGGTCATTCTGGTTTCCAGACTGCTGCTCCTGCCCACCCCCAGTTCCAGCACTCCCTTCCCCATTCTCCTATCCAGATCCTCTGTTCCAGACACAGCCACTTACAGCAGCTCAAGCCAGCGGCACCCACGGAGAGGCCCTCTTCACCCTACTGCTGGGCTGTCATGTCCCCTTTCTTTTCTTTCTGAAAAACAGTTTTCTCTGCCTGTGACTCCTCATGTTTCACTCTCTCTAAAGCACACGGAAGCCCGGTTCCCTCCTCTGCTTTATCAGACCTGTTGCTGTGAGTTCCACTAGTGACCCTGCATGACAAATTCAGAGGTTTGCTCCCTTTTGCATAGCGTAAAATGTTTACCTCGTGACATACTTGATAAATACAATTGTATAATTGTTAAGCTACCTATATATTCTGTATCTGTTTCAAAAATTCTTTATAGGCCGGGCAAGGTGGTTCACACCTGTAATCCCAGCAGTTTGGGAGGCTGAGGCGAGAGGATCATGAGTTCAGGAGATTGAAACCATCCTGGACAACATGGCGAAACTGCGTCTCTACTAAAAATACAAAAATTAGCTGGGCGTGGTGGCAGGCACCTGTAATCCCAGCTACTCAGGAGGCTGAGGCAGGAGAATCGCTTGAACCCAGGAGGCAGAGATTGCAGTGAGCCAAGATCATGCCACTGCACTCCAGCCTGGCGACAGAGCGAGACTCTGTCTTCAGCCCCCCCAAAAATATAAAGACAATGTCAATTATGCCACGCATAGGTTGTTTTTATTCCATAATACTGCTCTCCATATGTGTAATATGTTTCTACTTCACACATAGTTTTGATCAAAGATTAATCTATTGCACTGATATTTTTCTTAGTAATTAATAAAATTCAGCTTGGATTTCTTTAGCCAGATAAAACACCTTATACTAAGTGAATCAATCAAAGCTCTTTGTTGGAGTGAGATCTGAAAGCTTTCGCTCAAGCCGGCTGCCTCAGCTTCACTGCATCAAATAATGGAGGGAGAAGTGGAGGCTGACATGCAGCAAGAATGACTGTGTGTGTGTTGGAGAGATATTTTGTTTAATTCATTTACAAGATACTCGTGCCACACTGCTACATGCCAAACAGCTGTTCTTAGTACTTTGTAATAATTAATCAGCTAATAGTTGAAAAGGTAATTGTTGTAACGTGTCTTCAGTACTGCCAATCTCTGGGATTGGGAGCCAAGAAAAAGCATCACCATCATGATTGAGAAATGGAGTTACTGGCAGTAATGGAGCAAGCCACGATTCTGCACTTGGACACAGAATTATTCCTGACAAGATCCTGGCTCCTAACTCTTCCACCAAAACCGAGTCTGCAGCTCCCACACTGAAAGTGCCACTCATTTCACCCCGAGTGTGCTCCAGCCGTTCCTTCTCCTTCTTCTCCTTCCTACCAGCTCTGTAATGTCTCCATCACAATGCTAAGGTCAGGGTCAATGGCACCTCTTTTCAGAAACTTTCTGAGAGCCCTGGAAAGTAATCTCTTCTTGTTCTTATTCCATGATCTCCTGCACCTTCTTTAAATCACTGATGATCATTTGTGTAGATGAGTTGTCTCCGTGTGTGTCTGACCTTTTTCCCAGATGGTGAGTTCTGGAATCCAGGAAGCATTTTAGTAAAGTAATAGTTTTTAGTAATTTAGTTCACCTCTGTGCACCCTACAGCCGTTTCTCACAAGTAGGGGCTGCCCAGTGAGCACTTACTGAGGGAAACTGGAGGGAGACTTGCAGGTCAGGTTCACTGAGCCAGAAAGTGAAGCAAACTAAGAGGGCAAAGTGCAAGACACTGGCTGAAATATATGAACATACTGGGGAAACAAACATCCCCGGACTCTGTGGAGGTGGAACACAGTCGCTGAGGTCTGCGATTTAGCTGCACCCACCTGGCCAAAGCATGCTCAGCATTGGGCTTCGTTCTCCCGTAGTGCTTTCATGGTGAGGAACAAAAGCTATACATACTAACATGGGACAGCTGGAAACCACAGCTATATTTATAGTATTTCTTTTCAGCTTTTCAGCTGGAATCCCGAAAGAACTCTGAGATCATGCAGAATGCGGCATATTGTCAGATGCAGCCTGGGTGGGCTTGGTGTTAGAGGATCTGCCCCAGGTCATGGTCTGTGGTGGGGAGGGGAGGGTGTGATTCCCCATCCCCTTCTTATCTCTTTGTCCCTTACTTTTTGCCCTGTACACACATGATCGTCCTCAACATCTTAAATAGGTTTTCCCATATAGCTAAAATTGATATTGGCATCTAAACTATGCCTGACTTAGCTGAATATTTGGCCTTTGCCTTTAAAGGATCTATAAGTTATTGGGATGAGACCGAGGAGAAAAAGGAAGACCAGAGATAACTCAAGCATAATCTGCCATCCAATAATTTCATGACATGCTTATCCTTGGAATAAAGTTGACCTATTATCAGGAAACTGTCCCACCATCTTTTTTGCATTTAGAGACCTCCATTACTATGGCCTCCATTGTAACGGGCTGTAAAAAGTTTGTCATTGGGTTTGTAAAAAGTCTACATGTTGATTTTGATGGCAATAAAAGAGTCAGACGGTGCAAGCTGGAGCAAGGTGTTCACCAAAGCTAGGCCTTTCCCCTCCCTCAGGAACTGGCAACAAGAGCAAGAGTTAGCTTCCTGAATGTTTGCATTTCAAAGAGACAGCTCTCAGGTCTTTGAGGAGACAATTCTGGGATGTAGATTTACACTTCAAAGGCGGAGAAAAGATTTATAATTGCAAGCTTTCTAAGGTTCTAAGAGGGAATTCGGGGCTCTACCTGCCCATCACCAGGTTTTGCCTGAAACAAACAGTAAATTCTCCTTGCAAGTGAGCTTTTTCAGGCAGTCATTTTAAGAGGGCTGTGGTCATCTGCGGGACACCCTTGTGCTGCTGGAAGCCTCACTAGAGTTTGGTCCTCTCTTTGGACAGGGGTTTGGAAGGAGTAGTTAAGTACTGCGAGGCCTGCCTTCTCATGACCAAAGCTCACAAATGCCCATTTCTTTCTTTCTTTTTCTTTTTTTTTAATATTTAAAATATTTATGTGTCTATTAACACCTCTTGGAAATTTCCATCCCTTTCGAGCTATGTTCCAGTCAAACAAAACAAAGTGTGGCTCAGCAGCCCTGGGGAGACTCTGGGTGAAGGGGAGACGAGCACACAAATGTTGAGAGTTTGAGAACCCCTGGCCTTGATCTTTATGATAGTTGGTCAAGTGGTCATCAGTGAAATCCACAGGGATTCCCCGAGAGTGTATAGCTTTGGCATGATGGTTGCTGTAATCTGAAGGGGAAAGTAGAAGTTTAACATGTGAGTACTGAAGAAGCTTGAGACAGTCTCGCTCTGTCACCCAGGCTGGATGCAGTGGGACCATCTGGGCTCACTGCAACCTCTGCAATTCTCCTGCCTCAGCCTCCCCAGTAGCTGGGATTACAGGCTCCTGCCACCACGTCCAGCTAATTATTTTTTTCTTTAAAATTAGTTTTCTTTAAAAAGTACAAGTAGCATCTTACTTTTACTTTTGCAAAAAGTAAAGAAATGGTGTTTTGTTGCAAAAATTAAACAAATAAATTTTGGATTGTAGAAAATTCATTAAAAACTCAAGTTTTAATTTATTTAAAATCTATCTGGTGCTGTAAGTGTGGCTATTGGCAGATCTCTTTTTATTTATTTATTTTTATTGATTTATTCATATTATTAATAACTAACTTTTAAATTATTATTCATGAGCCCTTTCCCATGACAGCTTCTTGGAAATTTCTTTCTCTCCCATTAACCTAGTATTATCTCTCAGGCATATTTATTTAAAGTTCTTCCTCTCATTATTCCCTTCTTCACCATCGTTCCTAGGTTAGTTACAAAGAACTAATTTAATGACCCATTTACTCTGAAGGGAGGCAGTAGAAGTGAATGCTTCTTTCTGAGGCCTTAAGGGATCTCACCTCCTTAAATCTGTTTTCCTACTCCTACTTCAGATATTATTGAGACATTATGTTTTCTTCCTCTACCTTCAGAAACTTCAGTATCAACAGGTCCAGATCTGCCTAAGCCCTCAGATGAGTCTGCAAACAATCATTGTATCAACATTTGACAAATATCTTGCAGATGATCCCAGGCACCACTGTCTTAACCTGTGAAAACCGCAAATTCTTGGCACAAACAACTTCTTCTGCACATCCCTCCTCCTCACACATACACTGAGACTTGGCCAAATTCCAACACAGCCTCTATCAGCTCAGAGCCATGTCCCCAGAATGCCCCAGTCCCCTCTAAAGCACCTGCCTGGGAACATTCCATTCTGCCAAAAGAATTTACTGTTTGTCCCACCCAAAAATTGACTATAGGCCCCTGACCTCCCATTTCTAAGAAGCTTAATTTTAGAAAACTTGCAATTATGGCCGGGTGTGGTGGCTCAAATCCCAGCACTTTGGGAGGCTGAGGAGGACGGATCTCAAGATCAAGAGAGCGAGACCATCCTGGCCAACATGGTGAAACCCCGTCTCTACTAAAAATACAAACATTAGTTGGGCGTGGTGGCGCACACATGTAGTCCCAGCTACTTGGGAGGCTGAGGCAGGAGAATCGCTTGAACCCGGGAGGCAGAGGTTGCAGTGAGCCGAGATCGCGCCACTACACTCCAGCCTGGCGACAGAGTGATATTCCGTCTGAAAAAAAAAAAAAAAAAGACAGAAAACCTGCAATTATAAATCTTTTCTCTGTCCCTTTAAATCTCCTACAACACGGAAATGTCTTTCTGAAAGACTTGGGAGCCATCCCTTTGGACTATAAGGATCAAGAAGGATACAGGATTGTCTCCTGGTCTCTGTCTCTGTGTAGGAGCCTAACTTTGATAAGCACTATTAGCAAACACAGATGGCCTCATCACATTGACCAACCTTTCCCCAAACATCAGTCCATGCTTTTCCTTTAGCACACTCCAACATTTGCAGAGCCTCTTGCTTTTTGTTTCAGTGGAGTTGAGGCTTTCTAACATACTATAAATTGATATGTCTACTCATTGATTACAAGACAGAAATTAATCACCGGATTTCATTATCAGGCTGACTTTTAGGATTAAAAGCACCCTGTGGTTAACAGCTGCAACATCTTTCTGTTTCTAAGAAAAACAGGACGGATTTGTCTTTGGCTCCTTTGGACCTCACTGATGAATAGAAAAGAGAGAATTGAACACGTTTGGATGATACAGCACAACTCAGTTTAAAGTTCCAGGCAAAGAAAGCAACGGTTATTTTTTCACTCCAGTGAGTGAATCATTCTTTGGGGCCACAAAATAGAAGATTTGAAGAATAAGCAGGGACATCTAGAAGGTAGCTGAGTGTACTCCATCGGGTTAAATTAAGCTATATTTTTGTTGTTGTTGTTCCAATAACTTCCCCACACAGTACATTTCATATCTAAAGTGCTATTCCCTCTCCCATCATTTTATTACATACGCAATATCTGGCTGAGAACCTCTTTCTTGCCCTCCTTCTTACTGGTTAAGAACACAGACAGTCCTCTCGTTGCACAGCAGTGCAGGGCCACACAAATCACTATGTAAGCTGAAGATCTGTAAAGTGACCTAAATAATCCACGTGAAACATTAATTGTTGTGCGTCATTTAAAAACTTTGGCCAAAACATTAAAAATCTCTTACTGTTGGTTAAAAATGTATAAGGAAATGAAACATAGTGAAATTAGTACTTTTTTTTTTTTTTTTTTTGAGATGGAGTCTCGCTCTGTTGCCCAGACTGGAGTGCAGTGGCACGATCTCGGCTCACTGCAAGCTCCACTTCTTGGGTTCAAGCGATTCTTCTGCCTCAGCCTCCCGAGTAGTTGTGGCGTGCCGCCACAGCAGGCCGATTTTTTGTATTTTTAGTACAGACAGGGTTTCACCGTGTTAGCCAGGATGGTCTTGATCTCCTGACCTCGTGATCCGCCTCGGCCTCCCAAAGTGCTGGGATTACAGGAGTGAGCCACCACGCCTGGCCAGTACTTAGTTTTTACACTGTAATTTAAAACATCAAACAACAGCCAATTAAAGTGCTTTATTTATTTATAGACATGTATCAAGCCCAGTTTGAATAGTGCTTGCCTCCCTCTTGTCATATAGCTTATGATAAGGAGCCAGCAGTGTTTCTATGCCTTGGTGAATTGTCGTGCTGTTTTCAGAACAGCGTCTAACATTGTCAATGTCATGCAATATCTACAAGAGTTCCTTTAATATGAATTTTGTTGCTGTCTTTGCTGGCATCACTTCCTCTGGGGCTTCTTCATCCTTTTCGTCACAGCTACGTTCCTCATTTATGTCAAAACACTGCGTTGTGCCGAGTTCCTCTTGCTGCGTTTCCTGTGGTGAGCCAATTCTACGATTCCATTTACATTGTATTTGAATTCCACTTCCAGGGTTATCACATTTTTTATTTCTTTGCTGCACATCAATGGTTGTCGACCAGTTTTTTCTTCTGATTATTCATATTTATAAATGTCACATGGGTTTTTCACTGGGAGACAAGGAATCAACACGATTGCAGACTTTGCTGTCTGTGTGCGAACTAGCAGATGCACAGTGATCAGTCACTGACAGGCTTTGAAGGAAGTGAATTGTGTCCCCCCAAAAAAGATATGTTTGAAATCCTAATCCCCAATATCTCCAAATAATATCAGCTTATTTGGAAATAGCACATTTACAGAGGTTCTCAAGTTAAAATGAGGTCATTAGGGTGGGTCCTAATCCAATAGACTAACTAGTGTCTTATAATAAAGGAGAATTTGGATACAGCTCCAGACACACACAGAAAAAAGACGATGTGAAGACACACTGAGAAAATGCAGTGACATATCTGTAGGTCAAACAACACCAAGGATGGCTGGCAAACCCAAACAGGAAGGAGAGGGGAAGAAGGATTCTCCCCTAGAGCCAGCAGAGAGCATGAACCTGCCAACACATTGATTTCTGACTTCTAGCCTCCATAACCATGAGTCAATACATTTCTGTTGTTTTAAGCAACCCGGTTTTTCGTATTTTGTTGCAGCATCCCCACAAGATTAATACAGTCCCTGATCATGATGCTTGTCTGTTATTTACTCACATAGGAATTTGTGGAATTAAGAGCTGGGAACGAAGTTTGTATTTTATGCAGTTGCTCACAGTTAGCATATTGTGGTAACTGAAATTGAAACCACGTTTTTGGGAGACTAGTGCTATTTAACTAAACTATGTTAATTAAACTTGTGCATATTCAAATGTACAAAGCCAGGACTGTTTTTACTTAGTTCAGGTATTTAGAGGGAAAGAATGTTGGCCTCTTTTCAGGGCGTTAGAGCATGCCCTGTGCCAGCAGGCCCCTTCCACAGCTACTTAACATCTCTTCTCATCTTGCCAGCCACCTCTCAACTCAGATGACCAGCAGGGCCATCTTTGACTATCAGAATGAAGTAGCCCCTCTCCACTTTTGACTACGTTCACTTGCTTTATTGTCTTTATAGCATTTTTATTTACTAAAATAACATTTTTTTTCATTAGTTGATTCTTTTCTGGATTCAGCACTTCTAAAAAATGCAGATTAAAATTCCAATGACAAACCAAGTTAACTAATATTAAAAAGTGCGATACTGGCTGGGCACGATGGCTCACGCCTGTAATCCCAGCACTTTGGGAGGCCAAGGCAGGCGGATCACAAGGTCAGGAGATCGAGACCAACCTCGCTAACACGGTGAAACCCCATCTCTATCAAAAATACAAAAAATTAGCTGGGTGTGGTGGTGGGCACCTGTGGTCCCAGCTACTTAGGAGGCTGAGGCAGGAGAATGGCGTGAAACTGGGAGGCGGAGCTTGCAGTGAGCCTAGATCGCGCCACTGCACTCCAGCCTGGGCGACAGAGTGAGACTCTGTCTCAAAAAAAAAAAAAAAAAAGTGTGATACTATTAGGTATTGTTGAGAATATAGATCTATCAGAAGCTTTAACTTCTCATGGGAGCATAAATCGGAAAGCAGTTCATTTTAACTTAGTGTACAAATCTTTTGACACAATAATTTGAATGTTGGGTTTATACCTTAGAGAAAATCTAACTCTTATGTCCGGGAGACTCATAAAAGAAAAGGACATCTACTTTTTGTAACAGAAAAAAATGGATAATAACCCCAATCTAATAAAATGGAATGCTCATTATAGTATTATCCTGTGATGGAATACTCTAAATCAATGCACAGAAGTACAGATGAACATATCATAAGAATGAATCTTACAAATTTAATATTGAACCAAAAAGCAATTTCAGAAAAATATATTCAGTGTGATTCCATTTGTTTAAACTGAAAAATATGTAAAACAATAATGTTCAATGTCCTTTACTAATGCATTGATTTTGGAAAATTATAAAGATAAGAAATGGGACTAATTAACAGGACAGTGTTAAAAACTCTAAAAATATGTGTAGTTTTTGATTCTTAGGCAGGTAATGTGTACATCAGTGTTCATTTTATTATTTCTTACACTCTCTTATGACTTACACATAATATTTTGCTAGTTTTAAAACATAAGATGTGATAATAATCTAAACAGACCAAAGGAAAAAAATGAATATGTTTAAAAAAAGACAGAGAATGAGCCCTGTCTGATAGAAAGCATAACAAAGCAAATAGAACTCTCACGAATGCTTGATCCAATAAAGCTAGGTTTGTGCTCCACAACACTTCAACATTTTAATGTGATTTTTGATGTTTGCTTTTTGCAACGGTGATTCTCTGTTGCCTCCCTCCTATTCTTTATAAGCTGAAATCAAGTGAAGCTACTTCTGACTTTTTCTAAAACTAAAACACAACATGAAGGTCTACTTATTCTTTGACATGTGCACGTATGTGGCACTTTTCCATGATGCAACAGCAGCGGGTCTCTAGCTAAGCTACAGCAGCAGCTCTAAGAGGCAGAGGACCCTGAAACGAGGCTGAAAGAAAGAATAGTCCATAACTGACACCAGGCAGGCTGCTGTTGTAAGCAAGAAAGGAGGCTCACAGGGGCGTTGACTCAGGCCACGTCAGGCTATTGTGGGAGAACACGGAGCACACGTGACAGCTGGAAAGGGGCCGGCTCAGGAGACAAAATAGGCACGAGAAGAAACCAAAAAATTGACATACGTGACTATCCTTGTAGAAATGTATAAAGGTTTGGATTATTTTGCTTATCGAGTTATAATAAAGTTATTCTAAAAATGTTTATGTAAAGTATTATGTACATTTTTGTTTTACCTTATAAAGATTATTTATATTTGAATTGTGTGGTTTTGGAATGACAGTATTTGTAAAGTTGGTTTTGACATTCTCTACGATGCTTAATGAAGAAACTGACATTCAAAGAGATTGGTTAATTCCCTGTGGTCAGTGCCTGAGCTGGGACAGAGTTCAGGTTTTCTGATTCTCAGCCTATGTTGTTTTCTCTTCATTTTAATGTGAACCTAAATATGTATAGGATCTAGACAAATGTGACATGTAGTACCTTATTTCTTGTTTTCTCTGTAATGAATGCCAGGTGAGATAACTTTATTTACAGAAGCCCATCCAGTGGCTCAGGTTGCATCTGTAGTTGCCTTTGAATCATTTATTCAACGTCAGGATGGTAAAGTGAGGAGCTTCCCCAAACTGAACCAGAGTGGCATTTGTCCCAGGTTGTGGAGTATTCCCTGCCATAAAGAAAGACATGCTGGTTCTTGTTATTTATACAGGCACTGGTGTTCCCATTAGCTCTTACATTTCATATGCTTAGAGCAAGAAGCTAGAGAGTGACTTAGGATACAGTGTAAAGATATTAGTAAATTAAGACAGTTCTGCAAGATTTTTAGGACTTCTATTTTTCTTCTATTCATCATTTATGAAGTATTCTTGCTGGAAATAGTTTATGTCTCTCTATCTTGCTGAGTGATGAATACTCGGCCAGGATGCTAAAATGTGGTTTCAGGAAGTATGTTGTGTTTCTGTCTGTTCTTGTTTCCTTCCTTGAAATGTGTAAAAGTGAAAAACATATTAATCATAAATCAAGTATTCATCATAAGCCTAAAAAAAGATAAAATAATCAGTAGTATCATTGACTAAAATTATTACTCACCAAAAGAAACTCACTCCAAAGTTAGCGCAATACTAATAGAGAATACAAGTTTTGCCAGGAATCACTGAGGCATAGTACCTCACATGGGAAACATGGGAAGTAAAACCACCTGAGGAGCCACTTGATGGTGAGTCAGGCTGTTCCTCGAAGAGTAGGCTGTGACTACCAAACTTTGTAGGTTAAGGAGTATTTATAATGATCTTTGAGGAAACTGCAGCTGACAATTGAGGAAAAAAAATGTTAGTTCATGACTGCAAAATACATGACAGAATCACAAAAACCATTTTACAAGTTAAAAAAAACCTGATGCTGATGCAGGGCAGGTGAACCCCAAAGTGGGGCTTAGCCTGCAAGGCTTCTTGGCTTCACCCAGGAAAGGATTCAAGGGCGAGCCAGTAGTAAGGTGGAAGAAAACACCTTTATCAAAGCAACACTGTTACAGCTCCTGCGGTGTCACAGCTCAGTGACTGCTCCCAGGGTTGCCCCATAGGCAGGGTACCGAGAGTAGCAGCTGAGCCCAGTTTTGCAGTCATATGTATACCTACTTTTAATTACATGTAGATTCAGGGGTGGTTTGTGCAGAAATTGCGAGGAAAAGGGTGGTAATTTTTGGGTCATCAGGTCATTGCTGCTGAAAGTGGTGGTAATGCCTGAGTGTTGCCGTGGCAATGGTAAACTGACAGGGCACACTGGTGGGTGTGTCTTACAGAAAGCTGCTTCCACTCTGTCCCTGTTTAGCTAGCCCTCCATCTTTTGTTTGTAAACGAGCAAGAGAGTTATGGCCTTGGCATTTTATCCCAGAAATACAGTGGACCCCAGAGCACTCTAGACCCAGGAGCCAAACCAAATCACAGCATCCCACAGTTGTGTCCAGCCCTCCATCACTGATTGGCTGCAATCCAACAAGTGGCCCAGAGGGGAGGGTTCATTGAAAGCTCTTTGCTAAGTGACAGGCCTTTAAGAAGGAAAAGGCTCTTAAAGATTGGTGTGGGATGGGGGAAGTGTTTGTGGTCACCACGGCACCCCAAGGCTGTGGCCTTCTCTGAGCACCCTGAGACTCAGCCAAGTCTTTCTCTCTGTTTTCCCACAAAACCAGCCAGCGCTAAAGCATATCCTCCTGGCCTACAAAGAGTGGCCATGATTTCCAACTCATCCAGGCTACTTCTGATTTAGTGTCAGGCCGCCCACCTGATGTGTATGTTCCCATGCTGTGTCGACCCTATTGCTTAATGAAAACACACAGCACTCCTTTGCTTCTCGACTTACTTCTCATGAAACATTACGACTCCTCCCCACCCAATCACAATCCTTTGCTGCCAAAAATCGCTTGCTACCCTGTACATTTTGTCCAATAAGGGAACCCCTCAGCACACACACACAATGGTGCTACTGAAACCAGATCACTGTCTCACTCTAGGTTAGATGTGTCAGAAACCCTTCTCCCCTAAGTTGACCTGATGCTCTATGTCAATGGCTCCTACTTCTGGAAGGAGGTTTGGACCTTCCAGCCTGGATATGCCATCACTCATCTACACAAAACTCCTGAATGCCAAGTTTGCCACACGTTAAATCAGCCAAAGTGGCTAAATTAATTGTTCTCCTTCAGGCGTATATAAGGCAGAGGGAATTCAGGTTAGCATCTACAGTGACAGACACTGGGTCTTTGGTGTAGTGCATGATTTTGGTATGTTTTGAAAACAGAGAGGATTCATGACAGCAACTTGTCCCCAGTCAAAAGTAAACCCCAAAGAGCAGAACTTCTAGAGTCATTGCTATTGCCCCAGCCAGTTGTTACAATTAAAGCTGAGGGATATAGTATAAAATACTCAGATGAGGCTCAGGGAAATAAACTGGCTGATAAAGGTGCTAAGCTAGCATCCTCTTCCTTGGTCACCTAAGAAATCCAGGAAGTCTCCAAACCTTGTGACTAGATACCTGGGCTTCACTTCAAACACCCACAGTCCTGCTAGGATTATTTACCCTCTTTAAATAAATTGACAGAAGCAATGTCTTTACAATGCCTCTAAAGGAAATGTAAAATTCACACAGCCCAGATAACAATTTCAGAGTCAGAAAGAATTGGATGAGAAAAAGGTGGCTGTTTGATCCACTTAAGTGGACTTCGGAAATACCCAGATGGCCATTTGGTAACTCCTAAGTCTGTCTCCCAAGTCATTGTGTACAATTGATTCATCCAGATTTACCACAGAAATGACCACATGTAGTATATATTAAACAAAACAATATGGCTTGGACTCTTTAGATTTTATTTGGACCAAGCTGTTGCCATTTGCTGCATCTACCAAAAACATAATCCTCCAAAAAAGCATAAAGGTGGGGCAAAAAAGGGAAGAGGCTCCCTCTACGTCCTTCCTTCACTGGAAAATAGAATGGGAGGCTTTCCCTGTTGAAACTCCTCAAGGACATCGGTTGCCAAGGTTTATTAAGAGTGAATCTCCCACACATGGGTTATCCCCTCTACCGCCTCTAGTGACAGAGGATCACATTTCATTGGCAAAATTATTCAGGAAATAGGAAAGGTAACACACACCAGCCAAAGATTCCACTGTCCTTACCATCCTCAGTGATAAAGTTCTATACAAAGGGCCAACAGCATCCTCAAGCTGAACTGGCTAAACTGTCTGAAGAAAGAACTTGCCATGGCCACAGATATTACCCATCACACTGACTCTCAGATCCTTGCCCCTACCTTCACACAAACGATCCTCTTTGAATCATGATGGGATACTCATGAGAATACCCTACTAATGCAAACTAGCAGAAGATTCCAAACTCAGTTCAACATCCTCAGATATTGTCAGGGATTAATTAAATACACACAGCCCCACTATACTCCACAATTGAGGCTTCCTATATCTTTAAACTCCCTGATCAGTCCTTACTTGCTTCATAAGTAAGTGATCTGGCATTTTGAAAAAACACCAACATCAGAAAACTAACCTTGAACCCAGAGGGAGGGGACCTTCTATTGTTTCACTCATTGGTAACACTGCTAACAAATTACAGAGTGTTTGAACTTGGGTACATGTCTTTTAGTTGAAAAAATACAAAATCTATTTCGATTGGAAGGCACTCTAACCAGGGACTAACACTGAGACTATGAACAACCTCCAGGCCAGGCGTGGTGGCTCACGCCTGTAATCCCAGCACTTTGGGAGGCGGAGGCGGGCGCATCACGAGGTCAGCAGATAGAGACCATCCGGTGAAACCCCGTCTCTACTAAAAATACAAAAAAAATTAGCCAGACGCTAATTGGCGGGCTCCTGTAATCCCAGCTACTTGGGAGGCTCGAGGGAGGAGAATGGCGTGAACTCGGGAGGCGGAGCTTGCAGTGAGAGCCGAGATTGCGCCACTGCATTCCAGCCTTGGGAACAGAGCGAGACTCAGTCTCAAAAAAAAAAAAAAAAAAAAATGAACCTCCAAACTTTGCAGCGAGCAGAGATTGCACCATTGCACTTCAGCCTGGATGACAGAGCAAGACTCGGTCTCAAAGAAAAAAAAAAGGCAAAGCAAGGAAAAGAACCTCTAAAAGTAGCCAACAGCTGGAGATAGACATCCATCCCAAGAACTACGGAGCAAGTAAATGATATGATGAAGCAGTCAGCTTCTGCCAAAGATCATGGAACAAGATTCACTCCGATTCCCCTTCTTTGTCTCTGACTTCAATTTTGGGTCTACGCTTTCTGCTACTACTCCTGCGTCCTCTACAACGTCCCATCTTCATCCTAGTGATGTGTCCTACTTACAACAAATACACTCCATCTCCAGCCTCAGCAGCCCTGTCACGATTCCCCTCTGTTTCCTCCTTATCTTACCCTATGCCGTGCTTTCCTCTCATGACCGTAATTCCCTCGGCCTCTTAGCTGACAAAGTAGCCAATGAAATTAACCAAAGTAATTGCCGGGTCTATGCCCATTCCCCACTCTATCCTAAAACTGGTATTCCCTTAATAATTGTCTCCCTTATGCTTTAGATATGGCCTTGGCAGAAAACATTACAAATATACAGCCATTTAGGTCTCCCTTTTAGAAAGATATTGGGCTATTTCTTAAAAGCCCTTGTGACTGGGAGTATGATGTGGCCTCTTTAACCTAAGAAACATGGTGTTTTACTAGAAATCAGTCTAATAACTACAGTCACCCTGTGGAACACAGTAAATGCTCTGTGTCCTTGTGAAAAGGTGAAACCTATTTTCAAGAAACAGACATTATTTGTAAGGGCCAAACTTCCATTAAGGACAGCACTGTCTGCAATACCAATATCATAGGAAATTATTTTACCCAGGATCAATATTTTGGTGAACTGAAAGATTGGGCAAAAAAATTGCTGGCTAAATGGTACCAAAGTACCCAGCCATTTAGAAGATGATGTTTATAACTATCTCTTTGGAGTCTATTCCAGGTTAGCTCCTCCAGCCTCTGTTACAACCACTAGAGGCAATAACCAACACTAGTATGCCCTCAAGGGACATTATTTAGTATGTGGTCAAAAAACCATACAAAGTACTTCCAGCCCACTGGGCTGGCTGCTGCAATGTGGCTTATGCTGTCCCTCAAATGGAAATGTATGAAAAATTTCCTAATGGAAAAATTAGAAACATGAGCCCTCCCACAGTTGCTGAGCCTGAAACTTGTGAATGGATAATGGCTGGATGACAAGCAGCCTTAAACAGGTCCGGGGAGAGCCGCTCGCTCAGGCCAAACTTACAGGGTGCTCTCTTCTTAATATTCTACCGTTTATTACCAGGTCAGCCAACTCCTATGCTGTAAGATACATCTGATGAAGGACTAGTATCCAGAATCTAAAAGGAACTCCAACAAATTAGCAAGAAAAAAAACACATAATCCTACTAAAAAGTGGGCAAACGACATGAAGAGATGTTTCTCAAAAGAAGATATAGAAATGGCCAACAAATCTATGAACAAATGCTCAACATCACTAATCATCATGGAAATTCAAATTAAAATCACAGTGAGATATCACCTAGTCAGAATGGCCTTACCCTAGCCAAAAGGTTAAACAAACAAACAAACAAACAAACAAAAACAGATGTTGGCACAGATTGTGGTGAAAGGGAATGCTCATACACTGTTGGTGGGAATGTAAATTAGTACAACCTCTATGAAAACCACTGTGGAGATTTCTCAAGGAAATAAATGTAGATCTACTATTCAATCAGCAATCTCACTACTGGTATCTACCCAAGGAAAAGAAGTCATTATATATAAAAAACACTTGCACATGGATGTTTATCACAGCACAATTCACAATAGCAGAGATACAGAATCAAGCTGAGTGCCTGTCAGCGGAGGAGTGGATAAGGAAAATGTGGTATATATAAAAAATGGAATACTACAGGCCCAGCCAGGTGGCTCACGCCTGTAATCCCAGCACCTGGGGAGGCCGAGGCGGGTGGATCACGAGGTCAGGAATTCAAGACCAGCTTGGCCAAGATGGTGAAACCCCATCTCTCCTAAAAATACAAAAATTAGCTGGGCATGGTGGCGGGCACCTGTAATCCCAGCTCCTTGGGAGGCTGAGGCAGAGAATTGCTTGAACCCGGGAGGTAGAGGTCGCAGTGAGCCGAGATCACGCCACTGCACTCCAGGCTGGGCGACAGAGCAAGACTCCATCTCAACAACAACAAAAAAATGGAATACTCCTTAGCCACACACACACACAAATGTCTTTTGCAGCAACTTGGAACTGGAGGCCATTACCATAAGTAAAGTAACCCAGGAATGGAAAAACCAAATACTGCATGTTCTTACATATAAGTGGGAGCTAAGCTATGGGTACACAAGTTATACAGAGGGGCATAATGGACATTGGAGGCTCAGAGAGGAAGGGAGAGGGATAAAAAAAATCACCTCTTGGGTACACTGTAAATTATTTGGTGACAGATACACTAAAAGCCCAGACTTCTCCACTATACAATTTATTCATATAACCAAAAACTATTTGTACCCCTAAAGCTATTGAAATCATAATTTTAAAAATAATTAGTAGAGTTCATCTCAAACTTAAAATAAGCTTTTGTTTCATAAACCCACGAGGTATTGGAGCTTCTCAAAATGACTTTACAAAACTAGCTTGCTTTAGACTATATTCTGGGTTTTCAAGAAGGTGCTTGTGCACTGGTGAGTTCCCAATGCTGTTCATTCATGAATGATAAAGAGAAATGAATCAAGAAGTAGTGGCAGCACATGCCTGAGAAGCAGCCAACATAGCTCACACCACTCCAGAGAGGCTTAGTCTCTAAGGAGACAATGGTTTCCCCAGCCAAATGGCTTGGGAGACTCTTTAAGGGACTTGGCTTTTTTTTTTTTTTTTTTTTTTAACTTTTATTTTAAGGTCAGGGGTACATGTGAAGGTTTGTTACAAAGGTAAACTCATGTCATGGGGTCTTGTTGTAGCAGTTATTTAATCACCCATGAATTAAGCTCAGTACCGAACAGTTACTGTTTCCACTCCTCTCCCACCTCCCACACTGCATGCTCAAGTAGACCCCAGTGTCTGCTGTTTCCCTCTTTGTGTTAATAAGTTCTCATCATTTAGCCTCCACTTATAAGTAAGAACATACAGTATTTGGTTTTCTGTTCCTGCGTTAGTTGCTGAGGATAATAGCCTCCAGCTCTAGCCATGCTCCTGCAAAAGACATGATCTCATTCTTTTTTATGGCTGCATGGTACTCCATGGTGTATATGTACCACATTTTCTTTATCCAATCTGTCATTGATGGGCATTTAGGCTGATTCCATGTCTTTGCTATTGTGAATATTGCTGCGATGAACATTTACATGTGCAAGTGTCTTTATGGTAGACTGGTTTATATTCTTCTGGGTATATACTCAGTACTGGGATTGCTGAGTTAAATAGTAGTCCTGCTTTTAGCTCTTTGAGGAATCACCATACTGCTTTCCACAATGGTTAAACTAATTTACATCCCATCAATATGTCTAAGTGTTCCTTTTTCTCTGCATTCTTACCAGCATCTGTTATTTTTTGACTTTTTAACAATAGCCTTTCTGACTGGTATGAGATGGTATGTCACTATGGTTTTGATGTGCATTTCTCTAATGATCAGTGATAGATACTGAACTTTTTTTATATGTGCTTGTTGGACGCATGTGTGTCTTCCTTTGAAAAGTGTCTGTTCATGTTCTTTGCTCACTTGTTAATGGAGTTGTTTTTCTCTTGTAAATTTATTTAAGTTCCTTATAAATGCTGGATATCACATCTTTGTCAGATGCATAGTTTGCAAATATTTTCTCCCATTCTGTAGGTTGTCTGTTTACTCTTTCCATAGTTTCTTTTGCTGTGCAGAAGCTCTTAAGTAAATTATATCCCCCTTGTCATTGTTTGCTTTCGTTGCAATTGCTTTTGGTGTCTTTGTCATGAAATCTTTGCCTATTCCTATGTCCAGGATGGTATTGCCTAGTTTGTCTTCATGGGTTTTCATAGTTTTGGGTCTTACACTATGTCTTTAATCCATCTTGAGTTGATTTCTGTATTTGGTGTAAGGAAGGGTGCTGTAAGGAAGGGCGGACGCTTCAGTTTTCTGCATATGGCTAGCCAGTTGTCCCAGCATGATTTATCAAATAGGGAATTGTTTCCCCATTGCTTGTGTTTGTCAGCTTTGTTGAAGACAAGGTGGTCATAGGTGTGCAGCCTTATTTCTGGGCTCTTGATTCTGTTCTGTTGGTTTATGTGCCTGTTTTTGTACCAGTACCATGTTGTTTTTGTTACTGTAGCCCTGTAATATAGTTTGAAGTTGGGTGACATAATGCCTCCAGCTTTTTTCTCTTTATTTAGGATTATCTTGGCTATTCAGGTCTTTTTTTTTTTTTGGTTCTATATTAATTTTAAAATAGTTTTCCTAGTTTTGTGAAGAATGTCATTGGTAGTTTGATATGAACAGCACTGAATCTGCAAATTGCTTTAGGCATTATGACCATTTTAATTATGTTGATTCTTCCTATCCATGATCCTGGGATATTTTTTCATTTGTTTGTGTCATCTCTGATGTCTTTGAGCAGTGTTTTGTAATTCTCATCGTAGAGAATTCTACAGCTCCCTAGTTAGCTGTATTCCTAGGTATTTTATCCTTTTTGTGGCTATTGTGAGTGGGATTGCTTTTCTGATTTGGCTCTCAGTTTGGCTGCTGTTGCTGTATAGGAATGCTAGTGATTTTTGTACATTGATTTTGTATCCTGAGACTTTGCTGAAGTTGTTTATCAGTGAAAGGAGCTTTTGGGCTGAAGGTATGAGGCTTCTGGATATAATATCATGTCATCTGCAAACAGAGATAGTTTGACTTCTTTTCCTATTTGGATGCTCTTTATTTCTATCTCTTTCATGATTGCTCTGGCTAGTACTTTCACAACTATTTTGAATAGGAGTGGTGAGAGAGGGCAGCCTTGCTTTGTGCCAGTTTTCAAGGGCAAGAAGCTTCCAGCTTTTGCCCGTTCAAAGTGATATTGGCTGTGGATGTGTCATAGATGTCTCTTATTATTTTGAGGTATATTCCTTCAATACCTACTTTATTGAGAGTTTTTAACATGAAAGGGTGTTAAATTTTACCAAGAGCTTTTTTTCTGCATTGATTGAGATAATCACGTGTTTTTTGTCTTTAGTTCTGTTTATGTGATGAATCACATTTATTGATTTGCATATGTAGAACCAACCTTGCATCCCAGGAATGAAGCCTATTTGATCATGGTGGATTAGCTTTTTGATGTGCTGCTGGATTTGGTTTGCAAGTATTTTGCTGAGGATTTTTGCACTGATGTTCATCAAGGATATTGGCCTGAAGTTTTCTTTTTGGTTGTTGTGGTTCTGCCAGGTTTTAATATCAGGATGATGGTGGCCTCATAGAATGTGCTGAAGAGGAATCACTCCTTCTCAATTTTCTGGGGGGGACTTTCTCTAGGAATGGTTCCAGTTCTTTGTACATCTGGTAGAATTCAGCTATGAATCCATCAGGTCCTGGGCTTTTTTTGGTTGGTAAGCTATTTGTTACTGATTCGATTTTGGAGCTTGTTGCTGGTCTGCTCAGGAAATCAGTTTCTTCCTGGCTTAGTCTTGGGTGGGTTATGTGTCCAGGAATTTATCCAACTTTTCAAGGTTTTCTAGTTTGTGTGCATACAGGTGTTCATAGTAGCTTTTGGTGGTTATTTGATTATTTTTATTTTTGTGCAGTCAGTGTTAACATTCACTGCAGCCTCTGCCTCCTGGGTTCAAGCAATTCTTGTGCCTCGTCCTCCTGAGTAGTTGGGACTACAGTTGTGTGCCACCATGCCCAGCTAATGTTTGTATTTTTAGTAGAGAGGGTTTCACCACATTTGTCAGGCTGCTCTCAAACTCCTGGCCTCAAGTGATCTACCCACTTCAGTCTCCCAAAGCGCTGAGATTACAGGTATGAGCCACCACACCGGGCCTCAAAAGTTTAGTTGTGTTTATTTGGAACTTCTCTCTTTTTTTCTTTATTAGTCTAGGTGGTGGCCTATCTTATTAATTTTTTCAAAAAAAAATCCTGGATTCGTCGATCTTTTCAATTATTTTTGTGTCTTGATTTTCTTCCATTCAGCTCCAATTTTGGTTATGTCTTGTCTTCTGCTAGCTTTGGGGTTGATTTGTTATTGCTTCTGTAATTCTTTTAGTGGTGATATTAGGTTGTTAATTTGAGATCTTTCTAACTTTTTGAGATTTTTCTAACTTTTTGATGTGGGCAGGTAGTGCTATGAATTTCCCTCTTATCATTGCCTTACCTGTGTCCCAGAGATTCTGGTATGTTGTATCTTTGTTCACATTATTTTCAAAGAACTTCTTGATTTCTGCCTTAATTTCATTATTTACCCAAAAGTCATTCAGGAACATGTTGTTTAATTTCCATGTAATTGTATGGTTTTGAGTGATTTTCTTAGTCTTAACTTCTGTTTGTACTGCACCGTCGTCCAAGAGTGTGTTTGGTAAGAATTCGGTTCTTTTACATTTGCTAAGCATTGTTCTATGTCCAATTATGTAGTTGATTTTAGAGTCTGTGCCATGTGGTGATGAGAAGAACATATATTCTGTTGTTTTTGGGTGGAGAGTTCTGTAGAGGTCAATCAGATACATTTGATCTAATGTTGAGTTCAGGTCCTGAATATGTTTTTTAATTTTCTGCCTCGGTGATCTGTCTAATAACTGTTAGTGGAGTGTTGAAATCTCCCACTGTTATTGTGTGAGACTCTATGTCTCTTTGTAAGTCTCTAAGAACTTGCTTTATGAATCTGGGTGCTCCTGTATTGGGTGCATATATATTTAGGATAGTTAGATCTTCTTGTTGAATTGAACTCTTTGACTTGGCTTCTTAAAAACAACCTTAATGGCAATATTCTTTGTCTCTTAAGTGCACCTCTATTCTTTTTTTTTTTTTTTTTTCAGGTAGTCTCACTCTGTCACCAGGCTGGAGTGCAATGGCACTATTTCTACTCACTGCAACCTCCCTCTCCTGGTTCAAGCGATTCTCCTGCCTCGGTCTCCTGAGTAGCTGGGACTACAGGCGCCCACCATGCGCAGCTAATTTTTGTATTTTTAGTAGAGACAAAGTTTCACCATGTTGGCCAAGATGGTCTCAATCTCTTCCTCGTGATCCGCCCACCTCAGCTTCCCAAAGTGTTGGGATTACAGGCATGCCCCACCAAGTGCATCTCTATTCTTATGAGACAATTGTGCCACCATTGATAATATGCCAAACCTCCTTGATTGTTGCGTTTACCACCTCGACTCCTCCTGAATTGCACAATGGCGATAAACAATGGCTGAACTTTTTTCTTTTGAGGACTTTGGAGTGCAACGACTATATTTTTATTCTGTGAGAAAGAAATTCATTCTTTCTCTTGAACAAGAGAAAGTGTGAACTTCCCTGAAGCAAAAAGGATTTGCCTAAACACTGTGCTAAGAGACTTGACCAAACATTAGCCTGGCTTCCACTTGGAGTAGTTAACCCCAGGCCCTGTGCTGAGTCTTTGCTCAAGAAAATACAATGCTGCCAAAACACATAATGTATATTGTCGTAACCAATGATGCCAAATCATTTTCAGTAATTCTCTACTTACCCCCTTTTTTTTTTTTTTTTGAGACAGAGTCTCCCTCTCTCCCCTAGGCTGGAGTGCAAGTGCAGTGGCGCGATCTCGGCTCACTGCAAGCTCCACCTCCTGGGTTCAAGCCATTCTCCTGCCTCAGCCTCCTGAGTAGCTGGGACTACAGGGGCCCGCCACCACGCCCGGCCAACTTTTTGTGTGTTTTTAGTAGAGACGGGGTTTCACCGTGTTAGCCAGTATGGTCTCCATCTCCTGACCTTGTGATCCACCCACCTCGGCCTCCCAAAGTGCTGGGACTACAGGCGTCAGCCACCGCGCCCGGCCCTTACCCCCTTTTATAATTTGCATTTTCACATAGTCCTTAGTCCCTTTTTTAATTCCCCTCTTTTTACTTTTCAGTAGTTTCTTTTTATTTCCCATTTGTTCTCTTTTTAAAAACATCAGCCTCCTTTGTCTTATTTGGAGTTGAGCTTAGTTATACTGAAGTCTCTCCCTCCTGCTGAAATAGTCTGAATAAAATAGGTCTCATTGCCTTTAGCAAGTATCCAGCACTGTTGTTTTTCTTTGACAATTTCTAGGGTTGCCTTAGATGAGTGGGGTGAAAGGGCATTAGAAGGCACAGGCCAAAAGATCAGAACTCTGGACTCTTAGTCCCAAATTCTACTAGTAGAGCTCCTTTTTCGTATTCTTCATAGACTGGGGGCTTTGCTGAGAGTTTGTTGGACTGAATATAGGAAGAACAACAGACTTCTGAAGTTAGTCACATCTGTCCTTAACTCAATTATACAAACATGAGGATTCTCAAAGTTATGATTTTTTTTCCTAGAAATACTTTATTTTCAGGAAATATTTATTTAGCGTTGATAACTTGAGTATGAATCTCAAGGCAAGGAAATGAGTGAAATGACCTCCTGATGTCTTTCCCATGAATCTGTAATTCGGTGGTTAGCTTCTTCCCAAGTTATTTTTCTTCTGGCACCTCAGTGATTTTATTAGTTTCACCGCAAGTACTCCCAGCAAGGGAAATCAGTGATCTCAAAGGCACCAGGCTGGAGTTTTCCCGCATAAAGATCACTCTTTGAAGCAGCTCCTTCCTAGAAATTTGTTATGTTTACTTTTGCCAATCGTCTGTGATTAGCGTAGCAATTATTCTGTTTTTGCTATCTTTTATTTTTGATACTCACTGAAGGCTTAACTTATCAACGATGAAGGCATGTGTTTCTGCTTTGATTCAGCATCTTCTTAGTATGAGCATAGTGGTATAATTCTCTTGAATCAGTGCCGGGATTTATTTGATTATGAAAATTTATTTTTATTCAAATATTTTAAATGCACTTTTAATATTAAATACATTTAATATTACATGTAATAGTAGCTTGAAGTGTAACTAATATGAACAAATTCCGAAGTACATGAAAATAACTTTTAATCCTGTAAGTATGAGTATTTAATTTATTTCTTTTCACAATATAAAAAGCACATGTGATATTTTGAAAGACTATTAAAGGTGGGGACAAGAGGTTGTTTAAAGCTGTGTTTAGATGCAACTTTTATGGCCTAAACTACAAAGAATTATTCTTTTTATATATTAAATGATTGTATAGTTTTTTTAATATTCTTTTTTGATATGAGTGTGAAATTCTTAAAGAAAATGGCAAACATCACTAACAACCATTACAATTCTAATAGCTAACTTTCCTGAGACATTACTTGGAACCATGCACTGTTTAAAACGCCTCACTTGGCCAGGCGCGGTGGCTCATGCCTGTAATCCCAGCACTTTGGTAGGCCAAGGCAGGTGGATCACAAGGTCAGGAGATCGAGACCATCCTGGACAACATGGTGAAACTCCGTCTCTATTAAAAATACAAAAATTAGCCGGGTGTGGTGGCGCATGCCTATAATCCCAGCTACTCAGAAGGCTGAGGCAGGAGACTCACTTGAACCAGGGAGTTGGAGGTTGCAGTGAGCCAAGATCGCGCCATAGCACTCCAACCTGGTGACAGAGCAAGACTCTGTCTCAAAACAAACAAACAAACAAACAAAAAACAAAAACAAAAAATGCCTCACTCATCTCACTCATGTAATCATGACAGTAACATTAATTGTATTATCCCTATATTACAGATGACAGGTGACAAAAATATGCAGAGAGGGGTTAATTAAACTGCATAACATTACTCAGAGAATGCATTCTTTTTATTCCATAGGTTTTTTGTATTACAGTACTGTATACACAGAGGCCTTCCATTGGAAATCACTTATAGAAATTATTGTAGGTCTCTTTGCACTTTCTTCAGCTCTTGGTTTAGGTCTCAAATTGTGAGTGATTTCTCTCTTTAGTGAAGTTGTAATGCAATTCATTACCATAGCAGAAAACACAGAAAATATTACCTATTTATTAACAGGAAATGCACTTACATGTTGTATTAGTCCATTCTCATGCTGCTATGAAGAAATATCCAAGACTGGGTAATTTATAAAGAAAAGAGGTTTAATTGATTCACAGTTCCACATGGCTATGGAAGCCTCAGGAAACTTACAATCATGGCAGAAGGCACCTCTTCACAGGGTGGCAGCAGAAAGAATGAGTTTTGAGCAAAGGGGAAGCCCCGTATAAAACGATCAGCTCTCATGAGAACTCACTCAACATCATGAGAACAGCATGGGGACAACTACCCCATGATTCCATTATGTTCACCCGATCCTACCCTTTACACATGGGGATTATGGGAACTGCAATTCAAGATGCGATTTGGGCGGGGACACAGAGCCAAATCATATCATTCTGTCCCTGGGCCCCCTCCAAGTCTCATGTCCTCACATTTCAAAACACAATCATACCTTTCCAACAGTTCCCTAGAGTCTTAGCTCATTACAGCATTACCCCAAATGTCCAAGTCCAGAGTTTCATCTGAGTCAAGTCCCTTCCACCTATGAGCCTGTAAAATCAAAAGCAAGTTAGTTACTTTGTAGATACAATGGAATCACAGGCATTGGGTGAATACACCCATTCCAAATGGGAGAAATTGGCCAAAACAAAGGGGCTACAGGCCCTATGCAAGTCTGAAATACAATAGGGCAGTCATTAAACCTTAAAGTTCCAAAATGTTCTCCTTTGATTCCAGGTCTCACATCCAGGTCACACTGATGCAAGAAGTAGGTTCCCATGGCCATGGGCAGCTCCACCCCTGTGGCTTTGCAGGGTACAACCCCCTCCTGGCTGCTTTCATGGGCTGGCATTGAGTGTCTGTGGATTTTCCAGGGGCACAGTGAAAGTTGTCAGTGCATCTACCATTCTAGGGTCTGGAGGACAGTGACCCTCTTCTCACAGCTCCACTAGGTAGTACCCCAGTGAGGACTCTGTGTGGGGGCTGCAACCCCACATTTCCCTTCTGCACTATCCTAGCAGAGGTTCTCCATGAGGGCTTTGCCCCTGCAGCAAACTTCTGCCTGGGTATCCAGGCATTTCCATACATCCTCTGAAATCCAGGTGAAGGCTCCCAAACCTCAATTCTTGACTTCTGTGAACCCACAGGCTCAACACCACATGGAAGCCTCCAAGGCTTGGAGCTGGGACCCTCTGAAGCAATGGCCTGAGCTGTACCTTGGTCCCTTTTAACTGTGGCTGAAGCTGAAGCAGCTGGGAGGCAGGGCACCGTGTCTCAAGGCTGCACAGAACAGGGGGTCCTGGGCCCATGAAACCATTTTTCCCTCCTAGGTTTCCAGGCCTGTGATGGGAGGGGCTGCCAAGAAGGTCTCTGACATGCCCTGGAGACATTTCCCTCATTGTCTGGTAATTAATATTCCACTCCTTGTTATGCAAATTTCTGCAGCTGGCTTGAATTTCTCCCAAGAAAATGGGTTTTTCTTTTCTATAGCCTTGTCAGGCTGCAAATTTTCCAAACTTTTATGTTCTGCTTCCTCTTGAACACTTTGCTGCTTAGAAATTTCTTCCACGAGATACCCTAAATCATCTCTCTCAAGTTCAAAGTTCCACAGCTCTCCAGGGCAGGGGCAAAGTGTTGCAGTCTCTTTGCTAAAGCGTAGCAAGAATCACCTTTATCCCAGTTCCCAACAAGTTCCTCATCTCCATCTGAGACTACCTCAGCCTGGACTTCATTTTCCATGTCACTATCAGCGTTTTGGTAGAAGCCATTCAAGTCTCTAGGAAGTCCGAAACTTTCCCACATCTTCTTGTCTTCCAAGCCCTCCAAGTCTCTAGGAAGTTCCACACTTTCCCACATTCTTCTGTCTTCTTTTTTTTTTTGGAGATGGAGTTTCACTCTTGTTGCCCAGGCTGGAATGCGGTGGTGCAATCTCTGTTCACTGCAACCTCCACCTCCCATGTTCAAGCCATTCTCCTGCCTCAGCCTCCCAAGTAGCTGGGATTACAGACATGCACCAGGATGCCCAGCTAATTTTATGTTTTTAGTAGAGATGGGGCTTCACCATGTTGGCCAGGCTGGTCTCAAACTCCTGACCTCAGGTCATCCACCTGCCTCAGTCTCCCAAAGTCCTGGGATTACAGGGATGAGCCACCACACCCAGGCTTTACTGTCTTCTTCTGAACCCTCCAAACTATTCCAACCTCTGCCTGTTGCCCAGTTCCAAAGTCACTTCCACATTTCAGGGTATCCTTATAACAGCACCCTATGTTTGTGGTACCAATTTACTGTATTAGTCTGTTTTCATGCTGTTATGAAGAACTACTCAAGACTGGGTAATTTATAAAGAAAAGAAGTTTAATTGACTCATAGTTTGACATGGCTGGGCATGCCTCAGGAAACTTACAATCATGGCCGAAGGCACCTCTTCACAGGGTGGCAGCAGAAACAATGAATTTTGAGTGAAGGAAGAAGCCCCTTATAAAACCATCAGATCTTGTGAGAACTCACTATCATGAGAACAGCATGGAGAAAACCACCCCTATGATTCAATTATGTCCATCTGGTCCCACCCTTGACACATGAGGATTATGAGAATTATAAGATTACACATTAATCTTAAATTACACATTAATAAGTGTGTAATGAAACATCCCCATTTTTTTATTTGAGTTCATTTCAATAGATATGGAAATAATAGAAAATGCATCTGACATCAAATTCCTGGGAAGTACAGGCAAAAAAAAAAACAAAACACCAGATCTTTAAAGGTATTTGAATAAGTAGATGTTGCAGCCAAACCACATCACTTGTTAAAAATGCACGTGTTAACCATTGAATCAAAACCATATATAAGCTTAGATAATTCAATTTCAATCAGATTATTCCTTTTATTCTTTAAATGATGGAGAACACTATAGCCATAGGCTTGTGGTGACAATTTTTCCCTTAAATGAATGAAAAGATGAATTTATTTTTTCTTGAAGAATTCTGTACCATTATAGGAATAAAAGATCAGCAGTTGTAACAGGGAACGGCCAAAAAGCCTGAAATAACATTGCTGTTAAGAATTAGCTGTTACAAAATCGCCCCAAGAAATCTCAGTGCTCCACAAACTTCACATGGTTGAAGGCCGTAATTATTATAAAAGTTGAACTATGTTAATTCAGAGATCACTGTCATTATTACTCTCAAGTATCCAAGAGCCATGCATAATCTCAGAACATTGCGTACCTAATCAGGAATGGAGAAGTAATGTCCTTTTGAATTTTATACCTCTGGGGCTGCCCATAAAAATCTTAGGATTTTGAGCTCTTTGAGGGTCATGATTTTTACCTCTACTCTCTTTGTGTTCCACAAACATCTAAGATATCAGTAATGTTATTCACTAATTTGCTAACAAAAAGGAAATCGAATAAAATTTAAATATATTTACTCTGAAAGTAATAAAATTTAAATATATTTACTCTGAATATATGATCTTTAGAATAAACTATTTTTTCAGTGATTCATTCTGCACAATTTTAAATCTTTTTCATAGTAACCTCAGTTTGCGTGACTTTAAATGGGAAAACTCACATTTTAAATGTATAATGAAACATCCTCATTTTTGATTTGAGTTCAATTCAATAGATATGGAAATAATAGAAAATGTCCCTGATGTCAAATTCCTGGGAAGTAGAAGCAAAAAAATACCAGATCTTTAAAGGTATTTGAACAAGTAAATGTTGCAGTCTGTACTTTATCAGTTAGCTATGATACAAAAACAATGCATGGCAGTTGCTTGTCAATTTTGTGATTTATTCAGAAACATACATCTCTGCATACACTTACAGTTTTATACAGTAGTGCAAAATGTCAAAAGCACTGATGTTGCTCAAAGGAAATGTTAAGGAGCTAAGGCTCACTCCAAATTCCTTCACAAACCTGTCCAATCCTGTGAGTGTCGAGTGGCCTTCACATCACAGCCTGCATCCTGACAGGCCCTGTGAGACCCATCCCGCTTCATGGAATGTGAGTCAGCAGCTGAGAGAAGGACAAGGACATCTATCTACATAATTGGCTTGAAATATTCAACTTTTCAAAATTTTATATTTTTATACATATAAATATATATTCTTAAAATGTATTTTTGTTTTTCTATCCGAACAGAAGTGCAATAATTCTTTAAAAATATTTATAAACAGACCGGGGCAGTGGCTCACACCTGTAATCCCAGCACTTTGGGAGGCCGAGGCAGGCGGATCACGAGGTCAGGAGATTGAGACCGTCCTGGCTAACATGGTGAAACCTCATCTCTACTAAAAATACGAAAAATTAGCCGGGCATGGTGGCGGGCACCTGTAGTCCCAGCTACTCTGGAGGCTGAGGCAGGAGAATGGTGTGAACCTGGGAGGCAGAGCTTTCAGTGAGCTGAGATCCCGCCACTGCACTCCAACCTGGGTGACAGAGCGAGACTCTGTCTCAAAAAACAAACAAAAAAAATTCTAAACAAACGATGATGAAAATAAGAAACTGAATACAATTACAAACAATGAATTTAATCATTAGTTTCTTCTACTTTATACTATATGTGAATTTGGTCTAGAAAATACAACATAAAAGGAAATAAGTAAAAACCAAACGTTGAGCATTACTAAGGTAAAAATGTTGAATGGAATACTTTATTATTTATTTATTTATTTATTTGTTTATTGAGACATGGTTTTACCCTGTTGCCCAGGCTGGAGTGCAGTGGCATGACCATGGCTCACTACGGTCTTGAACTTTCATGCTCAAGCTATCCTCTGACCTTAGCCTCCTGAGTAGCTGGAACTACAGGTGCGTGCCACCATGCCTGGCTAATTAAAAATAATTTTTTTTTTTTGTAGAAACAGGCTCTCACTATATAGCCAGGGCTGGTCTCAAACTCCTGGGCTTAAGGGAGCCTCCTATCTTCATCTCCCAAAGTACTGGGATTATAGATGTGAGTCATCAGGTGTCGCCTGAATGATATATTTTAATTATGTACCTAGCACATGAGTTTCAAAGTTTTCACTCTCCAAAAATTTTCATAAGGTCAGTTTAATTATTAATAGCATGTTTTACAGTTATAGAATTAATGCATAAATACAGTAAAACAAAACAAAATGTGAAACTACAGAATTGTATGAAATAAAAAATAAGAATATTTCTTCTTCTGTCTCTATACATTTTCCATCTTTACCATGTTCAACATATCTTTATTACTATTATTATGAAAAATTTAAAGAATATACAAAAGGAAATAAATAGCATAATGAATGAATAGTATAATTAACTCATTGACCTAATACTCAGCTTCAGTTTTAGACAGTCCTGATTGCTCTGATCCCACTTCCCTGACATAGATTAATTGAAGAGCATTTCTGGCATCCTATCCTTTCATCCATGAATATTTTAATATCCACCTCCAAAGGGTAAGGATCCCCTTTTTAAAATAATACATCTAAAAAATTAGCCAGAATTACTTACTTTTAACCAAAATCCAGTCGCTGTTCAAATTTCCCTGATTGTCTTACTTTATTTTTTTTTTGAGATAGAGTCTCGCCCTGTCACCCAGGCTGGAGTGCAGTGGCAAGATCTTGGCTCACTGCAACCTCCGCCTCCTGGGTTCAAGCGATTCTTCAACCTCGGCTTCCCAATTAGCTGGGATTACAGGTGACCACCACCATGCCTGGTTAATTTTTTGTATTTTTAATAGAGACGGGGTTTCACCATGTTGGCATGTTGGTCAGGCTTGTCGGCCAGGATTGATCTCCTGACCTCAAGTGATCCACCCACCTCAGCCTCCCAAAGTGTTGGGATTACAGGTATGAGCCACAGTGCCTGGCCAGTCTTACATATTTTTTCACACCATTTTTCTTTTTTTAAAAAAGCAGAATCCTTGTACAGATATTACGATGGATTGCAGTCTCTAAAGCGTTCTTCATTCTTATTCTTCCCCTTCCATCTTTTTTTCCCATGCAATTCGTTAAAGAAACTAGGACAGAGTCCACAGTGTAGATTTTTATGATTGTGTCGTCACTGTGGTGTCACTTAACACGCTACTCTGATCTCAGTATTTTCTGTGAAACCCACATGTCAGGGGTGTTGGGCAGATTTGTTTGCTTCTGGGTTTGTGTTTCCAACACTCAGACTCAGGACTTGGTAACAATCCCCTATAGCAGTTCGTAACTATTTGCTTGATTTTGACTGAACACCAGAGGGCAGTGCAGGTGGACACCAAGAGCATTGCTGTCAACACACAGAGGCCTGTGGGCACAGGGGTC